>NC_133658.1:198815140-199147246 GCF_037893015.1 Macrotis lagotis
CATTTAAGTAGTTCAATGGATAAATTACATGAACTCAGAAAAATTTGAGTTCAAATCCTACTTTAAACATTTATTAATTGCAGTCCTCAGTTCATCTCTTAGCTTCTAGTTGTCTCATTTTTTTCCTCTATAAAATGATGATATTAATAGCGCTGCCTTTCCAGGATTGTTGTTGGAATAAAATTAGATAATATGTGTAAAACACTGCAAATATTAGCATGCTATATAAATGCAATTATCTATCTAAAAATGGAGGACATTACAAAAACTAAAACTCTTCATAAAATCCTTTTGATCCTATAAAACAAAGCTTTTAGAATGTGCTCAGTTTTGAGATGGATCTTGTGAACCTCAAAGCCTAATAGAAATGAGTTCAGGTTACCACAGTCAAATGATCTCTTTTAGCACCACATATGTGTAAGACCTAAGACATATGTATAAGTTTTTACTTTTTGGATAATAAAAGTTTATAGTTTAATACTGATTGCCACTGTAGCATAACATTTGAGGCATTATCAAATGTTCTGCATTATAAATCCATATCCCATGGGAGGAAAAAAAGCAATTGTTGGATTGTTGCCCCCTATCTATACATCAATTTATTCATTCAGAGGGACTACTTTATGATATTTCTGCATTCTATTCCTAGCCTAGTGTCTCAGATAAATATGTCCTTCCCAATTTTGTGACTCAACTAAGTATGGACTATATGGCATCACGAAAAGAATGACTTTAAACAAATAGCTTTTTGTTAGGATAAATGACTTTTCAGGATGGCATGATGCTAAGCTTAATGAATTTTGTTTATTTTTTGTACATTTTCAATGGCGACCTTAAAAAGTGATCTTAAATTTCTTTGATTATGGTTCTGGCATTGTGGTTAACCTTGTACTGATTTTATTTCTTCAACTAGAGCTTAACATCTGAATAGCAGGTACTGTTGCATGTTTCTATGTGTCTCCTAGATTGTTAAACATAGGGATTCATACTTACCAATTAATAACTAGTTCTTCTATTTACCTCTATTTTGAATGAATTCTCTACCCTGTCTTTCAATGCTCTTATTGATTCATAGTATGGATCAAAAATCCCCTAAGGGAAAGATAATTTTTTAATCCTTTCTTCAACTCAATAGCCTCCTCTGGATGCCCTCCAGTTTATCAACAAGTTTCTAAAATATATTAATTGGAAACTTAAAACTCTAAAAGATCTGCAGAGCTATCACCTTCCCAGTTCTAAACACCATGCCTCTTGATGCAGCCTATGATTGTTATTAGTTTTGTGTGTGTATGTGCTGCCACATAGCATTGTTGACTCATATTGAACCCATATACCACTATTTTTTCCATTTAAATTGATGTTTATCCATGTGGATAATTATATCCTTCTATAGTTGAGTTATTGAACTTCAGTTTATCTTGAATTTATTGCTATTAAATTCAACATTATAGACTCAGCTCAATTGTGTGGTCTGTTTAAGATTTTTTTTTAATCTTTCTTCTGTCATTAAAATCATTAGCTATCCCTCCTAGCTTAATATCCTCTGAAAATTCAGCAAGCGTGCCATTATTCTTTTATCTTGATAATGATGGTGAATAGTACAAGATCAAGAACACACCTCACAGGAAGGTTCACTAGTTACCTGCCTTCTTCCAACTTGACAATGAACTGTTAATAACTCTTTTTGGGTCCAGTTGTACAATTAGTTTTGAATCCATTTAAATGTTTTTTTAATTAGTCCACATCTATCTATCTTCTCTGCAAGAATATCAGGAGAGACTATTATTATTATTATTATTATTATTTGCTGGAATATAGGTACATTTTGATTATGGTCTTCTCCTGAGCTATTGATCTATTGGTTAAAAGAAGGAAATGAAGGTGGTTGAGCAAAAACTAATTAGAATGTGATTACTGTGTAGGAGAGGTACAAACAAAATACTCTGAAATATTTAAGAAACTAGATATTAACATTTTAAAAATAAATGCTTGTTGGTTGACTTCATTGATGGGCATCAGGGAAGGCTATACAAAAAGAAGATAGCATCTATTTAATATAACACAAAGGCCCAGATGGAGTGAAAAGTGGTTCATTCTGCCTAGAAAAAATGGTGTATAAAAGGGGGTAATGAATGATAATGCTGTAATGGAAAGAAAGAGTCAGACTAGTAGTAGGGATAATTGTCTTACAAGAGAAGAAATTTAACCATTTCAACAAAATGATACCCTCAATTCAGCTGAATTGGATTTAGATGCACAATCCTTTCCCAATATTGGTACGCTATAGGTATATTGCAAATGTATTGTATATATTATATATATCATTAATGTTAATTCAAAGGTAGATTCTTATATATGCTAATATCTGTTGGATTTAGAAATCTTTCAACAGAAATGAACAATGTAGGCTAGATAAAATGGTGCTAGAGTTAGCTATATTTTGAAAAAAATCTAAAAAGATGAGCAAGATGATAGAAGTGTGTTGTGTTATATATAGTTTCAGGGTTTCAGGGTGTGTGTGTGTGTGTGTGTGTGTGTGTGTGTGTGTGTGTGTGTGTGTGTGTGTGTGTAGGTGATCCACAGGACAATAGAAAGATGCAGTGGTGAGTGTCTGTGAGCAATATCTTCCCAATCATATCTTCTGTATGAAAAATTTCATAGAACATATCATCAGTACTATGTTTCATTAAAAAAAGGAGAGGAGTTAGTAATGCCCCAAGAGTAAGGATAACATCTAAGGATTGATCTGATATTATTGAAATAATGGAATGAGGGGGAAAAGTTGCCATTGTGGTAGGTAATTTCTTTATGGAAGATTTTTGGAAATATCTAGACAGAAAAACAAAGGAAAAAATGAGGATGAATTATAGACACATGTGCACCAATGAAATAATAGCTATACCGACATAATGTAATGTATTATGTTACTATTTTTGTTAAGTTAATCAGATACAATTTAGAGAGAATTATCTGGGACTGCTACCTTGTGTGGGTAGGAGAAAAGCAGAGAATATATCTAAAAGCTTAAATTTTCTAGGATAAGCAATCTAACTTAAATCCCTGAGTTGTACCTAGAGGTCACTATAGAAGGGACCTGAAGGTACTGTAAAAGTGATGAAAAAGAAGTATTTTGTGTTTTATTTCATTTTTCATTATTTGTTGGGGAGAGTGGAATATAGGTGACCCAAAGATCATTGGAAGGATTTTATTTTATTTTTTTAATAGCCAGGGACTGAGAGTTATCTGTATTTATTATTCTTAAATGGCCGGAGGGAGTGAAAAACAGCAATGTGAGACAACAACACATTAGGTATTGTTATATAGTAGAAAGGGCATAGAAATGGAAGTTAGAACAACTTTAGTCCTTGCCTTACCTCAAACTATCTGGAAGACCTCAAAAAGATCTATGTCTCTGTGGGTCTCAGTTTCCTTATATGCAAAACCAGGAAGTTGATCTAAATAGTTTTAAATTTCTTTTAGCTCTAAAAATGTCTCAGATATTTTAGACTTAAAGAACTATCCCTTCAGTCAATTGATTGATTAGATTTATTAAATTATTAATATATATTTTAGGTATAGGGAAGACAAAGAAAAAAGGGAAACATTTTCTATTCTAAAGGGGCTAACATTCTATTTGCTTTAGAGAGACAGGAAGAGCTTCATAGGGGAGGCAATATGTACATTTATGAACATATGGAAATAAAATAATGAAAGATATTTTTTACATTTGTCATATAAAGGAAGAGCTTCATAACGGAGGCAGCATGTACACATATGAATATATGGAAATAAAGAAAATAAATGAAAGGTAATTCTTTTCTATTTACCATAGAGAAATAGGAAGAGCTTGATAGGGGAGGCAATATGTAACATATGAACACATAGAAATAAAGAAAACAAATGAAAGGTAAATTTTTTTTGAAGAGGAAACAGAGAGGAATCAAAAGCTAGAGAAATTATATAGGAGATGGACTGTGATTTGAATTTTAAAACAAATCAGAGATTAAATGAAATCTAGTTTTTAGGGTTTTTTTTTTTGTTTTTTTTTTTTGCAAGGCAATGGGGTTAAATGGCTTGCCCAAGGCCACACAGCTAGGTAATTATTAAGTGTCTGAGGCCAGATTTGAACTCAGGTACTCCTGACTCCAAGGCCAGTGCTCTATCCACTGCGCCACCTAGCCACCTCTGATTAAATGAAATCTATAGCAACTTGGTGGCATAGTAGATAGAGTCAGACCAAGTTCAAATCTGGCTTCATATGCTCATTAGATTTGTGACTAAACAAAGAGAGTTGACTGCCAAATGCCAAACTAGATTAGGGGGTAAACCCGTTTATAAAATCTTACAAAGAAAAATACTGGACAATTATGAATGAAACCATCCTATTAAAGCAGAGAGAACCAATAGAGGGTAAATTCTAGTTGAAGAAACTAAACAAAGTCATCCTGGCAAGTCATTTAATTCCATTTGCCTCAGTTTCCTCATCAGCAAAATGGGGATAGCAGTAGAACCTACCTCTCGGGTTTGTTGTAAGGAACAAATGAGATCATAATTTTAAAATACTAAGCACAGTTATCTGGCACATAATAAGGATTATATAAATATGATCTCTTATTAATTATGATTATTAATAATCTAAGACCCTGAAAAGACTATTCATTAACTAACAACTATACTTGTGACTTTGTAAAGATAGAATAAGCTTATCTATATTGTTCTCTTAATTACTTTTTTTGGCAATAAAAATGTTTCAGATTTTTCTTGTGTTTTTGGTGTAGTTTTTTCCTTCAGATATCTTGTCCTTGAATGTGTATTAAATTGTGTCATCTTCAGTACAGATCTCTTTTATGTATACTTGCACAAATATGTCTGTTTTTCTTACTTTTTGTTTCCTCTACTGTTATTTATTCTGCCTCTATAAGTACATTGGTACTATGGTCCAAGTGTGGTTGCAGTTTGTTGAAATGACTTTGAAATATTTGTCCATTTTAATTCTGTCTCAAATCTTTCCATTTTCATTCTTGAATGTTATTAGGATGACTTTACTTAATTTGATATCTTGCTAAAATTTGTTTAATCAGAATTTACCTTCCTCTGTTTCTGCTTAATAAGATGATATTACTCATAGTTGTCTAGTACTGTTTTTGGTAAGATTTTATGAACAGGTTTACATTTTAACCTGGTTTGGCATTTGGCAGTCTACTCACTTTATTCTGTTAATCAGTAAACATTTATTATGTTCAAACCAAGAAAAAATACACACACACATATACATATATATATATATATATATATATAGAGAGAGAGAGAGAGAGAGAGAGAGAGAGAGAGAGAGAGAGACAGACAGACAGACAGACAGACAGACAGACAGACAGACATAGGCTAAATTGGAAGTTATTTGGCAAGTAATTCAAAAATTTTAAACTAAGATATTTTCTAAGCTCTTGTTGTCTCTATATTGTGTCAATTAACTTACGTTTATTTAACTTCTCAGTGAAATTATTAGAATTGGTGCCAATATCATTTCTTTTAGTATATTTATCATTTAAAATTTTTTAGTAATTTCTTTAAATATTTCAGGTTTGATATTATAACTGTATATTGTATTTATTATTATTATTATTTCTTCTTTCATTATATATTCTTAGCTCTATGAAGTTACTGGCTTGATGGTATATAGACAGTTGACTCTGGAATAATTTCTATCACTAATAATACTTTTCTGGTCAATTAAATTATAGTCAATTTAATTCCTTGTATGCTATCTGAAGGGTGCACAGAATTCAAACTTCCAAATGAGTCTATTCATTGTTGATTATGAAAAACACTTGACTTAGTAGAATTAAAAGCTTTCTTACAGGCTCTTATTCTGCAAAGACATACTTCTATACATACAACAAATCATCCAAGATTCCTTGGGACATGAAAAACAGAAATAAACCTGTTCAGTGACCCCACCATATAATAAAACATCATGTGATGCATAAAACCAAAGTATGACTGTTGGAGGAAATTAACTTCCTTTTGTGTATTGTCTTTGCCAATTAAATTATAGACTTCTTGAGGACAGAAATTTGTTTTTATCATTTGTATACATATCTCTTAGTACAATGCCTGATACAGAGTAAGTGATTAATAAATATTTATTGACTATTGACTAAATACAGAGAAAAGTCCAGATTGAGGAAGAATCTCCAGGGGATGATGATACTCCAGATGCTACCTTTTTAGAATAACATCATACTGATTACATCAAATCCCAACAAAAATGCTTTGTAGCTGGAACAGTTCTAGAAAACTCAAAGAAGTTTGTCCTATCCATTCTCAAAAGAAGAACAAATGCATGAAGGATATCTAGTGTATAGACTGCAACATGCATTTGAAAAGATATTCTATGAAACTGGTCTTACATCATTCATATCTGGGAGTTATGATATGTATCAGCCATGATCTGATCTCAGTTGAAAAGAAGTCAGTTGTATTTGTTATAGCATATTCCAAAGCTTTTAGTGGCCCAAAGATTCTTATTAAAACAGACCCATCTTTTTAATACAAAGATTTTACCCTTGTTGCTATATGGCAGAGACCTGACTGGAATACTGCTAACTAAATATAATTATCAAATACAAGATAAAGTGCCAACGAGTAGTGGGAATGAGTTGGCTGCAATGTATAACTAATAAGGAAATCAGAAGAGGAGTAAAGGATACTATCAAGAAGTTGTATGACAGGAAGAGAAGATAGATTGGTTCTTTGGCAACAGTGAAAGATGACAGGTGAACAGAGTAGTCAACTAATAACTTTATGATGTCAGAAGAAAAGCTCCTTTGGTGGACTCTCTGTGTAGAAATTTTGGGATAGCATAGGCAGAAGGCATATAGAATGGCAGGCATAAAAATCTTGCATTATACATCATTGAAGGGCACTTCCAAATTGAGATCGGAGATCTATTTGAGTATTCTTTACAGTGCAATGAAGGAATTCCTCACACATAGTACACCTGAATGACAAATGATTCCCATGAATGGTTTAGAGGGGGAAGTGAGCTGGAGCAAGTCTTTCCCAAAGATATAGTTAAATGAGAAGGTTCAAGAGTAGCTTGATGAAAGCTGAAGTTTAATGTACCAGCAATCTTGGTCATAGGGATATGGAGGTTGTATTTAGGACTATATTTTGTGTGTTTGTTTGTGTGTGTGTGTGTTTGTATCCATATTTCTCTCTCTCTCTCTCTCCATCTATCTGTTTATCTGTATCTATATCTATTAAAAATATATATATGTGTGTGTGTGTGTGTGTGTGTGTGTGTGTGTGTGTGTGTGTAGATTCAGTCAGAAAAGATTGCTGGTACTTTAACTATTCATCAACATTTGGCAGGCACAGACCATAATTTCAACTCAGGCTCTCAGTCAACAAACATCTATTAAGTGCTAATTATGTTCTGGGATGATTTTAAGCACAAGAGAGTCAAAAGAAGTGCTTTGCTGGTAACATGTGGAAGGAGTCATGGTGTCTTGAGAAGCTTGGAGCATGTGTTTATATGTTTTGAACCTTCCTTGGGAACTTAGCTTGATTAGGTGTTCAGCATACTTTTTTTTTTACCCCTGGGTTCTCTTTGAAGAGCAGTACTTAGGGGATTATTTGCTCTTGTTTGTGTAACTGTGGAAGTAACCAATGGAAGTGACTGGAAACAAGTGTTTGGTGTTGCATTTAGTGTTGGTATTTTATTTAAAATTTTTATTGTTTTAGGTAACCCAAAGTTAAAGGGAAGGATGCACAATAATATTTGGGCAACAACATATTATCAGTGTTGTTCATGTGCAAGGAGTAATACAAAATATATTACTGAGAACATGAATGAGCATAATGAAGATAAACTACCCATGTGACCCTAGGTAAGTCATATAACTTTAATTTTATCTGTAAGTTTGAAATGATAATAAGACCTATCTATCTTTTAGTGTGTTTTTGAAGATCAAAATGAAGGACACTAGTGTTCATCAAGATAGATTGTGTATGACATAATATACATGAATTGAGATTTTTGATCTCTGAGGGAATACTCAGGCTTCAAGTTTTGGGTGGCAATAACACTCAAGACCAGGTTTATGAGAACTGTGCTTGGGAAAAGGAGTCTGTAATCAGAATTGATTTAGTAAGGCAAATATATCTTCTCATGCACCATTTGAATTGGGGGAAATTTTCTGTTTTGATGCAGATGTTGGTTCTTGATAGCATTAAAATCAGAGAAAAGATCTTATCTTAGAATTTTGTCATATCAACTCCAGATGATAACTAGTCAGCAAAATCAATATGAAGTCTCCAGTTTAGAGTTGAAAACATGACCAACCCTTTGACCATGTTATTTTCTACCTCTATAGTCTCAATGACAATGACATTCATACAAAAGTTTCAGATTACTTGACAAGAAAAAAAATTGAGTACATCTATTTTCTAAATATTGTTAACAAAAGCATCTTGAAAAAGATCATGATAGAACTAGTATCCCTGGAGCTGAATCTAGTATTCTTGAAGTTAAATCCCTGGGAAAAATTTGCTGTAAACTCACCATAAATTCAGAATATCTTTATATTTTAATATGACAAAAACACAGAGCCATTTGGTTCAAGTTTATTTTTAAATGAAAGAATAGGTTTGAAATAAGGCCCATTTGTATGTGATTGATTCCATTATCAATTTCCAGTAATCTATGGATTAAGATACCTTGTATTAGGAATAGAGTACTGCCTAAGGAAATTTACTGTATTCTTGTAGAAAATTCCATTTGGATTTGCTTAGAAAAATGCTCCCTTGATTCTTTGTTTAGTAGAACATGGAAAAGTTGGAAGATTATATATGGTTTTACCTTAGAGCTATAGACATGTCTAAAAACTATTCAGTTAGGAAAAAAATGAAAAACCAATGACCAAAAGCCATGATTAAAGTATTTTATGAAAAAAAGAAGAAAAAGGAGTCCTTTGATGGATATTTTATTAGTTATATAAGCAAGTCAATCTCTTAAAATATCATTTAAAAATTCTGACAAACCTAGAACACAGAGAATGTCATACCCTCATAAACCAACATGATAAATCATATTTAGTTTTTTTCACATCAATATACATTTATCTGTTAACAACTTCTTATTGTCCAGAAGTATCTCAGGATAATTTGAATATAGTGGGGGCTATAAATTTAAAGTTTTAGCCAGTTTTCTGGAATGAATGTTATAAAGATTATAGAGCATATAACAGAAAAATTAGATCTATGGAAAAATATCAATATAACTTTTCTCAGGAAAAAATACCTAAGAATAATCAATAGTCAGACAATGTTATAAAAATTAATCTTTAAAACCTTAATCATTAACAAATAATACCTGACTTTTTTGCAATAGAATGTCAAGTTCCTAAGGATTGAAGTATTTTGGGATATATATATATATATTATATATATATGTTTATATTCCATTAGTTCTTGAAAAATAATAAATCCTGAAGCATTAATTGTTTAATTGAAAGTTTAAAAATTATTTGAAATAGAAAAATTTATTTCTTTGCTTAACTGTTACCCCAGTATTGAAAGAATATTTAATTATATCCAAATATGTTCAGTAAAATTGGTATTTATGGGGTGGCTAGGTGGCATAGTGGATAGAGCACTGGCCCTGGAGTCAGGAGGACCTGAGTCAAATCCAGCCTCAGACACTTAATAATTACCTAGCTGTGTAGCTTTGGGCAAGCCACTTAACACCAATGCCTTGCAAAAACCTAAAAAACAAAATAATTACCTAGCCATGTAGCCTTGGGCAAGTCACTTAACCCCATTACCTTACCAAAAACCCCTAAAACAATTGATATTTATACATCTGAAATAATAAATTTTCTGAGTGTTTAAAAGCAGCTAAATGAGTTAATCCCATATGCGATATCTATTTCATTCCAATAGAAACTGGAAAGAAAAAAATGAAGTGCTATGTGAACATTCTGGACTGGGCTAACTTTTCTTTCTTTCTTTCTTTCAGTTTTTGCAAGGCATTGGGGTTAAGTGACTTGTCCAATTATTAAGTGTCTGAGGCTAGATTTGAACTCAGGTCCTCTTGACTCCAGGGCCTGTGCTCTATGCACTGCACCACTTAGCTGTCCCTGCAATTTAATCTTTTTAGGAGATTTAGGAAGGAATATTGGGATAAAGATTTTGATGAACAAGGGAGAAAGAGTTTTGCAGCTTCAGGGACTAGTGAAGAAGGTAATGTATGTGATACATTGCATAATGTATATACAAATATAAATTCTTTTTGACCACTTAGCTACTTAAGTCCAGATAACTTAGAATAGGGAGGTTTAGAGTCTTAGTGGGGTTTGTTTATCAGGTATTTGGTAGGCAAACAAATAATTTTTATCTCCCATATTTTCTTTCAGAGCCTTCCAAACACTGATCTAGCCCTGATAATACATGCATGCATCAATTTTATCAAATTTTGGTACATTTCCTGGAAAGTGTACTACAAAAGTGAGGGAATTTACCAATGGCATTTGAAATTCTTCATTTGTTGTCACCAATGGTTTCATATATGAATAGTTTGAAGGACCTCTGTTTTGATTGTTCTGTTTTGGTATTGTTAGGTCAAAACTAGCAGGGATTGCACTGGCCTGTTATGATTTTAGCAAAGAAAACAGAACTGGTAAGATAAATATGGATGCAGATGGCTTGTACAGAATAATATGGGACATTGGAAGAGTCCTTCAGAAGAAGATATGAGAACATCTTCTTACAATAAATCAACATATATTTATTGAGCATCTACTATGTATATACATAGAGTGAATAGATAAAAAGTTAGACAACATTAATATAGCAAAAGTATTTAAAGAGAGTATGGAAAGAAGGTACTAGCAGTTAAGAGTGCTTGTCAAAGACTTCATGGAATAGATGTTGTCTGAGATGCATCTTGAAGGAAGACAGATACTCAAATTAGGTAAAGGTAAGGAATTCATTCCAAGTTGGAAGGATAGCCAATACAAAGGCAAAGAGGTAGAAGATAGTATTATATGTGAAGAAAAGAGAGAAAGCCAGTTTGGTTTAATTAGCAAATGTGGGCAAAGGAACAATGTCTAATTAGATGGGAAAGAAGAGTTGCAACCAGTTGATGTGGGGTTTTAAAAATTAAACAGAGGAGTTTGTTTTTGATTGTTGAGGCTAGCTTAACATTGGAATTGGATGATAAGGGAAGTTACATGGTCAGATCTGTACTTAAAAAGAAATACTGGAATACTGTGAGACTTGAGGCAGGGAGACAAATTAGGAGACCATTGATAACACACTGAACAAGATGTAGTTGTGTGAGTAAAGAACTGTTGGATGTGAGATATGTTATGAAGGAAGAAATGGCAAAATTTGGCAACTGATTGTATGTATAGGATGAGGGACAGTAAGGAAGGATAATGCCAAGGTTACTGATCTGAAATACTGGAAGGATGGGGTAGCTTTGAGAAACTTGTAAAAGGAGAGGGTATGGGGGAGAGGGAAAATAATGAGTTCACTTTTAGACATATTGATTTTAAGATGTCTGCTGGATATCCAGTTTGGAATTCTAAGGTAGAAGCTAGGGCTAGTTAAATGATCTAAGAGTCATAACCATAAAACAGATAGGTTATACTGGAGCTGATAAGGGAGGAAGGGAAGGCAAAAAGGAGGGAAGGGGAGAGAGAGAGAGAGAGAGAGAGAGAGAGAGAGAGAGAGAGAGAGAGAGAGAGAGAGAGAGAGAGAGAGAACTGGGTCCCCAAGGGGACCATTTTCAGGGGATTTGATCTGGATGACAAGCCATAGAAGGAGATTGAAGAGTGGTCAGATAGGCAGGAGACAAAGCTGGAAGGAGTGATGTTACAAAATACCTGAGAGGAGAACCAGGAGGAGAGGGTAGTTAACAGTGTCAAATAGGGGCAGCTAGGTGGTGCAGTGGATAGAGAACCAGCCTTGGAGTCAGGAGTACCTGGGTTCAAATCCAACCTCAGA
The DNA here is from genome assembly GCF_037893015.1 of Macrotis lagotis. NCBI lineage: Eukaryota > Metazoa > Chordata > Mammalia > Peramelemorphia > Peramelidae > Macrotis > Macrotis lagotis. The sequence goes on from NC_133658.1 coordinate 198,827,153, forward strand.
CACTTAATAATTACCTAGCTGTGTGGCCTTGGGCAAGCCACTTAACCCCATTGCCTTGAAAAAAACTAAAAAAAACAGTGTCAAATGCACTAGATAACTTCAGAAAGGTTTAGTAATTATTAACAATATCATTATTTGTCAATTAAGAGATTATTCATAATTTAGGAGACAGAAGTTTTAGTTGAATGATAAGGATGAAAGTCAGATTTCTAAAACTCCAGGAAAAAGTGAGAAGGGAGAAAGTGGAAGCAGTGAGTGTAATCAACATTTTCAAAGGAGCTTGGCTAGCACAGATATAGGGACAGATATAAAGGGATCTAGTGATTTCTTTTAAGGATAGACAATGTTTGAAGGCAGTAGCAAAGAAATCAACTGACAGCAAGAGGTTAAAGAGTGGAGGGGATGGTGATTGAAGATTCAGTTCATTAAAGAAGATAGAATGGGTTGGGATTAAATGCATACACACATATATGGGTTGGCATTAACAAGGGAGAGGATCATCTCTGTTAGAAAGTGGGAAAAAGGATGAGAGTGGGAAATAATGTTTTTTAGATGAAGGCATTGGAAAAGGGAGCCTCTCACATTTAATAGCTTCCCTTTTTTAAAGTAAAGTAAGAAGCAAGGAATGAATTACAATCAAGTAGGTGTATAACTGATAGTTTTGGACTTCCTCAGACAATACACATATATGAATTTTATTTAAGTGAACCAATCTTTCTTGGTTTGCTTGTCTTCAGATGATTGGCATAATCCTAGAAATGATGAAAGTGAGAAAGAAAGGCAGTGATTCTAAAAATCTCAAGTTTCAGCCAGCAAAAGTCATTGTTTTGCTAAGTCAATGGCAAAAGTTAGGACTGAACAGTAGAATATTGTGTAAGACTTTGAATGATTCCATCTATGTACCAATAAGCAGCTAGGAACTACTCAGAACATACCCTCCAAAAGCCATGAATGCCTTACATTATGACTTTAAACATATGGATCAAAAAAAGGACCCCAGAGCTAGGACGAAACAGATTTTATTGACTAAAAATGGCTGCAGATGTTACCAAGAATTGTGAAACTTTTGCCAGATGTATACAGAGAAATATGTTATCAACTTATGTTGCAAATTTGGAGAATGTAGATATAATCAATCCTTTGGAAAGTTATTATGTTGCCTTTCTATTTTTAAAGATAAGATATTTTATTTTTCCAAATACATGTTATGAAAATTTTTCCATCGTTCATCCATATGCATATGTATATTTTTAAGTTATAAAATTTTCTTCCACCTTCCCTTCCCACCCCCTATCCTCAGTGACAAACAGGTTAATATTGTACATACATATTTTTGATAAACATGTTTATAGATTAGTCATTTTTGCTATGAGGAATTAGGATTAAGGGAAAGAGAAACACAAGAGATAATTTTATAAAGTGTTCAATCAGATTCTGAAGGATTTTTTTGTTTGTTTTTTGTTTTTCTTTCTCTGGATAAGGATAGTATTGTTCATAGCCAGTCTAATACAGTTGTCCTAGATCTCTGAGCTGCTGAGAGGAGCTTCTTCCAACAAGGTTGATTATCCCACAAAGTGTTAATGTGTACATTGTTCTCTTGGTTCTACTTCCTTCACTCAGCATCAGATCCTGTACCTCATTTCATGCTTTTCTAGAGTCTGACCATTAATGGTTTCTTATAGAACAATAATATTCCATAGCATTCATGTACCATAATTTAGTTATTCCCCAATTGATGGGCATCCCCTCAATTTCCAACTTTTTGCCACTACAAAAAAGCTGCTATGAATATTTTGGAACATGTGAGACTTTCCCCATTTTTTAATGATTTTTTTGGAATATAGGCCTAGAATTGGAATTGTTGGGTCAAAGGGAATGAGCATTTTTATTAATCTTTGAGCATAATTCCATATTACTCTCCAGAATGATTGGATACATTCACAGCTCCACCAGCAATGTAGCAATGTCCCAATCCTCCCACAACCCCTCTAACATTGATCATTTTTCCTTTTTCTCATATTAGCAAATCTGATAGGTGTCAGGTAATACTTTATAGTTGTTTAATTTACATTTCTCTGTTCAATAATGATTTGAAGCATTTTTCCCATATGATTATATATAGCTTTAGTTTCTTCATTTGTCATTGACCATTTATCAACTGGGGAATGACTTAAATTTGATGCAGTTCTCTATAAATTTTAGACCTTTATCAGAACTCTTAATTGTTTCCCAGCTTTCTGCTTTCTTTCTAATTTTGGCAGCATTGATTTTAATTAGTGCAAAACCTTTTTAATTTAATATAATAAAAATCATTCATTTTGCAGTTTATAAGGTATACTATTTCTTGTTTGGTCATAAATTTGTCCCTTTTCCATAGATCTGATAGATAATCTCTTGATATATTAATTTATCTGTGGTGTTGGCCTTTATGTCTAAATCCTGTACCTATTTTGATCTTATTTTGGTACAGGGTGTGAGATGTGGGTCTATGTCTAGTTTTTACCATACTATTTTCTGGTTGGGTTTGTCAAACAGTAGATTGATATATCATTTACTGCGGTTTCTTCTGAACCTAACCTAATCCACTGATCCATCACTCTATTTCTTAACCAGTACCAAGCAGTTTTAATGACTGCCCTTTTATAGATTAGCTTTCTGTCTTTACAGGTAAATAGTGGTATATTTTAGTTGTATGATCACTAGCAGGTATTACTATCCTATCAGAAATCAGAAATAATTTATTATTGCCAAAGTTTTGCTTTTGATATTTTTCAGCCTATGAATTCTCTGCTAGGATCCACTCTGACCAAGGGAGATACTTTGAGAACAAGCTACTAAAGACGATGTTGGCCTTGGCAGGTCAAAAATAATGTAGAGTTACTAAAAAAAATTAACATGGAAAGCCACATACTGAACATACTATTGCATATTTTGGGAAGTTTGAAATCAAAACATAAAACAGTCATGTTGACATATGTCATTTCTAGTACATTAATACTGTTCCACAAAGAATGAAATTATACATCATCATATATATATATGTCATGTCTAGCATAGGCATAGAATTATATAGGGAATGAAGCTATATATCATACTTGCTAATAATGTGGGAGAAACATATTTACCTAATTACTTGTGTTTCAGAGATTCACATGAGGAAGGTATTACAACTACTTATACTCAATATGTCTTAATTGTGAAAGACTAGTCATAGTTTCAGCTCAGAAAATCTGTGACAGAAACTAAATATTCTATGATACTAGAATATGTTGTCAAGACTTTTATCAAGGAGACAGAATTCTTTTAAGAAACGTTGCCTTCAAAGGACTCAGAAGTTATCTGTCTGATGGAAAGCTAACCCATGCAAAGTTAAGACACTGGACAACTTGTCTCCTTCCAAACCACAGAGAATAGAAGGTATCATATTAAGATTATTTATCACAATCATATATCACAATCACCTTTTGGTCTTAAGGAAATCAATTGGATACTCAACTTATCGAATGCTGAGTAGAAGAGAGTATAAGTTATACACAGTTGAGCCCAGCTATAGACTCTAAAAATGATAGTTCTAGTGAAGGAGATTATGTGTACTCTTATAGGTAAAAACAATGCCTTAATTGCTGACAATAGCTAAAGAGAGTCTTAGGAAACAGAAATAACCCTTAGGGCTCAAAATACTGATAGCAAACCTGATCCTTATGTCATTCCAGGTATATACAAACAAGTCTATAATTATTCTGATAGTCAATCTATTAAAACTCAGGTATTGGAGAAAAGAGAACATACAGTGAAAAAGAAAATACACCTATAAAAATCAGTTGCTAGGCTACAATGGGAGAGGAACTTGAATATATATAATGCTACACATAGTGAGATGACAATAGTGATTTCACACGTGAAATGCAGCTTTGCCTGTAATTGCCTATGGGCAATCATTTTGATGTTATATTTCCTTAACTCTTTTTACTCTTAACTGTTTTACACTTAACTGTTTTGTAGCAAGGTCTATTGATTCTCTTGCTCTTTGTTTATTTGCATATTATTCTAATTCATAGACTGAAGCTGTATTTTTATATATGCCTGCTGATCATGTTATTGTTACACTTTGTTTATTAATTAGCCAAACTTTGCTTTCTTATGAATACTGCTATGTACTCCAGATATTTATGTATAGGATTTGAACAAATACTATGTACTGCATGTTGTCACTGTCATTGTCAGATGATTGATTCTCTTTATAGGGTTATGACAATTTCATGTACTGTTAAAGTTTGAATCTTTTGTTTTCAATGGTTTCATAAATTTGTCATTTATGATGATAGGGAAAGCACTTTTGTAATTTTAAAGCACTAATTCTATAGAGATATGAACTTCATGCTTATCTAGGGTGATTTTTTGCAAAAGATTGCAAAAAGTTTTAGCTCAGGGGAGCAATGTCACCTTGCTTCTGCCCAAGTCTGGCATTTATTTGTTAGATAAGTTTGTGAGTTTGTGGCTTTGGTTGCATATGTGTAAAATGACACTATTCTTGATTAACTAAGAGAACACTAAGCCACATGACTGGAATAATGACTTATTTCAGTTGGTTGGACATATATTTTGAGAAAAGACTTGAAACACACATGTCAAGAGAAGATTGAGATGTGGATTTTTGAATAACATCTTCCTTTTTTTTATTTTTGCAATTCAATGGGGTTAAGTAACTTGCGGAAGATCACACAGTTAAATATGTATTAAGTGTCTAATGTCAGATTTGAACTCATGTCCTTCTGACTCCAGGGCTGATACTCTATCCACTTTACTACATAGTTGTCCCTTGAATAATGTCTTAACTAAAACCCTTCTCTTCACTCTCCTTCAAGAGTTACAGACTTGTACAGGAAGATGTGTTAAGCCCTCCCTATCTACCCTATGAAGTGTTTTGACTTCCAGTCCTGTAAACTTAGTATACTGATGAGAATGAACTTCTCGGTGAAATCATTCTCTCTCATAGTTTGAGCTAAAGAACTTATTCCCAACTGAAGAGCTTATTTACTCTTATGCACTTTTTTGTTTTTGTTTTTACAAGACCATGGGGTTAAGTGACTTGCCCAGGGTCACATAGCTAGTAAGTATCAAATATCTGAAATTGGATTTGGACTCAGGTCCTTCTGATTTCAAGACTTGTGTTCTATCCACTGCATCACCTAGCTGCCCCACTCTTATCCATTTTTTCATTTATTTTAGCCTGTATAACTTCTCTGATTTCTTTTTTCCCATTTTTCTTGATAAAGAGAAATGGTCTTTTGTGTAACTGGCATTTAGTAGGAAGGACCTAAGCTGGTGAGTATATGATCAGGGAATCTGACTCCTAAAGAACAATCAAGGAAATAAGATTTCATTTTGAACAATCTAGACATATTTGAAGCATGATAGATTAAATAATCTAGCCTATCACCCCATTAGAAATGGGAGAGTTCACTTTGCCTTGATAGTCCTGGTTCCTACTTTCTTCCCTTACCACCTTTCATCTAGGTTGTTCTTTACAATACAACCCTCCTCCTCCAATGGTATTCTATATCATATCTATGAATTCCATAAACCATAGATTTTTTATCTAGACAGACAGCTTCAAACATATATAATGTGTCCCCAAAATTTTAGTTTAACTTTAAGCTATTAAATCTTAAATTTAAGCTTTATTTAAGCTTTAATAGCTTAAAGCTGCCCTAAGACTTTTGGGACACACTATAAATCTACCTCATATATAGCATGACCCCAACATCCTTCACCATCCTGATTGCTTGAGAACAAAATGCTGATACTGCTAGGTTATATTTAGATTATAATTATTTCTATTTTCCCCTCTATATTAAACTCACTTAAATTTCTTGATTATGAAAAGGCTTTAGAAATAAAGTTTCCTCCCTGCCCCACTTCCTGTGCCATCTTCTTTCCTCACATATCCAATTTCACATCTCTTTCATTAAGAAGAATAAAAAGAGGGATGGCTAGGTGGCTTAATGGATAAGGCACTGGCCTTGGAGTCAGGAGTACCTGGGTTCAAATCCAGTCTCAGACACTTAATAATTACCTAGCTGTGTGGCCTTGGGCAAGCCACTTAACCCCATTTGCCTTGCAAAAAAAAGAATAAAAAGAAAAAAAATCCATAAAACTTTCTACTTTCTAGCCCTGGCCAACACACACTTGGAAAGTAAGCTGTGGCAATAGTTTTATTTCAGCTAAAAAAAACCCTTTCTTTTATTGAGAATAACTGAGGCAGCATGATAAAGTGGGGAACAGATAAGAAACAGAAATTCTGCTTCCAAGTCTATGTCATCCACTTACTAGCTTTATTACTATGGCAAGGCAGATCCCTTTATTTTTTATCTCCTGTAAAACAGTGGGAATATAAAGTCTTGCCTTATCTTCCTCACACAGAACAGTTGTGAGGTTTTGGGATCACAAACTGGAGTTGGAAGGGACCTTAGAAGTGATTTAATTCAGTATATACCTCAATAGGACTCCCCCCCTGGAAAATGCCATATAAGTGATCCATCTATATTTGCTGAAAAAATTCCTTACCTCCTGAGATAGCCCATTGCCCCTTGAGATGGTTATGACATTTTTCTTTACTTTGAGATGAAATGCACTTTCTCTACAACTTTTCCCCACCTGTCCAAGTTCTAGCTTCTAAGACTGTACACAAGGCTATTTCTACTTCCATGTAACAGTTCTTTAAATATCCCAAGATAATTATCTCCTCCCCCTAAAATCTTTCTTCAACAGATGACATCTGAAAGTACTTTGAAAATTGCAAAGTACTATGTAAGATGGAATTAGTGAATTAATTTAACATTAACAGTTGTATTAACAATCATCTCTTTCCCTCAGACAAAGAATTCATTAACTAGTCAACTTGTGGTGATCTTGATACTTAGCTAGGTTGATTGTAACAGCAATAAATCTATTGCCAATATTACAATTGAGAGGTCTTTCTAGTTTGGAAAGACTTACCAGAGCCCTGGACTCTATTGATATTACCTTCAAAAGACTAGGGATACCTCTACAAGATGATGAAGCATAGAAATCATAATCATTATATTGCTATAAAATCATAATGAGGTAAGCTATGATACCTAGGAATGAAATTAAGCTCATCAGAAAAGGCCTGAAATAAAATAAAAATATGTTATTAGAAATTCCAGATCTTTTGACTGTATTTATTATAATGCATGACTCTTTAAAAGCAAAACATTAATCCACATAACCAGATACATAAAAGCATTCTTTAAAAATGGTAATCCAGTGAGACCAGGTTCTCAAGTTTCTAATCCATAATTGCTAAAGCTTATCTATAAACCACTTCTGAAAGTTGAGGAAAGGAACTATTTATTCCTTAAGCTTTAGAATTGAAAGAACCAGTGCCATTCAGAAAGTTCAGTTTTAAACACATGCATGTATAGACCGAGAAACAAAACAAAGCAAGAGTAAAAACTCAACTACTTATTAAATAATCTGAAATAGCAAAAAAGGTAATAGGACTAAGTTTGTGAAACCTAAGAATTAAAAGGAAAATTGCTGTGGTCTAAAATTGGCTCTGAGAGAACAAAAAAATGCATTGACCCAACTGAGACTGAACCAACCTAAGACTAGTTATTCATGAAGTTTGAAAGAGCAACCACTCCAGTATCATTGCCAAGAAAAACCCAGAGAGTCAGATATGACTGAACTATATCAGGCTCATACATACAATTATGCCACATTATCCTTGAGACCCTGTGTGTTACCTTCCCTCTCTGAGCCTGCTTCTTCATCTGTAAAATGAGAAAATTGACCTAAATAATCTTTAAGGGTGCTTTAAGGTCTCAATCCTACAGATCGTCTTTAGGGGAACATTTTCCCAGCTTTATACTGCATTATTTTTATTCTGCATGAATGTCTCAGACACATTTATAGTTAGATTAGGAATAAGACATCTTCAATATTAGAGGGAATGAATACAGGCAAATTATATGTACAGAAGGAAATAAAGTATAAGGATCAAAACTCTTGGGGAGGAATTTGGATTACCAAAGGGCTGAACCAAAAAGCTGAGCCATTAGGCATATATATATATATATATATATATATATATATATATATATATATATATATATATATAGATATAGATAGATATAGATATAGATATATACTCTAAATGCATATTATTCATTTATATAATTTTCTGTTATTCAGTTAATAAACATTTTTAAGGACCTACCAGTGCTATGTGCCATCCTAAGCACTGAAGCATTGGACTAAGCCTTCTAAAACTACAAGTAAACCATAACACTGGAAGAGACCACATGGTTACACAATTTCTATGAAAGAAGGACATTTTAATAGTTTAGGACCTCTTGGCTTCCAGTATCCCCGCATCTTGAGGGACTGCCTAGAGATTGAAGATAGCCTGAGATGCCACAATTTATGAAACAACCATTTCTTTCAGCAAGCTTTTCTTATTCTTCTGCATAACAGAGCCTCCTACTCTATTTTTCTACTCATCGCCCTTATCCTATAGGAGGATCATGGTGCACCAGCATCAAAGATTTAAGGCTTGAAGTAGATTTAAAAGTAATAATGTCAACCCCCTCTTTTATAGATAAAAGAGGCTAAAATCCAGAACAGTGAGGACTGCCTTGGAACCACACAAGTAGCAAAGTTGGATATCCAAGTGCCCTGACTCCAAACCTTTCCTCTATCCCTCTGACTTGTCTTTTATAGTTTAGGAAGATAAGATTAACAAAGGAATTATTCTGTAGTAGATTCAGTTAGGTGGGGGGTAGAAAGTTTAGAAAAGAAGAGGAGACTTTCATAAATTGATAGAAAAAGTCTAGGGCAGATAGAGACTGTTTTCCAGAAAGTTTGGGGCATGATCTATTTGTTGAATTGAGTTAGGAAATAAAAAAACACTTTAGAATGAGGAAGAAAACTTGGGAGAAAATGTTCAGTTGTTCTCTCTGAAACTTAAGGGCATATTATTCCTAGAATCAAAAAACAAGCTTTAGGGATGTTTTTCAAAACAGGGCCAGATTGTTATATCTAGCAGTACTCTGAGAAAGGTCAATAGAAAATAAGTCATCACAAGATGAATAGACAGAAATGGCCTAGGCAGTAGGTCGTCAATAGCTTTCTGAGTCATCTATTTATGACATTAAGAAGATCAACAGAATTTTCACATAATGGTCAGTAAGATATACCACCAAGCTAAAAGCAGGTTTCCTTTCTTCTTTTTTTTTTTACTGGCAAATGAATAGATTTTTACTGGAACTTTCGTTCTTTTTATTCTTGAATAATTAAGACCACAATGCCTGCCATACTTTCCTATCTCTGTTTTTCTGTCTCTGATGTTTCCTTCACCTGGAAAACCTTCCCTCTATTGATTTCTGGCATTGAAATCCTTCCCATTATCCAATTACTATATCAAAGGCAACCTTGTCCACTAGTCTTGATCCCCTTTAAATTATTTATTCTTTTTAGGAAGACATTCTCCTGTCTAAGGATTCAGAAAGAAAGTATTCTACATGAACCTGGGAAGTCAAGGATAATAAGATATAGATATGATAAGTTAAGTGTCAAAAGAGTCCAGAACCTGGCACTTAATAATTCCTTTTAATTGATCACCTCAAGGATGAATAAGTAGGGAACCCTTACATTTATTTAAATTTTTACTACAAATCATACATCCTATTTAAGTATAATAATTTATAATGTTAAAACTTTCACAACTTTCATAAAATTACCATATTACATTTTCTTAAAAAAAAGCATAATTAAATGGAAAAATAGAATAATCTCTTTCTCCCCATTAACCACAAATGTGGGAAGGCTAGTCACTTGAACCATGATGCCATAACTAGAACTTCACTATTTACTCAGTGGAAACATATTTTAAATATTAATAAAATATCTGGAAATAAAAAAAAAAACTATCCCCCCCAAAAAACTCCCCCCAAACCCTATTTTTGTAATGAGATAATCAAAATGAAGATTGAAACTTAAACTTATTATGCAACTCAAAATGTAGCAGAGTGGAAGCTGGGTTCAATTGAATTCCCTAGTTTAGTAACCTTTTATGCTCTAAGTAAATTTCCTTTATTTAATTGGTAATCTGAATGTTTCCCATTTCATTCTAATTTTGAATCTGTTTCTTAAATTGTGGCATCTCAGGCTATCTTCAATCTCTAGAATCAAGAGATTCTATCTTGAAGATTCTTCTGGAGGGAATTTTGGTTCCCAGGAAAAGTAATGCCACATCATTTACCTCACCACAATATTATCCTCTTCATTTTCCAGTAAAACATTTCTGGAAAAAGAGAGGGGAAATTGTGTCTATAAAGATGACTTACTCATCAGTTGTATTTCCTGTGCCAAGGAAAAATACTAATAAAAAAAGTCAAAACAAAAATCAAAATTCAGTCTTATAAATCTGTTGATATCAATCTGAAATAAATTTACTTCATAAATAGTCTTTCCTTTCTGGCACATGTAATTGGTCACTTCAGAGCTTTCACTAATAATAGAGACAATTTCAAATAAAATCTGACTTTGTGGTTTGAGTAAAGGTTAAAAAAGAAATTGCCAACCTGACTAACGCAGCTGGCTTGACTCAGAGTGCTGACTGCCCGCATGTAGCTCTGATTCCTGGAGCGGAATTTTGGAGAGTTGTAGTTAGCAGAGGGATCCAGGTTGTGACCACCAGGCACATCACTTGTAGCTTGTAGGTAGCTCTGGCTATATTTAAAAAAAATAGAGGGGGGGAGAGAGAGAGAGAAAGAAAGAAATGAAGAGAAAATAAAGTCCATAAACATCAATGGAAAAATTACAGTTTGAGAAAGGTCATTTCTATCACATTTTAAGAAGATGCTGAAACTGAACAAATAGTATTTTCCCCTTATGTAAATATATTTGATGTAAACACTTGCAAATGTGGATTTCATTTCCTGTAATAAATGGAGCTGATTTTCCGGATTGCTTCTGAGCTTAACACTTTACAACCAGAAAGGTGGAATTGGGGTTGCTCCAAATAAGAAATGATGACAGGATCTGTAACTTATGCAGCATTAAGGCAAATTCTCCACCTGGATTCAGGCCCAACATCAGTGACAGAATCATAAAAATGTGTCTATGCTTTTGCAAGTATAAAAAATCCCTAAATTCAGCCTGTTTTCCTATTTCACTTATACAAATGCTTCATTGTGCTAAACAGTGCAAAGAATGCACTTTGAAAAATTGAATCCATTACCATAGACACAAATTTTATTCTAGTGCCTCCTGAAAAAGCCTTTATTTTATTTATTCTTTTACTTCTCCAACTCTCTATCTTTTGGTCACATGGTAGAGTTCTGATGTGTGGAAGTATACTAAAACATTATTAACTGAAATGTTCTAGGAAAGGAGTGTTCTAGTTAAAATGGGCTTTTCTGGTTAATAAAAATCTTTGTTAATCTTTAATCCCTTTATACTGAAAAGTAGTTTTAAATGTATGCAACTACTTTCTTGCCTTAGTAGGAAGAATTAACATAATTTCATTTTTCTTTGCTGACTGCAGATCTCATAGTGCTCAGAGCCATCATTTAGAATCATCACTTTTTACCACACAAGAGTATATATGCAACATCTGTTGAGTTGAAATAGAGTTGTATGCCTTGACCCCAGAAGAACCCCTGGAAGTTTTAAAAAAATTAATGTTATTATAAATGAAGTACCTGATAAAACTTTGGATTTGCCACTTCCCCTAAAAGTGGAAGCAAGGAAAAAAATCATTTAATTTAGAATTTTGACTATCTGGATTCCAGTTATATAGGGTTTATAGTTTTTATATCCAAAGGAAAACAGCTACTTCATTTAAATAATATACTTAGTTAATAATAATAATATGCCTTCGACTCCAAAAACCAAAAATTGAATCACTTCAAGTTTAAAATTATTTCCATTTTAGATGTAAGTTTAATTTTTTAAGTTCCCAAATTAGTTTAATAGGTGTTGGGTTTGGGGTAGGATTGTGAGGGTAGGAAGGCACTGGACATATACAAGGAATGGCAAGTGGACACATTTACTTAGAGCCACAGTATATATGGAGAGGAGTAGTTTGAGCTAAAGATGGAAAAATTGATTGACCTCAGACTATGAATGGTCTAGAATGTCCAGAAAGGTGTTGGGACTTAATAGGCAATAGGAAGCCCAACTTAGGTGAGATGACAAGATCTATGCGTAATATGACAAGAGTAATATCTGCAATGTAAACTATCTTAGTTTTCTTTAAATGGTATTTTTCTCAGAAGATAAGGGTTAAACCATCGACTGAGTATGGAAGATTTCCTATGGTGAAGTAGGAGTAGTTGTCCCTCACGTTTGACTGAGTTCCAACATGCACAACAGAGAGTCGGGGAAGCTGGGTTCAGTTGAATCAGTGATATATCCTAGTTTAGTATACTTTTATGCTCTAAGTAAATTTCCTTTATTTAAATGGTAGTCTGAATGTTTCTCGTTTCATTCTAATTTTGAACCTGAAGCACAAGACTTGGCTTAAGGCCCACACTAAAATACAGTTGGTGCTATTAATATCTCAATTTTATAGATGAGGAAACTAAAGCAAAAAGAGGAGTTTTAAGTGACTTGGGCAAGAGTCACATGTCTATTGAGTATATGAGGATGAACAAATGAAATTATTTACATAAATTTATGTTGATATTTAAATAACTAATCCTATTTCATTAGCCTCTTTGAAGTCTCTTGCTTTTGCTTTTTTGGCTTAAAAATGTCTGAAATAGGCATAATTACAAATTCAGTTATAGCTGTTTATTGGCTAGATGTGTAAAAGCAAAACTATACTAAATGATATGACATTAATTATTGTTCCTACAAGACTTAATCTTAACATGGATTCACTACTTCTCTTACCTAAATGTGGCATAGTCTCACTATGATTAATAAGATATTTATCTGTTCTTTTCAGGGAGAATAGACAACATATATTGGCAACGAACAGGGTTGAAGCCTAAATGCTGGTGGTAAAGATTAGTGACCATAAAAGCAGGGGAGTGAGGAATAACAGACAAGTACAACTCTCACTTTAAATAATAGTCAACATTTATGTAGAGCTTACTATGTCCCAGGTATTGTTTTAAGGGAACTGTACAAATGTCCTTTCATTTAATTTTCACAACTCTGAAAGGAAGGAGCTATTATTTTCCCCATTTTATAGATAAGGCAAATAGAGATTAAAGTGATTTGGTCAGGGTCATCCAGTTTGTGATGCTGAATTTGAATTTATGCCTTCCTGATCTCTGATCCAATGTTTTTACATCACATACTTAACTGCCTTCAGTTTAATAAAGATGAAGAAAGTGTCATCTAGAGAAATTGTGACTTTGCAAAGTCATATAACTAGATTCTTCTAATAGAAGAATAAGAATTTGAACCAAGATTTCCTGAATCCAGATTTGACTTTTATTCCTACAGTGTTGGAGGTATGCAGTGCTCAGGTTATGCATGTATCTTGGCCACACATACTTCTTTGTTTATGTCCTACATATGTATTTCCTGATCATATAGTTTCCTTCACATATTTTTTTTTTAGGTTTTGCAAGGCAAATGGGGTTAAGTGGCTTGCCCAAGGCCACACAGCTAGCTTATTAAGTGTCTGAGGTCGGATTTGAACCCAGGTACTCCTGACTCCAAGGCCAGTGCTCTATCCACTGCATCACCTAGCCATCCCTTTCTTCACATATTCTTGACCCATGTTCCCATGATCCTGGTCTAGTTTTTCTCAATGTATGTGCCTTTTAATTATGTATCTTGGTTTACATATTTTCTTTATATTACATTAATTACATTAATTATATTATATTATATTATATATTTTCTTTATATATATATCCTATGTAGGGTAGTAATCTTGGAGAGTGTACCTTGCACGTACATGGGGGAGCCTTTTTCATCATTTATGGCTATAGGATTTAATTAAATGGTTTTTTTTATTTTGAATGATTTTGTTCTATAGCTGCATGATATAAATGAAAATATTACTGAAGTTTCATGAGCTATGGGCTTGAGGGAGTGGTTACTAAGGATTACCTCAAACATGAGACAGCTTTTCTGGAGGGCTCACAACAATGATTGTTGGTCTCTGGGGCACAGAACTAAGTAATAGGTATGAAACATTACTAGATGAGCAGGGAGAGATAGATCTTAGACCAGGTCAGGGAGAATTAGATTTTTATCTTCCAAGGAATGTTGCTGTAGATCTTAGGTGTCAATAAGTAAGAGTTTATTCAAGAAGGTAAAGGTGAAAAAATGAAGTAACAATACTTAAATATTTGCTTCTGAGGGGTACCAAACAATTGATTTGTCAGTCTCCTAATAACATGGAAAAAGTCATTCAAAAGGGTTCTTGGAATATGTATTCTTCATATTACAGAGAGCCTCGTCGAAATTTTCAAACTGAAAATACTTACTCTTATTTATTCATGCAAGCACTATTGATATCAATAGAAGTAACCTGAGAAACATTACAGATAGGACTAAGTCCTGGACAAAAACAGAGAAGACTTTAGGAGCACAAATTATAGTTTTATAGATTCTGCTAATTGACAATAGAAGATTCAGGGTTAAAAGGCAGATAGATTTAGGAAGTATATAAACCACCTAAGAATATGATGCTTAAGAATTTTATTTGAGTGATTTTACGGAGCCAGAAAATTATAGAATCTCAGAGTTTCAAGGAACCTTGGAGAACACAACTCAACCAATAATAGAAAAAAAATAAATGTCATTCTACCTCTGCTTCAATATATCCAGTGAGAATGAACCTACCATCTCTTGAGGTAATCCAATTCACTTTTGGACATTTTTCTTATATTGGGCTTGAATATTCCTTTCTGCAGCTTCTACCCATTGTTCCTATGCCAGCCTCTGGGGCCAAGTGAAAGAAGTCTGATTCCTGTTTCACATTATAAACCTTGAAATACTTTAAGAAGACTTTATTCACTCCCTCTTCTGAAGGGTAAATAGACCCAATTCTTCAAATGATTTTAATATAATATAGTCTTGAGGCCTTGTTGAGCCATTTCAGTCATATACAGCTCTTCGTGAATCTGTTTTGGTGTTTTCTTGCTAAAGATACTGGAGTGGTTGTCATTTTCTTCTACAGTTCATTTTATAGATGAGGAAACTGAGGCAAACAGGGTTAAGTGACATACCCAGGATAAATAGAACTATCTTTTGTTTTATTCAATTGTCCAGTTTTTCAGCATTTCATTCTTGAAATTCCCAATCTTGCTGAGTCATCTCTTGAAAGAAGTATAGGCTTTATTGTTATATGATAGCCAAAAATTTAAGTATGCCCCCCTTTACCACTTTTTTTTATCTGAATTCTAAAATAAATAGCTCATTTTCCAGCTCCCATCATTTCTAATTCAATAGCCAGCTGCTCCTTGTGGGGCAGACTTAGGTGCAAAATAAAAGTTTCTTATGCCACTTCTTTTGCTCTTTGGGGAAAGAAATTATCATTAAGGCAAGCCAAGAATTTGTTATATACTTTGGGCAGAGAAAGCTCTATGAGATATCTGGATAATTAAAATTCCTAATAGCTTGACACATAATCCTTTTGTATTAGGATTCTGAACTATTTCTCCAAATCCTCATTTATTTTTTCCTTCTTTGGTCTACTACCATTACAATATTTCTTTTGTTTTTCCTTTCTATTATTATTTTTTTTTTAGGTTTTTGCAAGGCAAACGGGGTTAAGTGGCTTGCCCAAGGACACACAGCTAGGTAATTATTAAGTGTCTGAGACCGGATTTGAATCCAGGTACTCCTGACTCCAGGGCCGGTGCTTTATCCACTGCGCCACCTAGCTGCCCCCCGTTTTCTATTATTCTTAATGACATGTTTCCATCATGGTTTTCCTTTCAGGTTCCTGTGCCTCTTTTTGCTGAATTTTTATAATAGCACCAATAAATAAATTTTTGCATACAAATCATTTTGGTACTTAAAAATATTATGTTTTATAATAGCACTT
Source organism: Macrotis lagotis (assembly GCF_037893015.1). Classification (NCBI taxonomy): domain Eukaryota; kingdom Metazoa; phylum Chordata; class Mammalia; order Peramelemorphia; family Peramelidae; genus Macrotis; species Macrotis lagotis. The sequence goes on from NC_133658.1 coordinate 198,843,201, forward strand.
TCATTCTATAGTGTCTTTCCAAAAATTCTAGCATTTTGTCTTTGGCTTAGAAAAATGTATCCCCCAAATGATAATATGATAATAAAATTGATCTCCATTGTATGCCTGTATATATAGATAGAGATTTATCTAAATACATATATATTTATGTATACATATGTATTTATATGTGTATGTCTATCTTTATATATATATATATATATATATATATATATATATATGTATATGTGTGTGTACATGCACATGTGTGTATTTATACACCCAGATTATATTTTTCTCTATTCTGATTTTTCAATTATGATTAAATCTGGTTTGGAAAAAAACATACTTTTATATTTAGATAGGAGAAGAACCAATAAAAATCTAGTCACTTGAGAAATAAACTAATTGAATTTTATTGCATTTCTTAAACCATGGTGTTAAAGAATTAACCCTGAATTTGAAGTAGAAGGTTTGACTCCAAATCCCATTTATTTCTTGTGGCATTGGACAATTTACCCCTGTAACCTTTATCAAATATATTTTAATAAAACAAATTTAAGAAAAACATAAACTGAAGTAGGCTGGAACACATTAGGGTTCACCCAATCTTCCTCTCTGAAAGATTCTTAATCTCCTCTAAAACACAGTCTTTCAATTTCCATTCAGATAGTGATCACCTCTCATGATACTACTGAAAGAAAATATTAATGCAGCCCACCTCTGCCACTACCCTGCAATAACTGCTGCTTCTCCCTTTTCTCCTCATTCTCCTCAAAAAAACTTTACCTCAGACACCATATACATACCACCCCCACATACACACATACACAATTATTACCCTACAATTTTAGAACTTTTGAAACTCAATCTCCTGTCAGCAGAAGCAGTTTCCTGACCTGCCACCCCAGGAGCACCAAGCACTATTTGGAAGGAAGATCAGCAGGGAGACTTCTGATAGAATGAATGTAAAGCTCAGGCCAATGTGGCTCTCTTCAGTGTGACTGGGGCCTTCAGTGCAGTCCAGACCCCAGGAAATGGGAGCAGGCCTATGGAGCTGCCTGGAACCTGCTTCCAGAGTTCTCAGTTCACAGAAGGTAAGGGAGAGGATAGGACTCTGGGGATTTGATCACATTCAGACCCTGGTTGCAGTCTGAGACCCCAGAGGGGTGAGCTTGTGCTCATTCAACAGACCAGGAGAGCAGTCAGAGCCTCACATACTGAGGCCCTTATGGGGGTGTCCCAATAATACTCAAAAGCTCATGAAGAACCCCCAAACCAGGCACAGGCTGGGGAAATGAAAGAGTAAACAGATAAAAAGGAACCTGACCATAGACAATTACTTTAATCCCACTGAGGACCAAAACATACAGTCAGAAGATGAGAAAGTTCAAGCTTCTTCATTGAAAGACTCCAAGAAATATAGAACTTGGGCTCAGGCTGTGACAGCCCAAAAAAGGTTTTGAAAATCAGGTAAGGAAGGTAGAGGAAAAATTGGGAAGAGAAATGAGAGAGATGCAGGAAAATCATGAAAACAAAGTAATCAGTTTAGTCAAGAAGATCCAAAAAAAATGCTGAAGAAAATAACGTGTTAAAAACCAGTTTAGGTCAAATGGAAAAAGAAGTCCAAAAAGTTAATTAGGAGAAGAATGTTTTAAAAAGCAGAATTGCCAAGATGGAAAAGGAGATAAGAAAACTCTCTGAGGAAAACAAATCCTTCAGATGTAGAATGGAGCTAAAGGAAGCTGATGGCTTTGCAAGATATCAAGACAGAATAATTCAACACCAAAAGAATGAAAAACTAGAAGAAAATGTGAAATATCTCATTGAAAAACAACTTATCTGGAAAACAGATCCAGAAGAGATAATTTAAAAATTATTAGGCTACCTGAAAGTCATGATTAGGAAAAGAGCCTTCACTTCATTTTTAAAGAATTTCTACAGGAAAATTGCCCCGATATCTTAGAAGTAGAGAGTAAAATAGAAATTGAGAGAATCCACAGATCTCCTCCTGAAAGAGCCCCCCCCCAAAAAAAAACACAACCCCCAGGTATATTATAGCCAAGCTCCAGTCAAAGACAAAATATTACAGGCAGCCAGAAAGAAACAATTCAAATGTCATGGAATTACAGTCAGGATCATACAGGATTTAGCAGCATCCACATTAAGGGCTCGTAGAGCTTGGAATATAATATTCCAGAAGGCAAAAGATCTTGGATTGCAACCAAGAATGCAAGCCAGCAAAATTGAACATCCGCTTCCAAGGGAAAAGGTGGACTTTCAATGACATAGGGGAATTTCAAATGTTCCTGTTGAAATAGCCAGAGCTGAACAGAAAGTTTGATTTTCCAGTACAGAAGTCAGGTGAAGTATAGAGAAGGTGAACAAGAAAGGTAAATTATGAGGGACTTAATGATATTGAACTGCGTGTATTCCTGCATGGAAAGATGATACTGATAATACTCATATAAACCTTCTCATTTATATCAGCAGTTAGAAGGAGCTTATATAGACAAGGTACAGAAGGGAGCTGAGTTGAAGGTATAATATACTGTAAAAATGGAGATAATGGTTGAAAAGGAAATGTACTGGGAAAAAGGAAAGGAGAGGTAGAATAGACTAAGATATTTCATGTAAAAGAGTCAAGAAATAGCTTTTACAGTGGTATGGAAGGGAGGAAGGTGAGGGGGAATGAGGGAGCCTTCATTCTCATCAGAAATGACTCAGAGAGGAAACAGTTTACACACTCAATAGGGTATAGAAATCTAGAAGAAAAAGGAGAGAAGGGGGATGGGGAGGGGAGGGGGAATGTGGGTGATAAAGTAGAGGGTAGATCATAGGAAAGGATAGTCAGATATAACACATTTTCTTTTTTATGTTTTGCAAGGTAGTAAGATTGGGTGGCCTATCTGAGATTATGGGGCTGGGTGGTTGCTGGGTCTCTGGGGTGGGTTATAGGCTTGGGGCCTCTTGGCCCCAGGGCCAGTGCTCTGTCTGCTATGCCACTCAACTGTCCCACAGCACATTTTTGAAGAGGAACAGAGTGAAAGGAGAGAGAGAGAGAGAAAACATAATAGATGGTAGTGGGGAGGAATGGATGGAGGGAATTACAGTCAGCAACAGCAATTGTGGAAAAATATGGAAATAACTTCTATGATGGACTTGATAAAGAATGTGATCCACTCAAGACAAAGCTGATGGTTATCAGAACACAGACTGAAACACACACACACACACACACACACACACACACACATGAACAACGTTGTAAGATGATCAACCTTGATGGAAACTGCTTCTCTCAGCACTTCAGTGCTAGGACAACTGTATTAGACTGCTTCCATCCAGAGGAAGGAACACAAAAGAAAATAAAATAAGAAATTCTCTTCAGAATCTGAAGAACACTTCATAAATATTTGTCTCTTATGTATTTCTTTCCCATAATCCTAATTCCTCATAACAAAAATAACTAATATATGTAACCATGCTTATCAAAAATTTGTATGTATAATGTTAATCTGATTGCTTGCCACTGAGTGGAGGGAGATGGGAATGGAGGGTGGAAGAAAATTTTGTAACTTAAAAATAATGTATATGGATGAATGTTGAAAAAATAAAAAATAACAGAATGATTATGACTTTGGGCACTACTGGTATAAATCTCTCACAGGTGGTGAGTCTAGATTATATTGTGATCTATAATTTAGCATAACATGAAAACATTTCTTTTCTAGTGAGCAGCTCTAAAATATGTGCCTTTAAAACAATGCCCACATTATTCCAACAGGTACAATTAGAAACGGAAATTGAGTTTGAGAAACTGTACCGATGAAAAAAAGTCACCTTAAAAAGAAGGGTTATCCTGGAATTCAACTCAAATATTTTCTTTCCTACTTGCAAATATTTTTAGAGCTGTTCACTTAATAATGTACTCATGACCCTGTTCTTGTGCTTTTTTGATGGCAATAAAACAAATGTACAATGTAAAGTTTTTTTTTTAAGTTTTACAATGCTTCTGTCTTCAGCCACTTAGATCCATAAAACCATTTTTAAAAGATTTAGACACATGACTTCTGTGCCCAACTTAGAAAGAAATACAAATTCAAAGTAGGTTATGTGTGAGAAAAAAATAAGAAAACATTTGTCAAGGAATACTTAATATAAAAGTAATCCTTTCTTCTATCTATAAAGATAATCTGACACATGGCAAACAACTGTCTGTTTTCATGAACAATGGAAATGATTTTAAAAAAGATACTCATGTATAATAGGGTAAGCATACTTGCTGTACAAAGATAAGATCATTTCTACTTGAGGAGCATCTCCATGCCTTGGTTCATTTTTTTCTTCCCATTTTTTTCCAGAGTTCTGATGCTGCCTTCTCTAGGAAGCCTTCCTTGTACCTCCAGATAGAAGTGATATCTCCCTCCTCTGGTCTCTCATAACACTTAAATAATAAATTTTATTTTTTTCAGTTCTGAACATATTAAAAAAACAAGACAAATAAGAATTGTTAAAATATATTTTCTCACATAAAACACAATCTTGTTTTAACCATGTTTAAGGAAAAAAACCAACTTCAATCTCTACCGAGTACATCACCTCTATCTGGAGTAGTTCACATATTTCAGTCTCTCTCAAACAATTTCTCTCAAACAATCATAAATTTTGTATTATTGTTATTTATAGTATAAAAATTGAATTTATTATTTTATTATATGGGAGATTTTCTGGAAAAGAAATTCTACCAATGGAAGTTGGTATCTTTTTTGAAATTTAAAATCTGACAGACCTGCCTATTAACCCAGTTATTCCTGTTTCTGAGGTCACATCTCCTCAAGCTGCCTGCAGAATATTTATGTTCATGTTTTATCCCTTCTCCTAGATTAAAAGTTCCATGAAGGGAGCTCCAATTTTGTGTTGTATAATCAATGTTTTTTAGAACACTTTACTATCTGCATATGGTAAATAACCTCAAGGCAGATTTCCAACATAAACTATATTTTTCATGCTCAGAGTTTTTAAATTGTGTGCTTGAAAGAGATTTGGTGTCACACATGTACACATAGCCTACAGAAAAGAATGTATACACAAATACTAAATTAATAATGCAACATGCAATCATATGCATATGTGCATACAAATTTGTACATATGATTTACCTATATCCTTGGCTCAAACCTCTTGAACAAACTGTCCTCCCAAGTTAAGTTAGTCACTTCTGATCCCCATAGTATACTGCTAACTCAAGCCTTGACTGACACTATCTCCCTCAGCTTCTTCCCTCTTATTGGAGGGCTGGAAGTAGAGTATCAAACTCCTTCTGATGCTTTCCTTTAGAAAAAAGCAGAAGATGAACTCTATGTCTACTGCCCTCTCTGATTTAAAAACAGGATGCTCACTGGAGGAACAGGATACTCTCTGGTGAAAAAGACACCCATTGGTGTCTTATTCCTCCTCATCTTACCCTCCACCTTCCCGCCTCCTTTTGAGTATTATATCTTCTCACTAGATTATAAACTCCTTGAGGAAGGACCCAGATTTCTTTTTATTAATTAAATCCTAGTACTTACCTGACACTTAATAAATGTTTATTGCATTAGATTGGAATATATATGTGTGTATAATTTATATATGTGTATATATAATGTATATAAGTCCAGATTCAGTTCTGGCACTAACTACTCTAATTTTATATATATATATATATATATATACATATATGTATATATATATATATACATATATACATATTTGTACTTGGATAAATCACTTCACTTATCTAGGATTGCTTTTGGGATAAAAATATCCTATTTCCCTGAAAGCAGGAGAGTAGTCCAGTTGATCTACATACTAGAAGCTTTGATTCTAGGAACTCATCAGCTTCTTCATTTAATGGAGTTCTTTGATATTTCATCAATATTCTGTAAGCTTCAATGAAAAAAATCTATTTTCTTTTACTGACATTTTCTAACACTACAAAATATGAGAAAGACAATTTTATGGCATTGAGCTGAGACAGGCCAATATGCCAACAGAGAGAAATTTAGAGTTTGTCAAAAATCAATAAAAAGAAAACTATGTAACAGTACCTTCTAGATAGGTTTTGAGCCTCAGTGCTTTGCTGAAATATTTGCCTACTCAGAGAATGCACAGCTCTTCAGTTTCTTTGAAAAAGCAAAAATCACAGTAACTTTAAAGATAGCCTGCCTTCCCCAAAGGCTCTTTTAGTTCTTCCAGCCATGAAATGGGCCTTTCCTTATAGCTTCAGTTACTCTTTAAATGATATGACCAGAATATGATACTTTGAAGGATATGATCAGATTGTACTATGGATTTCCTAATTTTTTTAGGTTTTTACAAGGCAAATGGGGTTAAGTGGCTTGCCCAAGGCCACACAGCTAGGTAATTATTAAGTGTTGGAGGCCGAATTTGAACTTAGGTACTCCTGACTTCAGGGCCAGTGCTCTATCCACTGGACCACCTAGATACCCTTGGATTTCCTAATTTTTTAATAGTGTACCACATCATCAGAAATCCATATATATATGTATATATATATATATATATATATATATATATATATATATATATATATATGATGATGTATATTACATACTTAATTGTATGCTATATTTAACAATTGATACAATCTTACTTCCACAACATCTGGTGGTAGTCGGTTTTATACAGCAACAGAAACTAGGAAATATGTTTGACTGCTTTGGTACATATTATTGTTATAATTTTTCAATATGTAATAAATTCATGATTTATTTGGTATGGGTCCTCTTTCTATCCTTATAGATAACAATTTATCCATGTCTTCCCATCATGAACAACTTTTTTTGATGATTTCTCTTCATGGATAATTTTTGTAAATATTTAACTCTCAATCCTCTAAATGTACCCATTGCTCTGTGGTATTTTCCTTTGTTTCTTTGATTTCATAGATTCTATCTCAACTCTGCTCAGCTATTATCATCTAAACTTGCTAGACCATCTCCTTTGTTGGTTAAACATGCAATCAGCAATATATTTTATTTTAATTTAAAAATGAAAATTCTATTAGTCTTTTATATATTTATACCCCATTTATTTTCTGCTACATACTCTATAGACTTTATCATAAAGAAAAATAATTAAGCAAAGTTCACCAACAAAATGATCAAATTCGTGTGTGCATGATACCTCTAATTCTCTACAAAGAATGACTACAAAGTTCTTGCTATATAGACTAGGCACTATGTTTCAGAACCAAGATTTCCATTACTATTAATTCAAGTTTGACTGACTTTTTGTATTGCTTTCATTTATGTAGTCATTGTATATATTGTTCTATATCAGTTTTCTTTGCTCTGTATAGCTACATGCAAGTTTTTCCACATTACTCTTGAATTTCTCATATTTGTCATTGTAATACAATGTATCCCATTAGTTTCATATTCTATGACTAGTCCAGTGATTTCACAATTAATGAGTTCTTTGCTTTCAGTTTCTTTGCTGCCACATAGTACTACTATGAATATTTACATACATATAAATGTGATATGCTTATTTCTATAACTTTCTATGAAATTTTTGCTTTTGACTTCTTCAAGATACATGCCCCATAATGGCACTTGATGATGTCTTTTATGGCACTTGATAGACACAAGCCATTGTTGATCTTATACTGTGGAACATTTGTGGATGCTGGCAAGATCAAGGATATGACCATCTTTGTGTATGGCTGAAGTGGGATGGAGGAGTAAGTAATTCATGGAAGGTGATTGGATTGAAGAACTATATGGGAGGGAGACTCAGCATGTTACATAAAAGGGCATCAATTGGGGAATAGAAGATCCCTCAGAGAACGTTCATACAAAATACTGAAGGACATTTGACATTTTGCTGGTGCTACCTGAACAGTTAAATTGCCCATCTATTATGCCTTGCTTGCGCTACAATTCTATTTTTCACCAAACTTTTCCTTCTTGATGACTCTAATGTTTCTATTTCTCATAATAATTAAATCAGAAGTCTATTTGCATTTTGGATGACTTTTGATTTTTTGCAGATTTTGTTGTTTCAATGTTTGTAACCATATAACAACAAGAGTATGTTTTTTGTTGAAAAGATGGATCTTTGCATCAGAGAGGTGAGGAATTACATTTCAAAGACTAGCAGAGCTCAACAAAGTCACTTGGTGAATTGTAGCAAGTGGTGAATAAAAATTGCATCAAATATTTGCATTCCTTGGTGTGTAGATTGGTAGAGGGAGATTGGTAAGGGTTTGACTACTAATCAAAAGATAAGAGATAAGTAATATCAATGACGAGTATATAAATTTCAAAATTGTTTCTGTCATTTGAAAATTTGGAATTAAAGCCATCTTTAAATTTATTTTCTTTGTTTTATAAGATCTCAAAGTTATAAGTTCTTCCAAGTCATGTCTCAATGATTCCAAATGGAAAGCTATTTAAGTGTCTCATATTTAATTTTTTCTCTATAAAATAGTCCCCCAAATATCATCTTTCTTGAGAGGACTGCAGTCAGAGGTGACCAATATAAATGAACATAGAGCATTAAAGTTTTAACTTGCTAAATAAAATTATTCCACTAAAAAGACTAGGATGATTCCAAAGAAGAGAGTGTATCAAAAGTTTTTTTTTGGGGGGGGGGAACCTTCTCCCTTTACACATGCCTCAGCACACAGACCTACTTAGGGCATCATTAATTCTTACTTGTTGTTTGCTATCTTCTTTATTCCTTTCAAATGCTAAGTGAAAACCCCAGAGAGAACATTACAGACACCTTATTTGTCAGATCTGGCAGACCAAATGAGAATGATTCAAGATGTCCTTTACATGCACGGAGGCAGGAATGTTATCAAATTGTTTCAACCATAATCTTTGGTCAAATCAATCAACTAAAATTTTACAGTGTGCTACGATCTGAGGACCACTCCTGAATTTCTGTTAAGACATGTAGGTGGGAAGTGGACCACAAATGACTAAAATTATAGGTTAAAATGATTCTGCTTCTAAGTATGGGAGCAGAACATGTCTGAACTAATATGCTCCATTTTCTTTGCTTTTATCTAATATCATTAGATGTGAGGCAGTTTGGAATAGTGAATAAAGAACTGGTCTGAAAGTGAGGAAGAAAGTTTAAAGTTTAAAGTCTTAAACGTACTGACTATGACCCTTGGTAATTCATTTAGCCTCTCAGTGCTCTAGGCAAATCTCAAGTTAGAGAAGATAAAGAGAAGGTGATGATCTGAGTTGATAGGGGATGTTCCCTCATTTATGAAATTACTTAACCAAATGTTTCTGTTCCTATACCTTAGACGAGTTACCATATGGTTGTTCAATATATTTGTTTTGTTGCCTACCAATATCTAGGTGCATGGTGTCAAATTCAGAGCTTCCAGAGGGCAGAATCCGTGGCTATAATTAGTATAATGCCAATTATACCATGTGTTTTACTGGAAAAACCCAGAAGATATGAATTCAAATCCAAGTTCTGCCAGTAATTGGTTATATGACTCTGGGCAAGTTCTTTAGTTTCTTCATTTGTAAACAGGGGATTATGATATTTGGTTGTCTTACTTTGAAGTGAGAAAAATACTTTGTTTCCTGAAAACATCATAAGAAATAAATCTTTTATTATTGTTAACACATTGACAAAGTTCTTTTAAAAAGATCTTTTTTAATGATTATGATTCCCACATGATTATATGTTAGAGCCTTCTCAAAATGGCATATGAGAGTAGATTATTAAATTTTCTATATGAACATTTACAACTCAGAAATTAACAAATGCTACAAATAAGGTCTTGATTTATTGTTTTGTTGATTATCTAGACAAAAGGAAGTATTGATTAAAATGTAATTAATGCAAATTAAGCTTAAAATGTGTTGTGTCTACATTTCCCCCTCCAGAGAGCCAGTTGTTAAACATTTACCAGCACACTACTAATTATAGTAATATTCAATTAAACAATTCAATTGCAATGTTGAATATATCTGTTAACACATCAACCTCCTGCTTTTTAGTGAAGTGACAATATGATTTTATTCTTCTTCCTCTACTCACATTTGGATTAATTCAATAATCCAATCTAATAAATATTTATTAAGTGCCTATGATGTGCTAGACACTGGGCTAAGAACTGGGATGCAATCGATTAAAAGATAAACAGTTCCTGCTCTCAGTGATTTTACAATCTAAAGAGGAAGACAACACAGGAAGGGGGAAGTCTGGAAGGGAATCAGGAAGTACCCAATGAGGGGGGCATCTTGTTCTATGGATTTGGAACCAGGTAGGGCAGTAGATGCAATGTGGAGTGATCTGAGAGTCCAGATCACTCCCAGATTACAAAAAGTATTGCAAGGAATTTGGTATTTTGCCCTCCAGAAAAGAGAAAAAAAAGGAGACTAAGGGAACTCAAGATAATCAGAACTTGAGTGGGCAGCATGGTGGTGAGTTTAGAAGAAATGAACTTATTCTGGGAGGATCATCTTATTCTATGGAGTTGAAACTAAGCAGAGCAGCATAGGCAGATTCATAGTGGAGTTTAGATTAAGAAAATTCTTCAGAGGTAGATAGTAATAAATGTACTACATGGTATGGTGGATAGTATAATGAAAAGAGCACTGGATTTGAATAGTGATCAATTTGGTTTAAATTCCAGTTCATTCACTTACCATGAACAAATCTACATGATCTAGAGTCAGCTACTTCATTTTTCTGCCCTAGAGAATTCTCACCTTTAAATTGAGGGACAATATGGGTTTGCCTAATCAAGCCACACAAAAGTATAAGACTGCCATTCAGGAACTATGCCTCTTGCCTTAGCTAAAGGTATAGATTAAATCTATGTACATTAGAATCATCTATATTTCAAAAACAATATAACCTGACTTTCTGATCTTATTACACACTTCCAAGTTTTTTTTATTTCACTCTATGTTTCAATCAAAATACTTTTCTTGCTGTTCTTCACCTATGACATTCCATCTCCTACTTTGTGTTTTTGCTCATGCTATTTCCCTATGGGAATACAACCCTTCATCTCCTTTGCTCTCCAGATCTCTTGATGTTGTTCATTCATTTCATTTGTATCTGACTGTGATCCTATTTGCAAACCACTTAACCCTGTTTGCTTTAGTTTCCTCACCTGTAAAATGAGCTGGAGAAGGAAATGGCAAACTGCTCCAGTTCTTTGCCAAGAAAATCCAGATGGGGTCATGAAGAGTTGTATAGAACTGAAAATGATTGAACACAGTTTCCTGATTCAAAAAGTCACTTTATGCACTGCTCACCTAGGATCTTGCTAGATATGTTTAATAGTGCACAAAAATAATAAAGTGTTTGGAAAATGTCCACCTTTTAAAAATTATCCCCTTTGGAGAGCAATCTTGTTAATTTTATTAAAATTTTGCTTTATTTATCAACAACTCATAAATTAACTCTAATTCTTAACTTATTTGAATGGTATAAACAATCCCCAGATAGTTCTCTGCAAAGAGAATTGATTTAAATACAGAAAGGAAGAAGCCAATGACAAAATTGAAATAGACAAATCCAAATAGCTTTCTCCTTTTCCTTGTTTCTTAAGTACATGGAAATCTCAAATGTGTATTATTGAATGATGAATTTAGTACTTCAAATAAAATAGTATATATGTAATCAACTATGAGTGAAGGAATTCAGTTCTATAATGGTTTAATTTGGCAAGGATTAATAAACATGAATAGAGAAGGAAATGGCAAACCACTCCAGTATCTTTGCCAAGAAAATTCTAAAATGGGTTCTCAAAGAGTTGACTATTACTGAAAAGAGATAAACAAAAATGAACATGAAAACAAAAACCAAGATCTGCCCCTATTCTTTCCTCTTCCCACATCTTTTCAATTTCAAATCTGCTTCAGACACTTACTATGTGACCTTGGACAAATCACTTAACTCTATTTGCCTCAATTCTTCATCTTTAAAAAGAGTTGGAAAAGGAAATGGCATAAAACTTCAGTATCTTTGTCAAGAAAACTCCAAATGGGATCACAGTCTTTCATGACAGAAACCATTGAACGACAGCAATCAAATAAAAGTATCAAGTTCATTACTTGACTGCATCCATGCTCTTTATCCTAACTGTAAGAACACAAAAAGAACGCCTGTGGAATATTGGCAAATGGGATCTCCTCTACCTCTCATATATAATTACTAAGTTTAGCTTTATATCCCTCACATCCAATTCCTCTTCTCTGATCCCATTGCTACCATGTTAGAATAAGCCTTCATTATGTCTTACCTAAATGGAGGCAATAGCCTCCCCATAGGATGTCTAGCTTCTATGCTTCTTACTTCAATGTGTCATCAGGCTCCAGAATAATCTTTCTGATATATAAATCTTTTCTTATAACCTTTGGTGGCTCCCTATTATGTATTGAAGGAAGTTCAAATCCTTAGCCTTGTTTTTAAAGCTCTTTAAATTTAATTTTCTCCTGCCTCACCCATTGTGACATCCCATGATTCACATATGGTTTTCTAGCTTTTTCTCATGTTAAACCTATTCCGTATATCCTAGACTGTATCCAAACTTGACTAGAGTCTATCTTCTGCATACTCTTTGCCTTTTTGTTTTCTTTTTTTCCTTTATATAAATATTTTAGTTGCTTTTCCAATTACATACAATGGCAGTTTCTGCAAATTATTTTTTGCAAGATTTTGAATTTTGTAATTTTTTTCTTCCTCCTCCCCTTCCCTCCTCCCTCCTCCCAATAGAAGGCAATCTGATACAGTCTTTACATTTGCATCCATGATAAGCACAGATCAAAAACTGAACATGTTGTAAGAGAAGAAATAGCTCCAAAAAGAAGAAAGAAAACAAAATTATGTAATACATAAGACAACTTTAAAAATTAAAGATAATAAGTTTTGGTCTTTGTTTAAATTCCACAGTTCCTTCTCTGGATATGGATGGTATTCTCCATCACAGAACCCCCCAAATTGTCCCTGATTATTGCACTGATGGGGTGAAAAAATCCATAATTTTTGACCATCATTCCATGTTGCTGTTAGCGTGTACAATGTTCTTCTGCTCATCTCACTCAGCATCAATTCATGCAAGTCGTTCCAGGCTTTTCTGAAACTCCATCCTCCTGATTTCTTACAGATAGTGTTCAATCACATACTTATACCACAATTTGTTCAGCCATTCCCCAATTGATGAACATCCCCTCAATTTCCAATTCTTTGACACTTCAAACAGAGCTGCTATGAATATATTTATACATATGGGATTTTTACCCTTTTCTCATGGCCTCTTCAGGATAGAAACCTAGTAATGGTATTGCTGGATCAAAGGGTGTGCACATTTTTATTGCCCTTTGGGCATAATTCCAAATGGTCTCCATAAAGGTTGGATCAGTTCACAACTCTACTAGCAATGCATTAGTGTCCCAGATTTCCTACATTGCCTCCAACATTGATCATTTTCCTTTTTGGTCAAATTGATCAATCTTAGAGGTGTGAGGTGGTACCTCAGAGATACTTAAATTTGCATTTCTCTAATCAATAATGATTTAAAGTAATTTTTCATATGACTATAGATAGCTTTGGTTTCCTCATCCAAGAATTGCCTTTGCATATTTTTTAACTATTTGTCATTTGCGGAATGACTCGGTTTTTTTTTTTAATAAATTGGACTTGGCTCTCTAAATATTTTAGAAATGAGTACTTTGTCAGAAACACTAGTTGTAAAAATTGTCTTCCAATTTACTATATTCCTTTTTATCTTGTTTACAGTACTTTTGTTTGTGCAAAACTTTTTAAATTTAATGTAATCAAAATTATCCAGTTTATTTTTTATAATGTTCTCTATCTCTTTTTTGTTTGTAAACTGCTCTCCTTTCCATAGATCTGACAGGTAAACTATTTCTTGTTCTCCTAATTTGCTTATAATATTATCTTTTATGTCTAAATCCTCTATCCATTTTGACTTTATCTTGGTATAGGGTGTGAGATAGTCTAATCCTAATTTCTGCCATACTATCTTCCAGTTTTCCCAGCAGTTTTTATTGAAGTGAATTCTTATCCCAGAAGCTGGAAACTGTAGGTTATCAAACAACAGATTACTATAATCATCTCCCGCTGTCACTTTTGCACCTAATCTATTCCACTGACCCATCACTCTATTTCTTAGCCAATATCAGACAATTTTGATAAGTGATGTTTTTAATATAATTTTAGGTGTGGTATAGCTCCTTGCCTATTCTTACCCTATTTCTTTTTCCTTGAATGCCTTCTATCCCCTTTTGTGTAGCTATGTGGCATAATACAGGACTTGGAGTCAGGAATACGAATTCAAATCCTATCTTAGTTTTTTTACTTTTTTCCCCCTTTTCCCACCTACTCCTACTGGTTGAGGTTGTGTCCTTTTAGGAATCTCCATTTTGTAGAAAGGCATAGGTCCTGCTTTTTTACTCTGTATCATGCCTCCACTAGGTACTTTCTCATCCATTGCATTTTTTCCCCACTCTGAAATATTCCTTCAAAATGGTGACCTCCCATTTGAGAAAAGGCCTAGACCATCCTTTGTTTTTTTTTCTGCTTCAAGACTTTGTCACTTTATCCATACTGAAGTATCTTCCACTTCCTATTCTAACTCTGCTTGTCATCTTCTTTTAATAAGTTTTTCCCCCCCATTTGAATGAAAGCTTCTTGAGGGCAGGGACTGTATTTTTGCTTCTGTTTGAATCTCAGGTACCTGATACAGTGACTGGCCCAAGATAAGAGTTCAATAATAACATGTCAACTTAAGTAGAAGAGCGACCCCAGGCAAGTCACTTAGCCAGCTAAAAATGTTCTCAGTTTTGTTATCTGTAATATGGGGTTAATAATTTCACCTAACTCACAAGATCAACTTAAGTAATATATAATGGGTACTTTGTAAATAGTAAAATGCTATATCATTACTGAGTATACACTTTTAAAATGAATTACTCACTTTAAAGGCCAACTTCAGTGCCTTCTCATCTATGAAACTTTCTCTTTCCAATTAGAAATAACTTTTCCTCTTAAACCTCATTCTGCTTCAAATATATGATGCACTTAATTAAACATCATAGTTGTTGGGTATGAATCTTATTCTTCTAACTCAACTATAAGCTTTATTAAGAAAGTAATCATTTCTTAGTGGGAGTCAGAGAAATACAATAGAAAGAGCGCAAGTTTCTGAGACTGAAGATCTGAGTTCCAAGGCAGACAATATTGTCTGTGTGACCTAAGGTCAATTATACAACCTGTTTCTTCAACTGCAAAGTTGCCTAGATGACATATTAGCTCCTTTTTACTACTAAATCTGCATTCTAGATACCTCCATATCTTTCTCAGTACAGTACTCTCTATACAATAGGCACTATCATTTTTAACAGTGCAGCAAATGGGATCAAACCAAAAGATGGAGAGAAACAGATAGGAACATCTTATGATTTTTGAAGTATAACCTATTTAAATAAATCACCTTTAAGTTCAATTGGAATATACTAACACATTTCCTTATAAGAGGAAAAAAATAAGTATCCAGATATTTGACAATCTGTAACTTTTGACATGGTCAGCAACTTTTGTTTCTGGCGAAAAAATGAACTTACTAGATGACTACTAACCAAAGATACTTGTAAAATAATATTACTTGAAGCTAACATGGAACATTAATCTCCATAAGTGAATGTGGTAAATTTATGGAGTGCACATAAACTGACTCATATGCATCATGATTTTTTTATTACCATATCGTCCTTAAAATCTTCAATAGCAAAATCATGAATCTCTAACCCTCAAGAAAATATTTCTCACCTTAATAATGCTTCTCAGGGAGACCCAGAGCTATGAAAGCCTTCAGAGGCCACCTGGGCCAAAATATGTATAGGTAGTTCCTCTATAATATCTTTGACAGTGATAATCCAGCCTTGATCTTTCCTTGAAGACATGCAATGATAGGAAATGCACTACCCCATTTTACTTCAAATCAACTCTAATTATTATAATTCTTGACATCAAATCTAAATCTTTCCTCTTTCCGTTCTACTGTTCTTAGTTTTACCTTTGGGGCCAAATGACACAATGCTCACCTTTCAAAGGACATTCTTCAAATATTTAAAGACAATTATCTTGTCTTTTCATTTTCTTTTTAAAAAATTTATTTCTTTAAAGCAATGGGCGTAAGTAACTTGCCCAAGGTCACACAGCTAGGCAATTATTGTCTGGGGCCATATTTGAACTCAGGTACTCCTGACTCCAGGGCCAGTGCTCTGTCCACTGCACCACCTAGCTGCCTTTGGTTTTTCATTTTCATTTCTTCAATCTAAGTATTAGCAATTCCTTCAATAGATCCTCATATGTCTTAAATTTTAGACCACTGAACATACAGATAGCCTCTCTCTGGACAATCTCAAGGTTATTAATGTTCTTTCTAAAATGTGGCTCTCAGAATACCAGGTGAGATGTATCCAGGATAAAATATAGTGACACCACCAATTTCCTGGTCCCAAACATATGTATGCCTCTGTTTATGCAGTTTAAGAGGGCATGAACTTTCTTCTAACAATAATAATAATTGCTATTATTTATGGAGAACTTTATGGTTTATAAAGAGCTTTTCATCCTCATTGCAACCCTATAAGGTAAGTGGCTCTTTTTATCTTGGCTACTATGCCATGCTGTTAACCATTTTGAATTTGTCGTTCACTAAAACTACTAAATCTTTTTTTTCCGAGGAGCTGTTTAGCAACAGTATCATCATTTTGTACAAAATAAACTGTAAGAATTTAGGTATAGCTTTTTAAAAATTTCATAGATTGAGCCCCATGTTCTACCCTGTAATTTTCTGAATCCTTTTTCTGTCTTGGCTAACCTTTATAGACTTAGGTCTTCAACAAATTTGATAAATATGCAATCGATGCCTTTATCCCAGTTATTAATAAGAATGTTAAACAGCGTGGGGGCCAAATAAAGATTTCCAAGATACTCCATTGGAGACCTGTTTCCAAATACACATAAACATAATCATGAATATCCTCTAAATTAAGCCATTCAATGAGTTTTTCTACCTATTAAAATATTATATCATCTAGTCCAACTTTTTCCACAAGAAAAATTTGAATCTTGTCAAATGGTTCACTAAAATCTATATATACACAGAAGTGTATCAATCTATTGACTTAATAACCAAAAAATCAAAGGGATGAAATTAGTTTGGCATGACCTATTCTTAATGAAACCATGATGATCCTTTGTATTCATTGCATCATTTTTAGATTTTCCTCAATTTTCCCTTTAATAATAGTCAAGAATTTTGAATGAAGTTCACTGTCTTGTTTTGTGCAACTCTTCTTTCTTTTTTTAAATTCAGAATAAGATTTCCCTGTCTATAAACTAGTAGTAACTGTCTCTATAATCTATCAGAAATCACAGACAGTTGCTAAGTATTCATGTTGGAGTTTTGTGCCTTGACTATTTCAGGGTATCTAGGTGTTCTGTTGTTCAGTTGTTTTTCAGTTGTTTCATAATTATTGTGATCTTATTTGGGGTTTTCTTGGCAAACACACTATAATGGTTTGCCATTTTCTTCTCTAGCTCACTTTACAGATAAGAGACTGAGGCAAACAAAGTTAAGTGATTTGTTCAGGCACACAACTAGTAAATGTCTGAGGTCAGATTTGAAATCATGAAGATTACTCTCCCTGACTCCGGACCCTATGCTCTATCCAGTGAATCACCTAAATGACATAATGATCTTTTATAATGTCCCTGTTTGTTTTGTGCATCAGCTCCTTACTAGTCATTTTTTGGGTCCTTCCTAATCCAAAGATCATTCTCCTTGTTAGAAAAAACAGAAACAAATGAAGAACTGATCAGCAGTTTTTTTTTTTCAGTTAGGTGGGGCAATAGAGTGCTAGCTTTGGAATCAGGAGGACCAGAGTTCAAATGCAGCTTCAGCTATTTACTAACTATGTCACCTGAGTAAATCATTTAAATTCTATTTGCCTCAGTTTCCTCATCTGTAAAAGAGGATAATAATAGTATCATTTTTCACAGGGTTGTTATGAGGATCAAATGAGATAATATTTGTAAAGCACTTAGCATACTACCTGGCAAAATAGGAGCTATCCATTTCCCTTCCTGTTGCTTCCTTTCTTTTTCATTCTTTTTTTCCCCTTAAATTATTTTTTATTTGTTTTTCTAACGACATGCAATGGTAGTTTACACCATTTTTTTTCAAGATTTTGAGTTTTACATTTTTATTTCTCTCTCCCTTTCCATATCCCTTTCCCTGACAAAAAAGCAATCTAATATTGGCTCTACATGAAATTCTGCTAAACATAGATACGTATTACTCATATTGTTCTTTTTTCATTTTTTTATATCATAAAGAGTGAGTAGAAATTTGATTCCTTCTTTAACCTTTGCACTTCTGACACTATTCATGTGTTTGCCATGAACAGTGGTATTTATTCTTCATCTTGTTCCCAACTTTTGAATGCTTTTAAAATATAAGTTTAATATACTTCCCTGTATATTTGCATCATTATCTTAAATTAATGTTTTTTTCTTCCTCATTAAAATTGTTTTTTTTGTTTATTCAGAATTTCAACTTTCTTTTAACTCTTTGAAATAAGTTCTAAGGAATATGCTGGTAAATATTATCAAAAGGTTCTCCAAAAAAAATAAATGCACAGAATGTCTTTAAATGTACTTCAGAGTTTTAACATTTTCTTCAAATCCAGACAATAAAGAAAACCATAAAATAAATACGATTTGATTTCTGAGATACACATACCCTGAAAATTTAGCAATTTGCTCTCCTGACCTAGTTTAAATTGTTAATTTCTCAGAAATATAAGGTACATATCACATGATACTCTCTAAAATGAAATTAGCCACTTCTCAAAGTTCTTACAATTTCTACCCCAATAACCATTTTTTTGTTAATTATTAGATTTTTGAAGTAAATTCTCTTTTTTTATCCAAAATAAGAGTTTCCTTCACTTGGGTGACTACCTATTAAAGGATGAAATACTCATTTTGTCAGTTTAATAATGTGTTACCTACTCTGTTTTTGATAAAAAGCTACAATAGCTAGCTATATAAATAAGTTCTCATCGGTGCTATAGCATGCTTCCCTGACTTATAATCTATTTTTAAAACTCCTTATCTATTTTTTCTTCTATCCAAGTGATCTGTAGGACATTTTGATGAAAAGTTTGCTTCCATTTTTAGCTCTATTGATGTTAACTCTGATTACTGTATTTCCTCGGATGTATGTCTTTTTTTTTGAGGGGGGGCAAGGCAATGGGGTTAAGTGACTTGACCAAGGTCACACAGCTGCTAAGTATCAAGTATCAGAGGGTGAATTGGTACTTCAGACCTCTTGACTCCAGGGCTGGTATGCTATCCACTGTGCCCTCTAGTTGCCCCTGTACATGTCTTCTTAATAAACAATGCTTTTCCACTCCCTGCCCACTTTATGTTTTTCTTTTTTCTTTTTGAAGATAGTGCATCAAATTGGATTTGGGGGTAGGGGGTGCATGCTACATCATCAGCTTCACTTTCTCCCCCAGGGTCATCTGAGTCCAGTGGCTAGATATGGATCAGGACAACTGGAGAATAGAGGAGCTAGGTGATGCAGTGGATAGAGCACTGACCTTGGAGTCAGAAGGAACTGAGTATAATCTGGCTTCAGATACTTGACACTGACTAGCTGTGTGATCCTGGGAAAGTCACTTAACCCTGATTAACTTCCATGGCGACCCATCTTCAGTCAACCTGATTCATATCTGGTCACTGGATCCAGATGGCTCTGGAGGAGAAAGTGAGGCTGGTGACTTGCCAAAAATCTCCTTATTCAAATCCATTTCATGTGCTTGTCATGACATCATCTCCTTGTGATGTCATGGTCCTCTTCAAGAATGAAATATCAGAATCAGGAGAGGAACCACTGGATTCTAATTGACACTAAGAGATACTCTGGATCTCTATGGAGTGCCTTGGGAATGTGGTTAATGGGTAATGTTTTTAAAACAAAGAAGTTCTACATGTGAGAAGTGAGAGTACAATGCAGAGAGAAAATTAAATACCTCTATCATAGAAAATTTGTGTTTAATCCAATTAATGTTAATTTATGGAGACTACTGCATATAATGATAGCAGTGATAGAAAATGACATGTTTTTCTACCTGTGTGATCAAAATTAATTCCTCTTTGTGTGTAATGATACACATATGTCAGATACAAGCAATGCCACATGCGCTTATATGTGGATAAATTAATGTAAAGTCATTAAATTCTTGTTGTAGGTAAAATACTATTCTATTTTTTTTTTAGATTTTTGTAAGGCAAATAGAGTTAAGTGGCTTGCCCAAGGCCACACAGGTAATTATTAAGTGTCTGAGGCAGGATTTGAACTCAGGTACTCCTGATTCTGGGGCTGGTGCTCTATCCACTGTGCCACCTAGCCTCCCTGTTCTATTTCTTTTTAAAAAGTATTTTATTTGTTTTCAATTATATACAATAGTTTTTTCCATCTATCTATCATTTTGGGCAAGGTTTGAATTTTACAATTTTTCCCCCCACCCTCCCTTCCCTCCCCCACCCTACCCCCACAGAAGGCTGTCTGATAATCTTTACATTGTTTCCATGCTATACATTGATCAAAACTGAATGTGTTGAAAGAAAAATCATATCATTGAGGACAAAATAAAATATTAGAGATAGCAAAATTATATAGTACATAAAGACAACTTTTTTTTTCAATTGAAGGTAGTAGTCTTTGGTATTTGTTTTAATTTCACAATTCTTTTTCTGGATACAGATGTCATTCTCCATCATAGATACCCTAACATTGTCCCTTATTTTTGCACTGGTGGAATGAGAAAGTCCATTAATATTAATCATCACCCCCCTGTTGCTATTAGGGTATATAATGTTTAGTTCTGCTCATCTTGCTCAGCATCAGTTCATGCAAGTCCTTCCAGGCTTCTCTGAAATGCCATCCCTCCTGGTATCTAATAGAACAACGATATTCCACAATTTGTTTAGCCACTCCCCAATTGATAGACATTCACTCAATTTCTAATTCTTTGCTACCACAAACAGAGGTGCTATGAATATTTTTTTTACAAGCTATGGTATTTTCCCTTTTTCATGCTCTCTTCAGGGTCTAGACCCAGTAGTGGTATTTGCTGGATCAAAGGATATGTTCATTTTTTATTGCCCTTTGTGCATAATTCCAAATTGCTCTCCAGAAAGGTTGGATGAGTTCACAGCTCCACTGACAATGTATTAGTGTCCCAGATTTCCCACATCCCTTCCAACACTGCTCTTTGTCCTTTCTAGTCTTATTAGCCAATCTGAGAGTTGTGAGGTGGTAACTCAGAGTTGCTTTAATTTGCTTTTCTCTAATCAGTAATGATTTGGAGCAATTTTCCACGTGACTATGAATCACTTTGATTTCCTCATCTGTAAATTGCCTTTGCATATCCTTTGACCATTTATAAATTGGGGAATGGCTTATTTTTTTTTTTTATAAATTGGACTCATTCTCTATATATTTTAGAAATGAGTCCTTTGTCAGAAATATGAGTTGTAAAAATTGTTTCTAGATTTACTACATTTCTTTTGATCTTGGTTATGGTGGTTTTATTTGTGCAAAAGCCTTTTAATTTAATGTAATCAAATTATCTAGTTTGTTTTTAATGATGTTTTCCATCTCTTCCTTGATCATAAACTGCTTCCCTTTCCATAGATCTGACAGGTAAACTATTCCTTGATCTCCTACTTTCCTTATAGCATTATCTTTTATGTCTAAATCCTGTACCCAGTTTGAACTTATCTTGGTATAGGGTGTGAGATGTTGGTCTAATCCAAGTTTCTGCCATACTAACTTCCAATTTTCCCCAAGGGTTTTTATTGAAGAGAGAGTTTTTATCCCAGAAGCTGGGCTCTTGGGTTTATCAAATAGCAGATTATAATCATTCCTGCTGTCTCTTTTGTACCTAGTCTATTACACTGATTCACCACTCTATTTCTTAGTTAATACCAGCCAATACCAGCTGATTGATGCTTTATAATGTAATTTTAGATCTGGTAGGGCTAAGCCACCTTCTTTGGCACTTTTTTTCATTCAATCCCTGGAAATTCTTGACTTTTTATCTCTCCATATGAATTTACTTACATTTTTTCTAACTCATTAAAGTAATTTTTTGGAAGTTTGGCAAGGCACTAAATAAGTAGTTAAATTTAGGTAGAATTGTCATTTTCATTATATTAGCTTGGCCTATCCATGAGCAGTTGATATTTGCCCAGTTATTTAAATCTGATTCTATTTGTGTGAAAAGTGTTTTATAGTTTTTTTTCATAGAGTTTCTGAGTCTGCCTTAGCAGGTAGACTCCCAGTATTTTATATTGTCTGAAGTTATTTTAAATGGAATTTCTCTTTCTAGCTCTTGCTGCTGTATCTTGCTAGTAATGTCTAAAAATGCTGAGGATATTTGAGGGTTTATTTTATATCCTGTGGCTGAAGTTGCTAATTGTTTCTTAGTAGATTTTTATATGATTTTTTAGGATTCTCTAGGTATACCATCATGTCATCTGTAAAGAGTGAGTTTTGTTTCTTCCCAGTTCTAATTCCTTTAATTTCTTTTTCTTCTCATTGCTGAAGCCAACTTGGAAATGGGGTTAAGTGGCTTGCCCAAGGCCACACAGCTAGGTAATTATTAAGTGTCTGAGGCTGGATTTGAACTCAGGTACTCCTGACTCCAGGGCAGGTGCTCTGTCCACTGCATCACCTAGCTGCCCCTGAAGCCAACATTTCTAATACAATATTGAATAGTATGGTGATAATGGGCATCTTTGTTTCACCCCTGATCTTATTGTGAATGCCTCTAACTTATCCCCATTCCATATAATACTTGTTGATGGTTTCACATAGATACTGCTTATCATTCTAAGGAACAATTCATTAATTGTTTAGTGTTTTTAGTAGGAATGGGTACGGTATTTTGTCAAAGACTTTTACAGCATCTTTTTCAGCATTGAGATAATCATATGATTTCTGTTAGGTTTGTTATTGATATAGTCAATTAAACTAACAGTTTTCCTAATATTGAACCAAACCTTCATTCCTGCAATAAATCCTACTTGGTCAAAGTGTATTATCCTAGTGATAACTTGCTGTAATTGCTTTGCTAAGATTTTATTTAAGATTTTTACATCCATTATCATTAAGGAAATTGGTCGGTAATTTTCTTTCTCTATTTTGACTCTTCTGGTTTATTTTTCCAATCTTCCTATTTTTCCAAAGAGTTTATATAGTTTATATAAATGTTTGATAGAATTCACTTGTGATTCCATCTGACCCTGGAGATTTTTTCTTAAGGAGCTCAGTGTTGGCTTGTTGAATTTCTTTTTCTGAGATAGGGTTATTTAGTTATTTAATTTCCTTTTCATTTAACTTGGGCAACTTATATTTTTGTAAATATTTATCCATTTCACTTAGATTACCAAATTTATTGGCATACAGTTGGGCTAAATAGTTCTGAATTATTACTTTAATTTCCTTCTCATTGGTGGTGAGTTCACCTTTTTTATTTATGATACTAGGAATTTGGTTTTCTTCTTTCTTTTTTTAATGAAATGAACCAAAGTTTTATCAATTTTATTGGTTTTTCATAAAACCAACTCTTGGTTTTATTTATTTGTTCACTAGTTTTCTTGCTTTCAGTTCTATTAATTTCTCCTTTAATTTTTAGAATTTCTACTTTGGTATTTAATTGGGGTTTTTAATTTGTTCTTTCTCTATTTTTTTAGTTGCATTTCTTAGTTCATTGTTTTTCTCTTTCTCCATTTTATTCATGAAAGCATTTAGTTCATTGTTTTCCTCTTTCTCTATTTTATTCATGTAAGCATTTAAAGATATGATATATCCCTAATAACTGCCTTGGCTTATCCCATAAGTTTTGGTATGTTGTGTCATTATTGTCATTATCTAGGATGAAATTATTAATTCTATCTATGATTTGTTGTTTGATCCACTCATTCTTTAAAATAAGATTATTTAGTTTTAGGTCTATCTCTCCATGGTCCATTATTGCATGTGATTTTTAGTGCATTATGATCTGAGAAGGAAGTATTTACTATTTCTGCCTTTCTGCATTTGATTATAAGGTTCTTATGCTCTAGTATATGGTTAATTTTTATGTAAGTGCCATGTACTACTGGAAAAAAAAAAGCATATTCCTTTCTATCCCCATTCAATTTTCTCCAAAGTTCTACATGTCTCAGTCTTCTAATATTCTATTTATTACCTTAACTTCCTTCTTTTTTATTTTATGGTTGAAATTTTCTATATATGAGAGTGGGAGGTTGAGGTAGCCCACCAGCTGAGTTTTGCTATCTTTGATCTCCTGTAACTCATCCAGCTTCTCTTCTAAGAATTTGGATGCTATATCACTTGGTGCATACATATTTAGTTTTGAAATTGCTTCATTGTCTATGGTACCTTTTAGGATGATATAGTTTCCTTCCTTATCTCTTTTAATGAGATCTATTTTTGCAGTTGCTTTCTCTGAGATAAGGATTGCTACCCTTGCCTTTTTCACTTCAGCTGAAGCAAAATATATTTTGCTCCAACCTTTTACCTTTATGTTATATGTATCTCTCTGCTTCAAATGAATTTCTTGTAAGCAGCATACTGTGTGATCCTGGTTTTTAATCCATTCTGCTATTTACTTAAATTTTATGGGAGCATTCATCCCATTCACATTCAGTTACCAACTCTTTATTGCCCTCCATGCTATCTTCCTCTGTTTGCATTCCCCCCTTTTTTCACTTTATCCATATTTCTCAATATTTTGCTTCTGAATACCACCACCTTCAGTGTGTTTTCCCCCTTATATCCAACTCTTCTCCCCTTTCTTTCCCATTTCTCTTAGCCTTTTCTTCATTCCCTTCCTTCTGTTAGTTCCTGCCCCCCCCTTTTAATACTTGGGAGGTTAAGGTAAGTTTCTTAACTGAGAGTGTGTGTATATTAATACTTCTTTGAGCCATATCTGATTGAAAGTAAGATTTAGACCATTCTTACCTCCTTCCTTCTTCCCCTGTATTGCAATAGGTCCTTTGTACCTCTTCATGTAATATGATTTACCTCATTCAATTTCCTCCATCCTCATCTTATTTTTGTCCCCCAGCCTTTTAAGGAGATATTGTTAAATCATTCTGTCAGAGTCACGTACAAATCATGAGTGTCCATTACTTCTGACTAAGTATATTCTCTCTAATAGAGTTACAATTCTCAAAAATTATGAGAATTTTTCTCCCAGGTGGAGATATAGCCAGTTTCATCTTATTGGACAACAGTGTTTTTTTTTTCTTTTTTCATTTTTTCCCTTTTTTTAACCTTTTGAATTTCCTGTTTCAAGTCCAAATTTTCTATTTAGCTCTGATCTTTTTCATCAGGAAAAGTTGGAAGTCTCCTATTTTGTTAAATGTCCATCTTTTTCCCTGGAAGATGCCAGATAATGACTTCTTGGCTGCATTACAAGCTCCCTTGCTCTTCAGAATATTGTATTCCAGGCCCTTTGGTCCCTTAATTTTGATGCAGCTAGGTCCTGTATAATCCTTACTGTGGCTCCTTGGTATCTAATTTTTTTCTTTCTGACTGCTTGCAGTATTTTTTCTTTTGTCTGATGGATCTGGAATTTGGTCTCAATATTCTTTGGTGTTTTCATTTTGGGATCCCTTTCAAGAGGGTATTAATGCATTCTTTCAGTAACTATTTTGCTCTCTGGTTCCATGATATCAGGGCAATTTTCTGTCATTAAAACCAGAAATATCAAATACCAGCTTTTTTTTTAAATCCTCAATATTTTCATGAAGCCCAGCGTTTCTTAAATTGTTCCTTTTTGATCTATTGGTGAGGTCAGTGGTTTTGCCAATGAGTTATTTTCCATTTTCTTTTATTTTTTGGTTTTATTTAACAGATTTTTATTGTCTCATGAAGTCAATAGTTTCTAGATTCCAATCTCTTTTTTTTAGAGAAGAATTTTCTTCATTTACCTTTTCAAATCCTTTTCCAATCGGTAAAGTCTATTTTTGAAGTTTTCCTTTTGTCCAATTGTATTTTATAAGAATTTGCTTTCTTATTGCAGTTGTTACTTTTCTCTTGTGTTTCTTTCCCCAATTTTTCCAGTTGATTTTTTTTTAGGTTTTTGCAAGGCAAAGGGGTCAAGTGGCTTGCCCAAGGCCACACAGCTAGGTAATTTTTTCCATTTGATTTTTAAACTACTTCCTGATCTCCTCCAAGAAGTCTTTCTGGGCTGGAGACTTCATATTCTCCTCAGGAATTCTAGTCCTCTCTGAGTTAGGATCTTTGGTTTCAAGGTAGCTTTCGATGGACATCCCCCCACCCCTGCTTTCCACTGACTTTTCTTTATTTTCTTAGTATCTTGTGTTGGGGAAGGGGTGTGCTGGTTGTTTTTTCCTAGAGTGCCTGTGATCTTGATTAGTGGCCACTTCCTAGGCCTGGGGTGGTGTTGGGGGGTGGTGCAGCAGTATCCTGGCTATCCTTGAACAATGTGGGCTGGGCCCTCAGGTTATATAGTTAATCTTCTTATTATTTATTTAGTGCTGAGAGAGATTTGCTGCCACAGCTGAAGGGGGGGTGGGGGTGGTTACTGTGTTTGCTCTTGGGTCACTTTCTCCCACAGAGATGAGGGGAGACTCAATTGAAAATACAAGGACCCTGCTGAAAATACGGGGATCATGGCCCTGGTATTCCAGACCAGCCAGGCTGACCAGATTGATATCTGGAACACTCCCTACAGCCCCACTGGAGCTCTCCTGCCTGCTGCTCACATAGCCAAAGCTTCTGCGGCCACTCTCAGGTTAGTCCTGGGCCTTACCACACCACAGCTGGGCCTTACCACACCACCCCTGTGCTGGCTCTCTGTTTCCTGCCCCTGGCTCACCCATGCTCCTCTGAGACAGACCATGTTAGCTGATGTTTTTCTCCTAGATTTTTTTTTCTGTGTATTGTGGATCTAAATTCTGTTAAGAGGCTTGATTCATATTAGTTCTGAGGGAAAACCAGGAGACCTTAGCACAGTGCCTGGCTTCTCTCCACCATCTTGGCTGCTGACAATATCATTCTATTTCTATGGGTGCAAATTTAAAAACATGTCAGTTCCTTCTCTCAAAGATTTCATATTCTTTTTTTTTCTTCTGGGAGATAATTGGGATTAAGTGACTTGCCAAGGGTCACAAAACTGTAAGTATCAGAGACTAGAGAGTCCACATTCTAATAGGGAAAAAATAGAAAGATTCAAATACAAGTATCCTTGGGCACATGGCAATGCATTTACCTTAGTGTTCCATTGATAAAAACATGCCTGTTTCTGATGTGGATATGATATATATTAACTAAGTTCATTATTTATACACAAGACTATCACTATATCAACCAATGACAAACTCATAATACACACACACACACACACACACAAACAAATACAGGTTTGGCAAAGTGATGCAGGCAGTAGAGGCAGAATCAGAAAAATCATATTGACTAATATGACATTGTTTTCTCAAGGTTTCTATGCAAAATTTCTTTAAAAAAACTGGCAGGAGTCAAGCAATTTTTAATTTAGGAGAATTTATATAGGTAGTTCAGGGTAGCAGAACTTCCCTCTTTCCAAAAGAAAAAAGAAAAAAGTGAACCTGAATCAACAGACCTAATTCCTCTCTTTGATCAGTATTTAATAACTTCAACCTTAGGTTAGCCACTTAACATACTTTAGTTTCTTCACCTGTAAAATGGGAATAAAAACATCTATACTACTAACTTCATAAGGTTATTCTGAGGAAAGAGCTTTTTTAAAACTCAAAGTGATAGCTCATGTAGGAGAATAACATTTTGTTTGAAAGTCAACACATTTGCTTGTCCATAAACTGGTTGTAAATCCTGTCCTTGGCAATCTTTCAAATAATCAGAGTGACTAATCAATCACAACTATATGCCTTGACTATTTCAGAATAGTTAGGTGTTCTTTTACAAGCTCCTAGTTTATTTTGAATATGAAAATAAATAGCTATTATAATTCCTGTGTTGCAATGGAGATAAGAGAAATTCAAGTAGACACTATCCCAGGATATCCCCAGTTGATTAGTTTTTGACCTCTTCTGGAAATATTTCAGTGGGGGGATATCTGGGAGAGAAGAGCTAGAAGGAGTTAGTGTACAAGTTGGAGAGTTTTATTATTTATTATTTATTATTTATTATCATCATTTTGAGGGTATCCATTAGGCAAGAATCAAACAATGCTCCAGGTCTACAGGTGAGTGCCTGTAGTTCTCTCCCCTTTATTTTTATAACATAGGAAATGCTGCAGTCTCAGCTATTTTTGCTGTTGCTCTTGCTGGGCTGAATGGACAGAAGTGGGACCTAAGCTAATTCTGAGATACTTCATAGAGCAAAAATTAGTGAGACAAGGTAATCATGGTGCCTTCCCTCTGCATTTTCCTTTTACATTGTTCCTTCCATGGAAGAAAGCAGTTACTCCCTTTACTTGTCAAATCCTCTGTGTTTTGAATGAGGAAGAAATGGATTCCACATTCCTTCCCATGAAGGGGAAAGAAATAAAATTCAAAAACATGATCAGTTTTCCAATGTTAATAGCATGAATGCTGGTGGCTTTCTAGCCAAAATGAACTGTTCTCCTTTTTTGCTCGCTGACTTTTCCTTACTATTGTTTTATTATCTTTTATATAAAACAAAATCTATTGGTTACTTATCCTTATTATACAAGGAAGCATAGGTGAATACCTTTGGCAGTGGAAGATAAGAACTTTGGGCAGCTAATATTTATGCACGGGAGCTAAGTGACACATTAGATAGTGTTGGGCCTGAAATCAGGTAGACTCATCTTCCTGCATAAATCTGGTCTCAGACACTTATTAGATAACTATGTGAACCTGGGTTGGATACTTAAAATTCAGTTAACCTCAGTTTATTCATCTGTAAAATGAACTGGGAAGAAAATGGCAAGTACCTTTGCCAAGAAAACCAGAAATGGGAGTCACAAAGAGTCAGATGTGACTCAACAACAACAAAGCTGCTGATGTGGCTAACTATAGAATAGAAATGGACATTTCCTGATTTTAATTCCTCTCCTCACCCCATAGAAAGGAAAGAGAGACAAAATTTAGAGAATATGGGAAATTAATGGTAGTTGTTTCTTTCATTGGTGTGGGAGTTGGTGGTTAAGGAGGAGAGGGGAAAAATGTTTCAAGGAGGAAATTATATCAATTGTCATTACACTATAAGTTTCTCCAAAGTAGTTTGGAGTTCATTTGATTTGTACAACATTGCAAGACAATTAGGATGTCAATGTTTCATGAAGCAAGGGAAGGTTAGCCTATACCTGGAGAGCTGGTTCAGTACTTAGCTATTGCCTACCCACATGGCCTCAAGAATGAGAACAAACTTTCCAACTTTTCAACTAGCCAACCAATGAATGATAGCTCTCCAAATAGCTTCTCCATCCTCTCTCCCAGAGATACCCTCAAATAATCCCAGAAGTAGCAGTTTAAAAAATGTCAACACCTGATGGATGCTAGAATAGCATCTGCTTTTAAGCATCTGCCATTTCCATAACCAGTAAGGGGCTACATTTGGTATTTTCTGTCAATGGTTAGAGTTAGAATAAAGATATTTAAAGAAACAACAAAATTTCAACATCAAACTTGAAGATAAGACCTGATGAACTGCAGAAAAAGCTCATTTTCATAGAGTTATATCCATATAGTATACATCATTGTTTAAATGTTGACTCTTATTTGAATG
This sequence comes from Macrotis lagotis, assembly GCF_037893015.1. Classification (NCBI taxonomy): domain Eukaryota; kingdom Metazoa; phylum Chordata; class Mammalia; order Peramelemorphia; family Peramelidae; genus Macrotis; species Macrotis lagotis. The sequence goes on from NC_133658.1 coordinate 198,873,067, forward strand.
AGAGTTTCTTGGGGTTGCAGAGTCTCATTTTGCCTTTTTTTTTTGTTCTCCAGTGCTGAATATAGTGACTGGCTCTTAGGGGGTTAATAAAGGATTGTTAAGTGAATACACTTATTAAATTGACAGATTTTAAAAATGATGATGTTTGTAAATATTAATTTCAATTAGTTAAAAGTTATTGTTTTATTGAATAATTTTTGAATTTATCTTCTTAATCCAATATGCTCTGTCTTGCACTCTGCACCAGGAGGTCGATAGTCATATCTTTTGCTTAAGCCCACAGGCTGAGTGGAAACAGCATGTGAATCATATTGCTAGCCTTAACTAGCTCAAGGATACAAGGAGATTTGAGAGAATCAGCAGGGCACTATCAGAAGAAAAAAGCAGATGCTTGCTTGGGAAAAACAAAACAGCAGGCTCAGGCAGATCAAGAAAGGTTTATTCAAGTCCAGTAGAGACTTGAAGGACAAGAAGATTCTAAAAGATAGAGCTGAAGAGGGAGAGCCTTCCAGGTTTGGGGGAACAACTAATAAAAAAGGTATGGTGATGAGAAATTATGAACTGTGAGCTTGGAGCAACATGTAGGCCAGTATGGCTGAATTGTAGAGTTTGAGCTTGGAAGTAAATCTGTGAAATTAGGGGGGCTGAATTCTATATTCCTAAAATATATGATTCTATTAGAAACATAAAAGAAAAATAGAAATGTAGGAAGAAATCAGATTATAAAGAGCTTTCAATGTCAGAATTTATGTTTAAGTTTTGTTATAATAGGAAACCATTGAAGCTTATTGATTGAAAGTGGGGAGTTAAGGGTGACATGGTTAGACCTGACCTTCTTTAGAAAAATCACTTTGACACTTGTGTGGAGGATGTATTAGACAGGAAACTTGAAGCTGGGAGACCAAAAGAAGGTTATTGTTCTAGACTAGAGGCAATGAATATCTGAAGTAGTAAAGAGGCTGACATAGTAGAGGGAAGAGGGCAAACCTGAGAAAAGTTATGGAGAAAGAAAAGATAATATTTGGCCAGTGACTGCATATGTAGGGCAAATGAACACTTATTCATCCCCTAGCTTTATTCCAAAATCTATCCAGCTTTATTTCAAAATAGGAAGACATTGTTTGTTCTATCCTTATTCTTTCTTGAAATTTAGGCAGTCAACCAAATCCTTAATCTCATCATTAATATGTAAAAACCAAAGTTTTTAGAAAAGAATGCGTTTTTTTCTACACTTAGTAACAATGACATCTGTGAATCAGAACGCTAAAAATGCCAACCATGTTTATTCCTGGGAGCATTTGACAATCATGGGAGGCACTGAAATTTCAGCACCCCCAGAGAGATTTTGAAATGGAAATTTCCTATCTGCTAAGCTTTCCAGATCATTGCACAGATTCCCATAGTCCTAGAGAGAACAAAAGCCTGTCTTAAATAGAGTCAATAGTGTTTGTATCCAGAAATATCATGGTTCTGGAATGTCACTTAACAGTTTTTCTTAAGTCAGCTTCCTCCATTCATAAATAAAAGAGAAATTTGGAAAAGGTTCCTTTTTTTCTTTTAACAAAATTAAGATGTAAGAATGTCATGTGTTTCTTTTTCTCCAGTTTTTCATTGAGTAATCATTTCTCTTTCAGAACACTTCTTTTTCACCCACTTGGAACTCAGTCATGTACTAACATAACTATCATGAACTAACTTAGGTCCTAAACAACTCTAATGTAGCAGAGGAAAGAACATTGGATTCTGACTTTGCTACTTACTATTTGTGTGACTCTTTCGTTATGTATAAAATGAGGGGGAAAGAGGGAAACTATATCAAACTCAAATAGAAATAAGGACACTAAACCATCCCTCTTTCTGTGCTCCATAAATAAACAATTTTAAAATTTAATCTAATGTGTTATTGTGTTTTTATTTATTTTGTCAACCATTTCCTGTTGTCTTTTAATCTGGCTCAGCCTGCCCTCATTGACATAGTGGGTCACTCACTTGACACCTCTGGACTGAATAACTTCTAATAATGTTTAAAGATAAAAATCTATGTTCATATACTCATAGACTTCTCAGTAGCCTCCAAAGCTCTTAGTCTGTGCCCATGCCAAACCATATTATAGATAATATTACAATATTAACCCCCTCCTACTCAATAAATTTACATTGGATCCCAATTGCTTTTTTGGAACAGTACAAACTGCAAGCTGTGTTTTAAGTCTCTACACTACTTCCTGTCTAGCTCTATTCTTTCACCTCCTCTCTATTATTCAAACTTTTCATTCCTTTGTTCAAAATACTCTATTCTAGTCCAGAATATTCACTTGTAGTATATTTGTGTATTTTCTCATTACTGTCTCTGAATTATTTTACTTGATATTACTATGACCTAGACTTTACCACTTTTTTTAAAAAAAAATTAAATTTGTTCATTTATCAAAATTTTATTTTCTCTCCCACCTATATTCCCCCTATCACACTAGGGGAAAAAAAAGAAAACCAAAACCAAAACCCTTCTCATAAATATGCATAGTCCAGCAAAACAAAGAGTTATTTTAATATTGTTTTAAAATGTATATTATTCTGAATATATGTCCAGAGGTAGGCAGTATTCATCATTAGTCCTATAGAATTATGGTTAATGACTGATCATTATTCAGAATTCTTAAATCTTTCACATTGGCAAAACTTAAAAATAAAGGAAAATGATAAATATAGAAAAATGGGCACATTAAAGAAATGTTGGAAGAGCTATAAATTGGCACAGTCATTTTGTGGAACAATTTGGAACTAAGCCCTAAAAGTCAAAAAATTGCACTTATATATCCTTTGACAGTAATACCACCATTAGTTCTATATTCCAAAAAGAGCTGAGAAAGAGAAGAAGTTTAATACATGAAAGATATTTATTTTGGTGTATGAATTTAATGGAATAGGAAATGACATAGGGGATGATTTCAAGGAAAGCTGGGAAAAGTTGCATAATCTAATGCGGTGAAATGAACAAAATGAAGACCATTCATACTATGACATGCCTCTCTCCCCTCCTGCCATTCCATATTGTTATCCTCCAAAATAATTTGAAGCTCACCTGCTCAAGGAAGACTTTGGTGCTAACCCTAGGTTATTGTTAATCCATACTCTGAAGAAAAAAATGTTTCATATTGCTCTGTAAAGGAACTACCGTCAATTTTATAAGCTAGCTAGCTTTACATGCTAGCTCTTAACATGTGTTAAATGTATAAATATGTGTAAATAGATCTATGTCTATGTTAACTTCTTTATTATTTTGTGAATTGCTTGAGAGAATTAATATGTATTTCCTTTTTTATCTTACCATTGTATTTTACATATGGTGGTTATTCTAGATATTATTGATTCCTGGGATACTATTTATTATCTTTATCATATCATTTGTTCAGTGAACTTAAATTATTCTTGATTTCTGGAGAATGGTTGTTATCCATCTATTAAATCCTAGTATTAATGTAATAAATATTATTAATACATTGAAATACCATGAAAATAATAATAGAATCTTTCCTCATATATATAAATTCTCCCATGTGATATTGCTGTAATCAAGTCTTTTATCTTATTGAAGCAATATAAGATTGATTTTATTAAATTAATACACTTATTTATTCATTTCAGTGTTATATGAATTCAAATAAGTATTATTTTAGTGATAATAATAGCATCATGTGGTCCATGAACTTATTTTAAAAATATTTTGATAAACACATTTCAATATAATTGATTTTCCAGTTTAAGACTATGTATTTTATTTTATGCTTTAAGATATTATTTTGAGAAGGGATTCAAAGATTTCAATAGAATGTCAAAAGAAATTCATGATAAAAAGAAAGTGAAAAACCCTTATCTTAGCAGGTTTAGTGGATAGAGCATGGGGGCTTATAGTCAAGAAGACCTGATTTTAAATCAGGCCTCAGATATATACTGCCTTTGTGACCCTGCATGAGTAAATTAACTATTGCCTGTCTCAGTTTCCTCAGCTGTAAAATAGGCATAATAATAGTACCTGCTTCCTAGGGTTGTTGTGATCAACAAGTATGAAATGAAACAATTTTTGTAAAACACATATGAGTTCCTTAATAGATGCTTTTTGTTTCCTTCCCTAGAGAATTAGAATATAGCAGGAACTTTTTAAAATTTATTCAAAAGCATTGTACACATTAAGTATATAACAAAAGCTTATTAAATTATATTCACCATACGTTTGTTAAACACCAACTGTATACAAGAACCTTTGCTAAGCATTGGATGAGACAGACATGAAATATTTTTTGTCTTTAAGACATTCAAGACTTGCATTTTCTTAGGGTATGTGAGGCTGGGGATATGACATGTATTTGAAAAGTATAAGATAGAATGTGAATTTCTCACAAAGATTATTTCAAGTTATTCTTTCTTATTTTGTGCTATAATACTACTTTTATCTTCTCTTAATGGATAACTTCTCTCAATGATGAGTTCTTCCCTAAAATTCCATTTTGAAGAAGGGCCCAGGCCAAGCATTATTTATTTTCTGGACTAAACCATTATGCTTCAGCTTCCTTTCTCCCCTTACTAAATACTTCCTGGCAGCTGTCATTTGGGGAATAACCCAGAGGAGTTCTCTCTCTTTTTCTTACATTCTTTGGACTTTGCTGATTTTGCCACTCTTTTTTGATGTGGGGTCTTTCTGACTTTAGGCATGGCACTTTATCCATTGGGTCATCTAGTTGCCCTACCCTTAGTTCCCCTTTTATGTGTGCTTAACACAGTGACTGGCATATAGTAGGTTCTTGATAAATGTTTATTGGTTGATTGCCAGTTAATTAATTGATTGATTAATCAACTCCTTTAGTACAAATCTTTCTTTTTTGACTGTATTTGTAACTCTAATGTTTAGGACAGTGCCTGATACATAGCACGCATTTAAGAAATGATTGCTGATTATTAATTGGCCACTAAATTGATGAGGGCAGCAATGGTTAAAACACTAGCCCTGGAATCAGGAGGACATGAGTTCAAATCTGGACTCAGCCACTTGCCACTTACTAGCTGTGTGACCTTGGGCAAGTCACTTAACCCTGATTGCCTCACGTCCAGGGCCATCTCCAGTCATCCTGATCCATATCAGACCACTGGATTCAGATGACTCCAATGGAAAAAGTGAGACTGGTGACATAGCACAGTACTTGCTCCTCCTTTTCTTCCCCCTCCCACCCCCACCCCCAATCCAATTCTCTTGCTTTTCTTAGCATCACCTACCTGATGTCATGTCTTCATTAAGAACGAATGACAACCATCATCAAGTGAATGTGTGCTTCTCAACAGCGAATGCCTATTTCCTGCATGATTTCCTATTTTTTCTTTTCTTTTTGAGATAAAAATGGTGGTTCCCTCAGTAACATTAACATTTAAAGATACATAGCAATATCTGTATGGATATACTCAAGTTGTATACTTATCCCAAGCTTATCATGGTTAAGGAGGCTCCAAGAGAGCAGAATGGTAAGGAGAAATGATGTACTAGAATTCTATAAAATTATTACAGAAATTCACATGACAAAACATGTCCATAACTGCATGCTAAGGTGGGCTACTATGTTCCTTGAAGAAGAGTAAAATGGTGTCTGTTACCACACTATGATGAAAGTGGATTCATCTTAGTTAGACTCTTTAGAACTAGAAAACAGACAGTAAATCTAGAGTCATTGTGTTATGCATTTAAGCATGGAAAGTTTTTACATGAACTGATACAAAATGTTTATAAGCAATGTAAAAGGAAAGAACAAAGACAAAACAATAAAAAATGAAGTTGAAAATTTACAAAAAATAAGCTTGGTTCCAAAGAACACATCTGAGAAGATACCTTTCTCTGTTTCTTTGAAAAAATGGGGCATGTGTGTCACGGGTAAGGAAATATTGCATAGATAAGCAAATTTTTTTTTGGTATATTGATAAGTTTTGCTGAATTTTGTTTTCTCTTATTCTTTTTAAAAAACGAAATTTTTGTTAAGTGGGATGACTTTCTAGGAGGGGGAGGAGCAACAGAGGAGGAAATTTAGGTGATGTAAAAACAAAAACGATCAATAAAACTAATTTTTAAAAATCTTAATGTCTTTTGTACTTAACAGAGTTAACAATTCATTCATTCATTCATTTACTCATTCATCCAACAATCATGTTACATACTATGTGAAAAGAAGCATTGTTACACAGAGAACAAACAAGCAAAAAAAAAATTAGAAGTTAATTCTAATACTTCCTAGCCTTTCAAATTCAATGAAAGAGCATTTTTCAGGGCAACTAAGTGGTGCAATGGATAGAACACTGGCCCTGGAGTCAGGAGGACCTGAGTTCAAATATGACTCAAGACACTTAATGAATGTGTAACCTTGGGCAAATCACTTAACCCCATTGCCTTGCAAAAAAAAAACCAGCAACAAAAAAGAAATGACTGTCAAAATCAAAAGATGCCAATAAAACTTATTTTTTTAAAAAAAGAAAGAGTATTTTTCCAATCCAACTGTCATATAGCCACTCTTCAATGTACATACTTTTCTTACCTTCTTAACTCTTTAGGACATAGGTCAGGTTAGATGAACTCTGAGGTCCCTTCAAGCACCCAGATTCTTAATTGCCTTGCTTTTTTTTACTTCTTCCAAGTGTTTTACTTTTTAACTCATTTTGAGTAGTTCTCCAGAACTTTATATTTGTGGAGGTTCAATCTAGTCTCTAACTGATAATGTGTAGTCTTCAACTGGTGGGTCATGACAATCTTTCATTAAAGAGTTGGACTAGATAGCCTATGATGTCCTCTCCAGTCTAGATTCATGAGCAATGATCACTATTTATTCAGAACCAACTATAGGGAAGGTGCATTAGCAAGAACAATATAGTTTACTTAAGAAATTTCAATTACAGTATTTGATTCCACAAAATGATTTAAGCAGTGATTATGTAGAAGTCTAATTAGGCATCTTATTATAATTAATAATAAAAATGCTGAGTTTCTCTCCCCTCCCACATTTCAGCAACAGGAAGACAAGATGGTGTTTTGCAGAATCAGTTGTGGCATTTTTCCAAGAAATAAACTTGAAACAGGACTTCTGTCTGAATCTAAATATTTCTTTCACAGCAAGCCTCATATTACATTCTTCCCCCCAAAAAAGATGGATAATAGTCAATTAAAAATACTGCTTTCTAGGGCTTTAGTTAGGCATATTTTGAAAGAATTGCCAATGCTGACTATTCGGGCATTGCATAAGGAAGTAGGCTTCATATCAGCTCTCACTGGCTTGATGAGACAAAATGAGAATCCACTGATAAGATGAACCCATACCTATCAAATTAAAACAAAAATATGATTACTAGGTTTATTTTGCCACTTGATTTGCATGTTTAAATACCATCAATGCTAATACTACTTGTTTGTGTATATCAGGTGTAGAATAAAGCCTTTAGGGGAGCATTAAAAAAATCTTGTGGGTCTTTTTTTTAATCATTTATTAAGTTTTTAATCATTTATTAAATTAATCATTTTAAAAAATTTTGTAACTCATCTCCTGTTGCTAGAGTTTCATGGTATAAAACTGAATAAACATTCAGTACATTGTTATATCAGATTATTCAAAATTCTGTCTTAAATAGAATTTTGGAACTTTCAAGTTTTTTTCTAAAAGTCTTTTAAGTGTAATACAAAGCCAGCTCCAAAATTCAGGTTTAATTTATATGTAAAATAGAAAATTAACTTACTTAAAATGATTCCTATACCTTCTTGTCTCAGAGCAGCTGAGAATATCTGGGAGTATGAATAACAATTACTATTAGTAGTTTTATAGGGTTGAAAAGGGCAAGCAGTAGTAGCTACCTTACACCTTTGGATCTGGTTCACAATAATACCATTCTCTTCTCTTCAAGTTGTATAGTTATAATTCTCTTTACGTCTCCTATAACATGCCCTTCCTTTACTTTTTCTGCCAACATCCTAGACTAGGTTCTATTAATCATGCACTAAGTTTTAATTGTTCATTGTGTCTGGAGAGGTATAGTGGAAAGGCATTTTTTACTTCACATCTGTAGACCTGAATTTTAATAGGAACTTTAACGCTTACTAGGTGAATGATTTTAGACACATCACTCATCCCACTGAGCCTTAGTTGCCATATCTAGAAAATGCTTATACACTTTTCATCATTGAGCTATGAAGAATTATTCACTACAGAAGAAGAAATTATTCACTATAAAAATTGTGAGATACTCTTTTCGAAAAGAAGAAAAAAGGGGTGAGCTCAAGAAAATTATTCTTGGGAAGTAGAAAAGCTAAACTTAATCTCCACTTTTAGGCAAGTTACTCCAACATTCTAAACCTCAGGTCCTCAACTGTGAAATTTAGGAAACTGGACAGCTATTTGCTTAGGTTCTTTTAAATCCTAAATCTTACAAACCCAGATTTATAATGATTTAACCACATCATGGTACTTAGGTGGTGGGGAATGGAGACTAATGTTGAAGGTGACTAGTGAATCTAATATAGTCCAGATTATGAAATTTAAGAGTTTGGGGAATTTTTCAATCTCTCTTTCTTTTTTATTTATTAATTTTTTACTTTTGCAAGGCAATGGGTTTAAGTGCCCATTGTTACACAGGTAATTATTAAGTGTCTGAAGTCAGATTTGAATTCCAGTCCTCCTGACTTCAGGGCTGGTGCTCTATTCACTGGATTACCTAGCTGCCTTTCAGTCTCTTTTTTAGCTAAATTTCTTTAGCTCTCACTCTACCCCAGCTTGATGATATTCTCTAGATGCATAGAGCTTTAATTTTCCTTTCCCATTTTTAGATCTGTTCAATTTTTGACATTTTTCCATTGATAATTTTTTCTCACCCCAATTTTTTTTGTTCTGATGCCCATTCCCTCAGAATATAGTAAAATGACTGATTATTAATCTCATAAACATATTTATTGCTTTACTATCATTTCTAGCAAGATTACATCTAAATTTATATCTCATCTCCAAACTTTAGTCCTGTATTTCTATTGACTGCACATCTTCACTTATATGTCCCTCCAGCTTCTCATTATTAACATGTTCAAAATGAAACATTACCTCCCCTCCCCCATACCTGACCTTTCTCCAAATTCTTCCATTTCTCCTAATGGTACCACCCATCCTCCATTACCCATATTTAAGCCATCAAATGTATCTTTGACTCTTTCCTCCCTTCCATTCCTTTGGCAAGTCCTACTGTTTCTTTCTCCACTGTATCTCTTTCATCTTCCCTCTTCACTCTTATCTCATTGTCTGTTGAAGTTCTTCCTCTTTTTCAAAGCCCAGATGAGATATCACAGTGAAGCCTTTCTTGGTCATTCACCTCAGGTGAAAGCTGTACTCTCTTCCTCAAATTTCTCATTATACTATCTAGATCTCTCATTGGAACTTAATGTGACTTATTCTTGAATCATTGTGTGCGTGTATGTGTGTAATTACAAAGACTATTTGCTATTCACTAAATTATTAGTGACTTTAGAGTAGAACTGGAATCTTATCTTTTTTATATACATAATGTCTTACTTTGTGTGAGCAACTGTATACTCTACTCTTTTTTTTTAGGTTTTGGCAAGGCAAATGGGGAAATGGGGTTAAGTGGCTTGCCCAAGGTCACACAGCTAGGTAATTATTACGTGTCTGAGACCAGATTTGAACCCAGGTACTCCTGACTCCAAGGCAGGTGCTTTATCCACTATGCCACCTAGCTGCCCTCTACTCTTTAGAAAATCCTGCAATGTAAAATATATTTGGGTAGATATATGTATAATGCTATTGATGACTTTTAATCACTGTCAATTCATAGACAGTTCAAGTTCATAGAAGTACTAGTATTGTGTACTAGAAAGAGTTTTGGATTTAGTGTAAAAAGATCTGGGTTTAGGTTTTAGATATGATATTTACTCTCTAAAAAAATCACTCCACCTTTCTTGGTCTTAGCTTCTTTAGATATGAAATGAAGTGGAGGAATGTTTGGTTAAGTATGTAGTGAAGGAGATAGTTTCCTCAGTCCCTTCTGACTTAGAGCATCTTTGATTTTGCATTTTATAGACTTCTTATGAAAGAAATGTTTTGCAACCCATAGTGAATTGGAAAAATGTCCAAATTAGTGTGGCCATGATGGCCTCAAGATCATGTTATATGAGGATCACTTAAAAGAATTAGAAACATTTAACTTGAATAAAAGTGTGTAATTGGTTATATAATTGTCTTCAAATATTTAAAGAATCGTTATTTTGAAGATCAGACGTGTTTGACCTCATCCTAGTGATAAGAAGTAGAAATAATGGATGAAAATTGTAAAGAGGAACATTTAGCTTTCATGTCAGGAAAGACTTTTTTTTTTTGGCAAGATAATGGGGTTAAGTGAGTTGCTCAAGGTCACACAGATAAGTAAGTATTAAGTGTCTGAGCTTGCATTTGAACTCAGGTCCTCCTGACTTCAGGGTCCACTGTGCCATCTAGCTGTACCAGGAAAGCCTTCTTAAGGTTAGGAATCTAAGTTTGCTCTTCATAAACTGTAAAGTACATATAAAACACTTAGAAAATTTAAAAATTGTCTTGATTAATAGATTAAAAAATAAATCAATAGCTCTCTAAAAGTTTGTGGAAAACATCCTTCTTCCCCCTACTGATAATTTTGAATTTCACTGTCTTAGTAAAGCACTTTCAATTGTGTCTGAGGATATAGAAATGTCATTGCTACGATGAGGAAGATGATGAAAACACTTATATTGATTCTTATAGGTATCCAATGAGAATAAATACTGAGTAATAATGTTTACTGGCACAGATAGGTGATTCACTGAATGCAATACTGGGCTTGTAGAGTTTGAATTCGACCTCAGACTCTAGATTACCCTGGGCAGGTCACTCTATCCTGTTTGCTTCAATATCCTCATTTGTAAAATGAGCTGGAGAAGGAAATGGAAAACCATTTTAGTTTCTTTACCAAGAAAATCCCAAATGGGTAGTGAAGAATTGGACAGAACTGAAAAATCACTAAACAACAAGTAGCAATAATGCTTGACTAACTTCATTGTTAACAAGGTTCATTTTTCCTCCCTGAATCTTGAAAGGACTCAATCATGACAAATATACCACAAAGCCTTGTTCAAATTTGTAATATTTGTACTTCATATACAAAATTTTTCAAGTAAAACCTCTGGTACTTTTAGTTTTGGAAAATTTTGGAAAATAGATAAATTGTCACCAATTCAGCAGGCTTTTGTTGTGGCAAAAAAAGTGTTAACATTATCTCATCAGAAAGCATAAATCAAATACCTGGAAAGATCCATTTATATTGTTGAAGGATGTAAAAAATTAAATTTCTGCGGTAAGAAAAAATCAATCTACCTGTAATTTGAATTTTTAATACCTTTTCATAATGAAAACACTATATGAATTTGATTAGACAAGTGTTTTTAGAAAAAAATTGACATTGAAATTGCTAAGTAAGATGTCATTTTAATGAGGTTATAATAAGATAAGAGCAAAAAATGATCATTTATTTTCAGTAAGAAAGTTTTACATGATATGTTACATACTCATTTCAGTTATATTTTATGGAAATGATGATAGCTGAGGAAAGGTGGACAAATTTTCATCAGAAAGGAATCCTATGAAAATGGTGAGCTGTATTAGAAAAAAGGAAGAAGAATTAGCAAGCCTTACGTTTGGTGATCTCCAAGCGGTCTCTGTCCAATGGACTTTAACAACGCCTCTGGTCGAACTGCTACTTTTGGTGATGTTTTGGGACTAGAGTCAGATTCTCCGCTCTCCTCATCTCCCATGGCTTTAATATAACTCCCACTCCTCATCCTCCTGCAGGGTATCTCCTCATCTTTACCACCAGTGGGGTACCCTCCCCATTCATCTTGAGGCACCTGGGACATAGCACAAATACACAACACAAATGAATCTTATTATATAGAGGGGCTTTTTTCTGGCTTTTTTTTTCTTTTAAGAATTTCAACTTTATTTTGAAGACATAAGCTTGCGTGGTCATTTATGATTTAAAACTCTAGACATAAAGGAAGAGCTAACACATCTTAGCATTATGCTCTTCCCATCCTAAAGGAAATTTAAAAAGAATAAAGTTGAAATATATGTTAACCATATATTAAGTATAAACTAACTGATCAGTCGAGTCTGGGACTTGTGCTGAGCTAATGGCTATATACCTTAATTTTCATAATAAAGTATACTAATAACTTATTGTTGGAACAAAGAAAAATTCTACATTTCATAAATTAAGATAGCAAGATAAAAATGGGAATAGGTTTAACAACAGTGTTGTATTTATTTGTTTGTTTGCTTTTCCTATAGCCAAATTTTTTCTAAACTGCCTGTAGCTCTAGGTATATATTTCATCTTATGTAGGTTCATTAATTTTGAATGAGCATCAGGCAGGCCTTGATAAGGTTGACTATATGGTCACATCACATTTTTTAAAGTCAAAAATATCAAGTAAAAGGTGAGGTTTTATTTTGGGAAAAACAGTATTACATTTCCTGGATTTTTTAAAGCATCAGTCCCAAGTAATCATGTTAATACTGTGTGTACTGTGAATATAGGAAAAATAGGCATCTCTGGGAAAAGCCATTCCAAATTTTTTGTTTAATGGAGAAATTTAGGATTCCTTATTTTAAGTGTTTTCAGTTAATATAGTTCAGTTAATAATAATCTATAAAATAGGGAAAATGGCAACTATGAACAGATTGTTATGAAGGTCTTAAAACTCCATGGATCATAAAATCCCACATTTGTCCTTAACTAGACCCTAGGACAGAGCAATTTCAGCCAGAAACACACTATCTCCTGCTCATGACTAGCATAAGTAGGGCTTCTAAATTCTTCCAATTACAAAGTTCCTCTTCAGGTTGGCCAATTGTGGGTAGGACCAAAATCTAGAAGTTCACTTGCATTTAAACTACCTAGACTCATTTGTCTGATAATTTACATATTTCCACCACTCTTACTCTTCCTATCTTTGTAACACTACAGCCCTGTCTCACTCCCAGAACAAACTTCAGTTCTTTACTTCAGTTGTCTGCTCCCTCATTTCCATTCACATCTTATCTCTTCAAAATCCAACTCTACATATTCTTGACCTTACACTGTGCCCTCTAGAATACTTATTCCATAATTACCATTTTTCTTTCATTTTATACCACTTCCCTTTTGGCTCCTTCCATTATTTATTACTCCACAAGACCTGTAAAGACACTGAATCAATCTCTGGCTTTCCTTTTTAGATCTCACTTATAACTCCATTCATTAGTAAAAGAGAGGGAATCAAAAAACTATGTTCCAGAATTCTATTGCCATCACTCAGAAGCTTTTCATCTTTTAAGGTTCATGAAAACCAAATTTATCATTCAATCTAGTTTCTTACAGCTGTTATTCACTCACTTCTAGGATATTTTCTTTCCTTTATTAATTAGTTTAATATCTGGATCAGAGTTTACCTTTCCTTTGAACACCTCTCATTATGGGAGGCCTCACACATATGTTGATGTTTTCTCAAATACCCAAAGATCCAAGTTATTCTGTGTGTTCAGTTCCTATGACATATTCCTCCATTCTGTCTCAGTTATATGCAGAGATAGTTGTACTCCTCACTATTTTTCTAGGCCATAACTCCTCCACTAACTTCAGTCTTCTCCCTTCCCAATCTCCTTTCTTTTCTTTCTTCTCCACCTCCTCCCTCCTCCTCCTTCTTCTTCCAGATTGAATTTAGGGGTTGGTGCTCTATCCACTAGGCTACCTAGCTGCTCCTAAGTCCTTCTTGAGCAAATTCACCTCTATTTTATTCTCTACCATCCAATGCTTTATTATCATGTCCTATTCACTGATTAAGTCTCACAAAATACCACATTTGAATTATTCCCCACCATCTACCTCATTTCTACTTGTACACTGCAGACTGGAACTACAGGAAATCATGAAACCATGCTGATGGGATCTACCATAAATTTATTTTAGCTAATGTCAACTGGGCCATCACTGCATCTAGACAAATCTATGAATCCTCTTTAAATTCCTTTCTCACTCACCACAGCAGCTAATCTTTTCTCATCAAGCCTCCTTGTATGTATCCTATCTTCTCATGTGAGGAACTTACACATACTTCACAAAAAATAAAATGACGTCATTGGTTCAGAGTACCCTTTGTCATCTTACATCCCCCTAATATTATTCTCAACTTATCTCATCTTCCACTAAAGTCTCTAATCATGTGGTGGTCCTTCTGCATGTCAAGGTCACTTCCTTTCTAAATAGAATCTTTTGATTCTTTCCCTTCTCCATCAGACTGCTTTTACCATTATCTTCACTTTTAAATCTTTAATCTTTCCCTATCTTCTTGTTCCTTCCTTGCTTCCTATAAATGCATCTAACCTTCTCTATCATTAAAAATTCTTCATTAGATCCTTTCATGCCAGCCCTTTATGGTCCTATATCTTTCCTCTCCTTCTCAGATATACTTCTTGAAAAAGGTTTAACACTCAAAGCCTCAAATTCCTTTTGTTTTCTTCTAAATCTTTTTATATGCCTTTTAAAGTCATTATTCAACTGATGCTGACAAATGCAAAAGTTACTATTGTTGTCAAACTGAATGCCCTTTTATCAATCTCCATCCTTTTTTAACCTCTCTGTAGAATTTGATCCTGTTGAAGACATTTTTCTCTTCGATGGTGTTTCATTTTTGCGTTTTTATATATTGGTTTTCAAATCAGGGATGGTGACCCTTTTTTCTGCTAAGCGCCATTTGGTTATTTATAACATCACTTTCAGGTTATATTTTGTCAAACATTCATTTAATTCATAAACTAAAAAGCTACTAGATTTATTGAATTTTGAGTCCCATTTATGGTTGCCTTGGCCAACAGTTTCCCTGTTCCTGTACCTGATTCATTGCTCATTTTAAGGCTCCTTTCCTTGATCTGCATCTTTGTTCACTAACTGTAGGTT
Source organism: Macrotis lagotis (assembly GCF_037893015.1). Taxonomy (NCBI): domain Eukaryota; kingdom Metazoa; phylum Chordata; class Mammalia; order Peramelemorphia; family Peramelidae; genus Macrotis; species Macrotis lagotis. The sequence continues at coordinate 198,888,090 of NC_133658.1, forward strand.
TCTTTGAAGGTTCTGTCCTTAGTTCTCTCATCTTTTCTTTCTAGATACCCACATTTAGTTGAACTCCTATGAGTTCAATTATCCCCTTTAATCTTCCTCTATCAATGGTATTCCATTCTCCACATTTTTATCTGCCTATTGGGCAGTTAGGATAGAGCATTGGCTTTGGAATCAGGAGGACCAGAGTTTGTAATCTAGCCTTAGACATTTGATACCTACTAGTTGTATGACCTTGGGCAAGTCACTTAACCCCAATTACCTTTCATTAAGGATGTTCTCCATCATCCTGATTAATATCTGGCCACTGGACCCAGATGATTTTGGAGGAGAAAGTGAGGCTGGTGACTTAATACAGTACCCCCTCACTCAAATCCAATTCATATGTTTGCCATGGCATCATCTCCCTGATATTATGGTTTTCTTTGAGAATAAAGGATAAACATCATCATCATCATCATCATCATCTTTCTGTTATACATTTCAAACTAGATGTCCTCAAAGAATCTCAAATTAAATGTCCATATGGGATTCATCTGTCCTGAAACCCACCCTTCTGAACTTTTCTATTACTTTTGAAAGAACCATTCTCTTTTCATTTACTCAGATATTCAACTTTGGTATAATCCTCAACTCCTACCTCTCAGTCACTACAAGTATCCAATAAGTTGGCAAATCTTGTTTCTTTCCCTATAATAATTTTCAAGTAGGTTTATTTCTCTCTATTCACATCTGTAACTCTAGTTCAGGTCTTCATCTTTCTCTTGGACTTTTGCAGTTGTGTTCTTCCTTAAGTCCTTCCCTCTTCCCATTCATCTTCCACATGGCTGTCAAAACAATTCCTTAAGCATAGGTTTGAATAGATAACACACCTCTCTACTCAACAAATTTCAAAGACTTTCTATTACCTCTAAGCATTCTTTATTTGGCACATAAAGCTCACCACCTGCCCTATTCTAATCTTTTCAATCTTTATTCTTCTCTACGTCCTACAATGTCCTACAAACCTCTTCACTATGAAAACCCCCTTCGTCACTGGATTTCATATAGTCAGGCATCTGTGGCTTCTCCCTCTGATTGGCTGTTTCCTTCCAGAACTTCCATTTTAAGGAGGAGGGCCAGGCCAGACTCATCTTTATACTTCTCCAGGCTGCAATTCTTGACTATAAGACTTTGACTTTTGGCTATAATGCCTTATTTCCAGGTGCCTTCATTACCCCATTACCCCTACCTTCACCCCCATCCCCACCCCTTCTTCCTTTTATGTGTTTTCTTGATCCATTAGAATATAAACTCCTTCGAATCAGGAACTTTTTTCCTTGTATCTATATTCTCACTTATCCTAGTACCTGAGTCTATGTCTATGCTGGTCTACCTGCTATTTCATTTCTCTCTCTCTCTCTCTCTCTCTCTCTCTCTCTCTCTCTCTCTCTCTCTCTCCTCTGTCTCTCTGTCTCCATCTCTGTTTCTCTCTCTGTGAGATCAAGTTAAGTGACTTGTGACTTGACTAAGGTCTCACAGACAGTTAAGTATCAAGTGTCTGAGGCTAGGTTTTCACTCAGATCCTTTTGACTCCAGAGCTGGTGCTCTATCCAAAGCCTTACTTAGCTGCTCCCTACCTGCTATTTCTCATGAACACACTAACTTCCCTCTCTGTCTTTGCATTGCCTGTCTTCCATGATGTCCCCTCTGAACTCCTACTCTTAAAATGTCTAGTTTTCTTTAAGAATCTACTCAACTACTCTTTTGTAGGAGAACCTGCTAGTTCCCCAGCTGCTGGTGCCTTCCTCAATTTGGCTACTTTCCACCTACTTTATATTTGTCTCATTTTTATTGGTTAACTTAGGTTTTTTTCTCTATCAGAATGTAAATTTCTTGAGGATAGGGACTATTTTTCCTTCCTTTTTTTATCCCTAATATCATGATACATGGCATATGGTAAATATTTAATAGATGCTTCTTGATTAATTTAAATGGGATAATACAGGTAAAATGGTTTGTATCTTGAAAGTGCTATTTAAATGTGAGTTTATTATTATTATTATTATTATTTTTATTATTATTATTATATACAAATACTGAAAATATCTGATTTTCTCATTCTGGGAAACTTTTTCAGATAGATCTATAAACTTTCTATAATTTAGTAAAGATGGTCTCAAGAGTGTTCTGAGGCACAAGTTAAGTGATTTAAGTGCCAGAGGTGGGAAATGATTACATGTCTTCAGGATTTGAAGCCTAGAACTCTCTCCACTATACCAAATTGATTTTTCATATTGTTAGTGAAAAAAAGATGCTTATTAGTATTATTATACTCTATTCAAATCTTCCTGTTCTATATCCCAGTTCGTCAAACATTTTATTAAACTAAGACTTAAACTCATGGGACATGTTAGAACTCTATTAAAAGACCTCTCATTTATTTTTATTTTCTTCTAGAAAATTTTTAAATTTTAAACAAATATCAAATGAGAAGAAAAAAAACCAAACCATTGCCATGTATACAACAGATCATATGAGAGGATTCAATGCAAAACAATACATTTTCATTTCAAGAAAACCTATATAATAAATACTATACACATTGTTTTGAAAGCTGCCCATGTTTTCTTTATTTTCTTGTTGGTTTTCTTTTGCTTTTTGCTGTTCACATTCACTTTATCCCCCGCCCCATCTTTCTACCTATCACCTAAAGAAGGCCATAATTAAGTATGGATATATGTACATAGACATAGAAATCTATAGGCATACATATATAGCATATCTATCTATCTATCTATCTATCTATCTATCTATCTATCTATCTATCTATCTATACACACTACACATATATACTCATGCCCATATATGTAAGACTGTACTATGTTTATTTCTTCTTATTACCTGTTTCTCTGAAGGTGGATTGTATCTTCCTTCATAAGTCCAAGTCTTTCTATGTTTTTCTAAATCAATCAGGTTATCATTTCCTACATAATAACATTCCAATCCAATCACATCCCATTTGAGAGATAGTCTTTGGAAGTTTTTATCCACAGTTTTTTTGCTTTCCTTCTATTCTTGGCTCGATAGGTTTTATTTACACAAGAAAATGTTAATTCAAAATAATTGAAATTATCCTTTTTTTACACTTAAAAATGCTCTTACCTCATAATACAGTTTAATATCTGAATTGAATCCACTTCCTTAACATCTTTTTTGGTTTCTTTGAAGTTCATTATCTTTTACTTTTTCATATGAATTTTATTATTTTTCTAACTCAGTAAAATAAATTTTTAGTAATTTAATTGGAATTGTGCCTTGAATACATTGATCAGGTAGGTAAAATTGTTATTTATTTTGTATGTATGTATAATACATTATTACAATGTTAATATGAGGTATAATTCAATGCCTTTAGTATAAAATTTCAAGAGAGAAAGTAAAAAATGAAATAGTAAGTGATAAACTGGAAAGAGAACTTAGAATCAAAAGACTTGGATTCAAATACTACCTCTGATACTACTTATATTTTCTAAGTCAAGTCATTTAAATTCACTGGAGCTCAATCTCCTTATCTGTAAAATGAGAAGGTTGGCCTACATGACCTCTACTCTACCTTTTACCTCCACATCCAAGACCCCATGGCAGGAACTTTATTATTGGCTTTATTTACATGCACTGTACTTGAGGTTTAGTGAATAAGGAGAGACAATCAATTCTCTGCACCTTTTGGGGTCTTAATTTCTTCATTTACAAAATGAGCAATAATAGTATCAGTTCCACTTACATGGTCTTAGACAAATCATTTAACTCCTCTGAGTCTCATCTTCCTCTTCTATGTAATGAAATAATAGAATATCATGATATTCTATCATTAACATTATTGCAGTCAATGGATTATTGTTATTCTTTTTTTTGTTTTTGTTTTTTTTGCAAGGCAACTGGGGTTAAGTGCCTTGCTCAAGGCCACACAGCTAGGTAATTATTAAGTGTCTGAGATGGGATTTGAACCCAGGTACTCCGGACTCCAGGGCCAGTGCTTTATCCATTGTGCCACCTAGCCACCCCAGATTATTGTTATTCTAACCAAACTTTATAATGTATCAAATTCATAGTTATTGTAATGATCACATGCTACATACAACATAGCTAAAAGTCAAATGTAAATTACAAAGTGACATATAAATGTCAAGTCTCATTACAACCTCAAAGCATTATTATTATTATTTATTATTATTATTATTATTATAATTAAGACCAACACTTAAAGGAATGCTAATAATATGGATAGTGTCTAGAGGAGGGTGACAATGATGGTAAAGAACTTAGAGCTCCTGCTGTAGAAGCACCAGTTAAAGGGTCAAGTATTTTTTAGCCCAGAAGAGATTAAGGATGGGAGGACTGAAGCAGGGCTCAAATGTTTGAAGGACTGTTATGGAGAGAAGGAATCTGCAATGCTTGATCTCAGAAAGCAGAACTAAAAGCCACAGGTGATTAAAATCAACCATTCAGCAAGTATTTATAGAACATTTATTCTGTTCTGGGCACTATTCAGTAGTAGGGGTTAAAAGAGACACATCTATGAAAGCAAAACCTTTCCAACAACTGGAGCCATCCCCAAATAGGACAAGTTCCTTTGGGAAGTGGGAGTTTCTCTTTCATTGGAGATTTCCACATAAAGACAAATTGATAGTATTTCTTTTTTGGGGGGGTATTTGGACCTTTGGGGGGATATATAGTCTCTTACAAATGAAATTTTATGAACTTATGAAAATCATTTTGTAAACCATAAAACAATATAGACAAGAAGTCTTTTTGGATCCTTTTTTTTAGGGTTTTTTTTTTTTGCAAGGGCAAATGGGATTAAGTGGCTTGCCCAAGGCCACACAGCTAGGTAATTATTAAGTGTCTGAGACCGGATTTGAACCCAGGTATTCCTGACGCCAGGGCAGGTGCTTTATCCACTGAGCCACCTAGCCACCACTTTTCTGGATCCTTCTTAAAGGAAAGTGTCAATGATTATCTCAATTCTCCCCATCTTCTGTATCTCTAATACTAAGTAGAGTCCCAGACACAAAGAAGGTACTTAAAATGCTTGTCTGACTGCATGACTATTATTATTATTATTATTATTTTTAAAAGAGGATAATATATGAAAGTCCTTTGGAAACCATAAAGCAACCTATTTAGGTAAGCTCCTATTATCATGTTATAGGGATATTAGAAGAGTCAGGTGAGATTCATATATATATATATGTATATATATATGTATGTATGTATATATATACATATATTCTGAAACTAAAGGACACTCTACAGATATAAAGTTATTTTCATTGGCTTTCCTTTAAAATGATGGTGTTAGATCAGATAGGATCTAAAGTTCTTGTTAACTCTAACATTCCATGTTTAATTAGCATAATAATGTTGATCTTTGGAGGAAGACAATAAAAAAAGTGACTACTTAGAACTATATCAGGAAGAAATTCATTAAAATCAATGATTATAGTGGGTGAATGAAAAATATAATCCTATAATAAAAGCATATTATATCCTTGCTCATCATTATTCAGGAAAGAAGTTTAATATGTGAACTTTGCAGGTTTGTGGAAAAAAAAATCCTTAGCTTTCATACTTCCAGGGATAGTAATGAGTTTTTCATTTCCAAGAACCCTGATATTTATGGTGGCATCTCCCTTCCCCATCAACAATAAGGCATAACAGATAATCTCGGTAATACTAGAAGGAGTGAAAGTTTGAAACTGCTGGACTACTTTCATAGATTTCGAACAAAAGTTCTGATTATTAATTTATATGAGATCCTGATTCTGAAAGGGTTTGGACTCACTGACTTTTAAGGTTCTGTTCAACTCTGAGGTAATTTGAATTCCATAACTGGATGGATAGATAGATGTCTTGGGATTGACTCATTTTAACAAACAAGTAGGAATTTTCTACTGTGTATAAAGTACTTTGCTCCTAAAGTGCATAATTGTTAGATAAAACATAATCCTTCTTTTGCTTTAAGTATATATTCTTTCTAAGGGGGTAAAATGCAAACCCAAATAACTACAATATTAGTGAAAACAATTTATAGGATTAGCGTTCTTAAAGAGACACAAAGCAAATTTCTTTGTAGAGCAAGATCTTTTTTGAGTTAATAATGGCTATTACTAACAGATGCAGGAAAAATTTAATAGAAGAAAATTTTTGAGTTGGATTTTTCTTTTTTAGATTTTTCAAGGCAATGGGGTTAAGTGGCTTGCCCAAGGCCACACAGCTAGGTGCCTGAGGTCAGATTTGAACCCAAGTACTCCTGAGTCCAAGGCCGGTGCTCTATTCACTGTGCCACCTAGCTGCCCCTTGAGTTGGATTTTAAAGAATATATAGAAACTGAAAACAGAATTTAGAGATAAAAGGACATGACTTTTATTTTTGTTTTTTACATTTCTATGTACATTATAATCTAGCACATAATACAATGATTTTTGATTGATTGAGATGGAAGGGACCTTATCAAATTATTTGATTCAAGAATCAGAAATTTGGACTCCAACTTCAAATCCTTTCCTCTTATTATGTGGTGATGCCTTTTCCTAGTGAAGAAATGAGAAAGGAAATTTCTGACATATTGAACTGCTGTTGTTTGGTTGTATACAACTCTTCTTTGTGGCTTTATGGACCTTTTCTGTTCATGGGTTCTTTTTGGGAAAGGTACTAGAATGGTTTGTCATTTCCTTCTCAAGATTAAGGACTATAGAACATCCTGGGATCACACAGCCAGTGAGTGTCTAAGGATATATTTGAACTCAAGTCTTACTGATTCAAGGCCCAAGTCTCTATCCATTGAGCCATCTAGCTGCCACCTTAAAGGCATACTGAATATCTTATGATATTTAGGACCTACTAAGTACTTTAAAAATATTGTTTCATTTTATTTTATTCCCACAACAACCCTGGGATGCTATTATTACCATTTTTCAGATTAGGAAACCAAGACAGATAGAGATTAAATAGCTTTATGAGCATTTTAACTCAGGTCATCCTAACTCCAGACCCAGCACTAAATCCACTAATGTACCTAGCTGCCATACAGATCTCTTGTTTTTCACATTATAATTTGTGGTAGGCTGTGCCAGTCACTTCTAATTTCCTCATCTGTGAAGAAAGATCTTTGTAAATCTTTAAGTACCATACATATATGAATTATTATTTTTATTGTTAATATTATTATTATATTGGGGCATTCCTCAGGAAACAACATTCTCTGTAATGATACAATATCTGTTACAGATTGTACTGAGTATCAATATCTGTATTCTAAAATAGGTAAGTGACTTTACAGATTACAAATAAGCAAATAAATAAAGCATTTTACAATAGTTACCAGACCCTGAAATCCCCATCTGCAGACTTTTGCAGCTGCTAATTGTGAATAATTACCTTAATTATCTACTTGTATATAGTGATGAGTGCTGATATTTATAATTTCTAAAAAACCTTTTTATCCCCTGAGGTGAATATTAACCCATATTTTGGTATCTAAGGAAGTTATAGATTCACAGGACTTAGAACTGGAAAAGATGTTGGGCACGATCTTTTCCAATTCCCATATTCTATAAATGAGGAAACTGAAAGGCAAAGAAAAGTGACTTGCTCAAGGTTACAAAGATAATAAGAATGGATCAATTAAAAATCTTCCAGAGAGGAAATGAATTTCCAGGGAGGAAAGGTTCTAGTGAATGTAAAAACTGCATCCCCTCAGGCAACCTACTTCAAACCACAGAAACAAGCAACAGACAAAAAATCCGGAAACAACCCCAAATAATAAGACAAAACTCCAGGTCTTCTAAACTGTGAAAAGATTTTTTTGAATCAGCACTCTTTTCTTCCTAAAGCTTATCTAAGAACATTATGTTATTTCTATTAAATATTGGAGGCCAAGTATCCTGTAGGTAGTTAGATGGCTTGGGTGTTACTAATCTGAGAGTCTTGCCTAGCATAAGCACACCCTGGTGATCTAGTTAATCTGGAAAAAAAATTCTCAAATTTTTGTTCTCTGGATCCCTTTATGCTCTTAAAAATTACTAAAGATCTTAAAAAGTTTTTGCTCAATGTGATTTACATCTATAGACTTTTAATGTGTCAGAAATTAAAATGGATATATTTAGACCTATTTATTGATAAAATATTACATATTATATACTAATTACATGTTAACATGAATAATGTATTTTATGAAAAATAGCTACATTTCCAAGACTAAAAAATTAATGAAAAGAGTGATATTACTTTACATATTTTTTGCAAATCTTCATGATATCTAATTTCTCATATCTGCTTCTACAGCAAATCTCTTGGGATAAGTTAAAGTATATGAAGAAAATCTTGCTTTGCATAGATATATAGCAGAAAAATAGAGTAGTATCTAATAAAAAGATTACATCTTAATATTATTAAATAATTATTGTGATCTCAAACATCCTTTGAAAAAGGTCTTCTTCAGCATCCCCACAGAACTGTGGACCATGCTATGGAAAACCTCTTGTCAAGAGTTTAGATTGTTCTCTGGGAGATGTTTAATGACCAATAATCTGCATCAGGAAAATCTTTAAAAGACCCTAGGGGTAATAATCAACAATTTTGGGTGATGTGAAAGAGCCAACATACTTTCTTTCCTTCATTGCTGAGGTGGAGACTATTGGTATGGAATACCAGATATGTTGATTGGTTTTGTGGTTGACTGTTTTTAACATCTTTAATTTTTTTTAAACAAGAGAAAGTTTAGTGAATTGCAAAATTAAAGTGGATATATTTAGAAATGAATATGTTGCAAAAAATATTGATAAAAAATTAAACATACCATAAAACAATCAAGCTCACTAAAGGACTAGAAAAGACTCTGTAAGTACTTGAAGGGAATGTTTGATTCATTTTTTAGATAGTGACTTACTGACTTTTTACCATGATTCTTCAAATAGAAAATAAAAAATGTGATTTAATAGGAAGAATACTAAATTTATATCCAGAGGATCTAGGTTTGAATTCTGCCTCTGATATTTACTACTTGTGGGACCTAGGCTAAATTACACATTTTCTCTGGGTTCAATTTCTATTTCTATGACTCAAATGAACAAATATTTATTAAGCTGCTACTATATATGTCAAGCACTGTGCTTGTCATATATCTGAAGACAAAAATGAAATGTTCCTTCTCTCAGGGATTGTAGAATTGATTGGCATGTAAAAATGAAGAAATTGGAATAGATGATCTCTGTTTCCATTTTTATGTTTTTAGTAATGATATTCTCATACACACTTCTCTCTCTTCCCCCATCCTCCATTTATAATTCCCTTCCCTCTTTTGAGGCAACCAAAGACCTGTTAAGTCAACAAAGTCAGTTTGAACTTTTCCAAAATGAACTGTATGGAGTTCAAAGGTTCTCATTTCATTTCAATTTAATTCAACTCACTAAGCATTTATTAAACATGATGATGCTTGTCCTTCATTCTCAAGAAGAACCATGACATCAGAGGAGGTGATGCCGTGACTAGGACATGAATTGGATTTGAGCGAGTGCTGTGCTGTGCTGTGCTAAGTCACCAGCCTCATTTTCCCCTTCAGAACCATCTGGATCCAGTGGTCAGATATGAATCAGGAGGACTGGGAAACATCAGGCTATGTAAATTAAAAATAATTTTAGTAGAAGAAAAGTTCTAAGACTTTAAAGAAAAATGGAGATTTCTTGGTAGACGATTGCAATTGAGGTGAACCTTGAAGGAAACTAGGGATTTACAGGATGGAAGGGAAGAAGAAGAAGAAGAAGAAGGACATTTTAGACATAATGGGTAGCCTATAACAGAGGCACATTTAGGGGAGATAGATTGCCATGTGTAAAGAACAACAAGGAGGTGAGTTTGGCTAGAACAGAAGTGATGTGATGTGGACCCAGTATAATTAGCTTTGAAAGAACAGAGCTAGGACTGTGAGAGCATTTGATTATGTTGATGTTTGTCCTTTATGCCATGACAAACAAATGAATTGATTTTGGGTGAGATGGTGCTATACTAAGTCACCAACATTATTTTCTCCTTTGGAGACATCTGGGTTCACTGTTAGATATGAATCAGGATGACTGGAGATGATCATGAATGTGAGTCAATCAGGGTTAAGTGACTTGCTCAAGGTCACAAAGTAAATATTAAGTCTTATCTGAGGCCAGATCTGATTCCAAGCTGGTGTTCTATCCACTATACTGCCTAGTTGCTCAAGCTTAGACACTGGGAAAGTCATTCTCAGTCTCAGTATCCTCATCTGTAAAATGGGGATAATAGCCCCTACCTAGTAGCATAGTGAAGATCAAATGGGATCACACAGATAAAGCACTTTTTGATTAATAGAGTCTAGTGGTGGGACTTGGGGAAGCTGAATTTGAACCCAGATCCTGATTCCAAATGCAGTGCTTTTCCTCATCTCTATCAGGCAGCCTTCCATCATGGGAGATGGGGGCAGGATGTTGAAGAATTCTCTGTTGGTAGGAAGAAGAAGAAGGATTCTTGGGGAAAGGGATACAAAGTCTCAAACGGGTTCTGAAAAATGCTTCATATCCTAGTCATGAGATGATTTATCTGCCAAAGGAGGTATGGAGGAGGGCAGAGACCTGAGGGTATGCTGAAACCAGGGTTTGTGGAGAAAAAGGTTTTTTAAATGACAAATGGGAGAGTCTGTATTTAATCCTAGAAGTGGTAAAGAACAATTGCAAGCATCTGGTGAATATAAATGAGATGATCAGACCTGATTTAGCAATATTAACTTGGCAACTTTGTGGAGAATGTACTGGAAGGGGGAGAGGTTAGTTGTAGGGATACTACTTGGGAGGCTATTAAATATGTCCTTCCTCGGAAAATTTTAATAATATTTTTGTTTGGTGTAAATCAAAACCTCCAAGTCTGATAATCTCAGAGGTGAGGAGTGAGATTCTCTCCCTCCCTTCCTTCCTCAATAACACTGTAAAGATATTTTCAAGAACTGTTTGCTTCCATATCAACCTTCAATTCTTTCCTAATTAAACAGGAAGCTCTAACTGATCTCCAACAAAAGATCCCACCCCAAAGCACATTACCTATGGTCTGTACATATTTCAGTGTTTTGAATTTTCAATGATCCCTGATTTAATCAGTGTGAGCAATTGCCTTCTCTACTAATGCAGTTCACAAAACCTCTATTATGCTTGAGTAGTTTTGTATTTTCTTATCTAAAGCCAAAAAAATAAAACAAACAAATAAACAAAATCTCCTTCACTCTTTTTCTCACTCCCTTCAGGATCCTGGAAATAAGCTTTTCTGAATTTAGCTCAGCTGTTTCTTGACTAGGAAGCACATAAACCATTAGTAGTTGAACTTAAAAAATTTGAAATGTGGTGGGAATCTGTCAGAGTTTGCATGCTGCTAATTTTGAATCTGAGAACCCAAGGTCATACCTTGATACCACAATGAGTCATTAGAAAACTTTAGTCTGCATAGAATGTAAATATTTAATCTTGTCTTTTTATTTTCCCCTAAGTGGTCTTCTTGCCTCTGAGGCAACCTATATTTTAGTTTAGACATTCATTATCTTTCCTGTGGTCCACTTTAATTGTCTAACTGGTCTCTTTGACTCTAATCTCTTTGACCTCTACTTCCTCATTTGAAAGGCTATCCTTCAGAAGATGGATTGGTTTGTTCTATTTGATGCTGGAGGGAAGAACTAAAAGCAGTATGTAAAAGTCACAAAAAAATCAAATAGAAATTTGTTACAGGGAAAATCTTTCAAACAATTAGATTCCTCAAAATGGAATTGTTTGACTCAGAAGGCATTCACTAAAGGTCTTCCAAGATTTCATGACCACTAGCTGAATGAGTTTTAGGGGAGATTATTATTCAGTTCTGAATTGAGCTAGATATTGCTAGATTCTCATTCAATTTTGAGATTCTAAGTGAGTTGCTAATCCAAAACATCACTTCCAAATAGTCTACCTCAAATATTTCTCTGTACGTACCCCTTCCTTTATTGAAACTCTTCAGTGGCTCCCCATTCCAAAAAAAAGTTCAAGTTTAATTATTTAATTGTGAATTCAAAGAATTGGAAACAAGGCTAAATTTATTCAGTGAACCTGAGTTCCAATATCAGTTTTGCTACTTCTTCCTATCTAAATGATCTCTGAAGACCTTCATCATTCTGGATCTTGGTTCAGTAAAATAAGATGGTAAGACAAAATGATTTCTGTGGACCTCACTTTAATTACCATGATGCTATGACTTTTCTAGTCTAATTTGCTTTGACTTCTTAAATTTTTCTTTTGCACTTATTTGATTGGTAGCTGAATAATTCTTGAAGTAAGAAGCAGCAATAGAAAGGGAGGAACAGATTCTTATATTGTTCAGGTCAGAGGTTTGTAACCATTTTTATATGTTATGGAGAATTTTGGCTGGAGTTGATTAAGAACTCCTGCTGTGAAATGTTATTATATGTAGTCTTTTAAAGGTTATACAAATATATGATTCTTCTTTACTACTGTAATCATGTAGTTAGTACACCTCTTGCCTCAGTGTTAGACATTCTATACATTTTAATTGTCAGATGCTCTCTGAATCCCTTTTGAGAAAAGACCCTTTAGAGTGCTGAACATCAAAAAATTAAGTTGTGACTACAACACTGGGATGGATGGGAAGATGGGAGGAAGTGAGTGAACATAATATACTGTAAGGAAGGGATGGTCCATATTGTCACTGCTTCAACTTCTCTTCCACCATTTGAGAACTGTACATCTGTTCATGCCTATAATATACTTTTCCTTCCACAATTGAAAATCTCTACAGATAAGTTAGAAGTCAAATACCATTTCTTCTGTGAAACTTCAGATTATCCCAGCTGAAAAGTGGTTTCTCCTTCCTTATTGTTGTTATTCAGTGGTTTTTAGTTGATCTCATTTGGAGCTTTCTTGGCAAAGATAATAGAATGGTTTGCCATTTTTCCCTTTAGTTCATTTTATCAAAAGTGATTTTCCTAAACACAGATCTAAATCATTTAACCCCCCCCCCAATAAATTCCAGGGAGCTACTTCCCTTTCCCAAACATCTCCAAATACAAATTGCTCTTTTTGACATTTAGAACCCTTCACAACCCAGCTGTGTCTAGTCTTTCTAGTCTTCTTATACCTTATTTCCCAAAATATATTCTTCTATTCAATAACATTGGCCCTCCTGACTGTTCCATAAAAAAAGATGTTCCATCTTTCCACTCCACTCCATGAATTTTTTTCTGACTGTGGCCTATTCCTAGAATTTTCTTCCTTCTCCACTCTGACTCCTGACTTCCCATGACTTTAAGTTCTAACTAAAATCTACAATCTACTTTCTACAGAAAACCTTCCCCAACCCCTTTGAATTGAATTGTCTTCTCTGTCAATTCTCCTCTATTTATCTTGTTTATAGATTACTTTATTATATATATATATATATATATATATATATGTGTGTATGTATATATTTGTTTGGATGTTGTTTCCCTCATTAGATTGTAAGCTCCTTGAGGACACTTTTTTTCCTTTTGCCTCCTCAGCTATTAGCAAGGGCTTTTTACATAATCAGTTGGTTGTCCTTTGTGATTGAAGAGGACCAAAATGATATCACTATGTCAGGTCAAGTGTGTCCGACTGTGATGAGAGCAATATGAGTTTGGGAGGTTTTTTTTTTTTTTTGAATCACAATTCAGACACAAATTGTTCATATAAACATTTGGAGTGAAAGTGTCTCTAAATTTGTGCATCTCACATTTCTTTTGAGCTATATCAATTCTGTTCTGCTTATAGAACATAGAGTGTTCTTTGCTGCAGTTACATCATTCTGGGTGGTCCTATGCCAATGTCTCCCATGTCTCACAATCAATTCAAACATTCTACAGAGAGATCTTGAGAGTATCCTTGTAATGCTTCTTGGGGCCTTCATATGGCACTTGCCTTGTGAGACTTGTCTAGATTTTTAAGTAAACATTTGTTTGGCATTTGAACAATGTGACCAGACCATCAGAGTTGTGCTCTTTGTAGGAGAGTTTGAATGCCTGGCAGTTCAGCTTAGGAAAGGACCTCTATGTCTTGTAGTTTGTCTTCCTAAGTAATCTTCAGACTCTTCCTAAGAATTCAAATTTAAATGACTTAGTTTCCTGGCATGGAACTAATATACTGGACAGGTTTCACAGACATCCAATTAGCAGCCCTGAGTGAAAGAAGGCTGGCAATTGAAGGTCAGCCTATCAAAGTTGTAACTGGATACACATTTTTCTGGAGTGACCACAGTGATAGGTAGTTCTGTGAAGGTGATGGAAGTTTTACAATCAAATCTAATTTAGTCAACAAGCTTGTATGCTTCCCCAAAAGAGTGAATGACAGACCCATGACAATATTATTTCCACGAGTTGGAAAGCACCCTGCCACCATCATCAATGTGTATGCTCCTACTATGATAAATCCTGTTGAGGTCAAAGAAAAAGATTATGAAGACATAGAAACCCTCATCATCGATGTGCCAAAAGAGAACGATGCTATAATTCTAGGTTACTTTAATACCGGACTATCAGAACATGGCAGAGAGTCCTTGGGAAGAATGGAGTCAGAAATGGCAACAGAAATTGTCACTTACTATTGAAGACTTGTGCATCTTTTATCCTTCTCATCATTAACATTTCTTTCACTTACTTAAATGCAATAAAACTCAGCAAACATTGGTATTTAACAAACTATGTCATTATAAGAAGAAGAGACAGATATGGTGTGAAAATGACAAAGGTAAAATGTATGGCCCAGAGTGCTGCACCAATCATAGATTTATTCAGTTTAAACTAAATATTCAAATTTAACAAAAGCCATGGCTGTAAGACAACTACCAGAAGACTTAAAGTCAACAAATTAGAGTGCCTGAACATTTTTTGTTGCTAATTTGAAGGGAAAGCTGAGCCAACACACAGTTGGCAACAATGGAGCAGAAAAAAAAAGTGAACAGTTTTCAGAGATTTGATGTACAATACCATATATACTCCTCTGGCACATAATATTTGCTTAATAATTGTTTATTAATTGATAGAATAAGAAAAAATGAATGTATAAAGACGAGAGGACACAAGATCAAAAAAATCATAGATTGAGAGTTGGAAAGAACCTTAGAAACCTTCTAATAAGCCCCCCTGATTTTTTAAATAAGAAAATTGATGACTTGGATAGATTATGTGATATATCTAAGATCAAATAGGGAGTAAGCACAAGAAGCTGAATTTGAACCCAGGTTTTTTGCCTGCGGAAATAATACTCTTCCCACTGCCATGTTATAAGGAGAGAGAAAAGTCAGATGGAAAATAAGTTAAATAGAAAGGAGGACTTTCAAAAAATAGCTGTCCTTTGAGTTTAAACAAGTTGTAAACAAACTGTTTTCTTTCATTTTTTAATGAGAACTTTTGTACTTTATAAATAAAGGGTAGAACTATCCTTTATTATCAAAATTTCTTCATTTTTGACATGACATTAAGTAACAATAAGAGGAAATAAGCTATTTCTGTATAATATTTTCTTAATATATTTTATTTCTCTCTAGTTATTTATAGTGTTCCTCCCATTAGAATACAATCTTGAGAGCAGGAACTAATTTTTGCCTTTGTATGCCCTGCTTAACATTGTACTTGCTACATAATAGAAACCTAATAAATGCTTGTTGCCTCTCAACATAGAGCTCTAAAAATAAGAATTCATAAATATCTTTCAAGGCCTATAAGCATACAATGAAAACCATATTTTTATTAATTAATAATTCCCCCCCCCATTTAAATTTCCTTTGGCAGAGTTTCAAGAGGTACTCTACATGCTGCCAGTATTCCTATTGCTTTCTTATTCTGTCCATGCCCATAGAAAGTAGACATATTTCTAGGAAACTTCGGAATCCTAGAAGAACAGAGCTGGAAGTCATCCTAAAGGACATAATGGCTCATGTTCATCCTAAAGGACATAATGGCTCATGTTTCTCTAGCATTCTATTGGTATCAAGGACTTTAAATATGCCTTTATTGAGAGGCAACTGAAGTGCAGTGTAAAGAAGGCTGAAATTATGGTTAAGAGCAACCTAGTTTTGAATTGAATTGTTTTTCTAGCTGCCCAACCATGGCCATGCCATTTAATTTCTCTGAATCTCAGTTTCCTCATATATGTGATTCAGATCATAATAGCAACCATCTCACAGGGTTGTTGTGACAAACTGAAGTAATAAATGGTAATATTTGTAAAACTTTAGGTGGTATTTAAAGGTCAACTAGTATCTTATTTGATTGAAACTACCTCCCTTCTGCAGGAATTCCTTTTAGATTAACTCATCTCCTGATGGAACAATTTTAGTATAGGGAGCTCCCTCTCTTTGGGGGAGGGTATATTCTATTCTTAGGCAGATTTAACTATTGAACTGAAATTAAGTGGTACTTCTACCCCACCATCCACATTCTCTTCCCTAGAGCCACAAAGAGTTAATACTCTCTCCATTTAGCAGTATTTGATGACAGATGCCATGTTTCTTTTAAATATTTGCTTTTCCAGGTTAATTTTCCCGAGACCTCTCAAATATTTCTAATTCAAGGCTTCAATGTTTCTCATTATGTT
This sequence comes from Macrotis lagotis, assembly GCF_037893015.1. NCBI lineage: Eukaryota > Metazoa > Chordata > Mammalia > Peramelemorphia > Peramelidae > Macrotis > Macrotis lagotis. The sequence continues at coordinate 198,904,736 of NC_133658.1, forward strand.
ATTATTCCCCTTTTTGTACTATCTAATTTATTAACAATGTCCCTCTTAAAGGTACCCACAATATTTCAAGAGTAGAATACATAGAATACATAGGGACTATGAGTACTTTTGATCTGGACAGTATACTTCTTTTATTGAGATATAAATGTCATTTGCTTTTTAGGAGTTATATCACAAAAATGATCATTGGCTAGGTGGCATAGTGGATAGAGCACTGGCCCTGGAATCAGTAGGACCTGAGTTCAAATCAGACCTCAAGACACTTAATTATTTATCTGTGTGGCCTTGGGCAAGTCATTTAACCCCATTGCCTTGCAAAAAAAACCCACCAACCCCCCCCCAAAGTTTATTCACAGAAACTGCTGTGAAATGTCAAGGCAACATTTCCCTCTGTTTATTTCTGTAAAAGAATGTAAACTTCTGAGCACAGGAGTTTAGTTTTTTAATTTATATCTTAAGAGCCTAGAACATGATTGGGTATTTAGTAGGTGCTTACAGAATTCTTGTTGAATGAAAAAAAATGAAGGAATTTGAAAATGATTGTTTACAAATTTAATTCAGGAATTGACTTTTATCCCTTTTGAAAAGTTAATAATTTCTTTACTCCTGTTCCCTTGACATGCTAGGAGAAGTTCTGAATGGACATTTTGACTACACTTTTAGGCAGGGCCTACTTATAACCACAGGACCATATAATAGCAGATAGTAAAGATGGAGAGATACCCTCAGAAGATTCATTGGAAGCAATTTATTTAAAAAGTCTAAAAGTTAGTCTTCTGCCTTCAAGGACACAAAGCCTTATTTTATCTGCATTACATATGAAGCAGCTGAGGCTGAGAAAAGTGAAGAGATTTGACCAGAGGTACATAGTTGATAAGTTGCAGAGGGGGATACTATAATCACAAATTTGATGATTGTAGGATTGCAAGTGACTTTTAAAATTTCTTAGTCTAATCCCCTAATTTTGCATGTTGCAAGGAAGAGAACTGGATAGTCCAGGGCCAGGAAATTTATTTATGGAAAATCTGGCATTAGAATCCTAGTGTCTTGCCTCCCAATGCAGTACTGCATCTATTCTATCACATGTCCTTTGCATCCATTAGAAGACAGGCAAAAAGTAGACTGCAACCAACAAAATGTTTCTATTTAATATAAAGACAAGAAAAAAGATATTGCTTTTATATCAAGTGTAATGTGAGCTTTCAGACATTGTGGACAGGGAAGATTAAAAAAATAGAAATCTGATTATTAAAATGTATCCTTTATACATATTTTCTTAGTGACTAATCTGTAAAGTACCACTGGGTACCTGAATTAAAAAAAAAAACAATTAAAAGACATTCTTAAGTAAGTTTGAACAATTCTGGTTTTTTAAAGGAGAAACTCTACTTATTAAATTTATATTCTTCAAATAATTTTATCCAAAAGCAGTTTTGGACAAGCATTTCATTTATATGAATTCTCTAATATATTTTTTCCACTCTGTTTCAAATATCACTCAATGGGATATTTTTTGCAAGACTTAATTTGGGCTGATGCATATTCCTAGAGGGTTGAAAGATACACATCTTCAAGTGGTTTGCATAGTAAGAGTAGACACACATATTTTCATATATCTCCATTAAATTGTTATTCCAAAACCAAAATAAAATCCTTTTTAAGTCAAGAAATTGGTTTCTGTATTCTGATTTTTATATAACAAAAAGAGTAAAATATTTTTCTTTAACATATTGAGTAGTCACTTTTATACTTATATTTTAAAGATATAATAGCTCAGAAGGCTCATCAATCTAAATGGCAGTAGGCAATGTCATAGCACTTAATATTCTTAGGCACTTTTATTCTTATTGGTATTATTTTTATTTGTATACATATCATCTTCCCCATTATGGGAAAATTCCCTGAGGGTACAGACTATCATATTCATCCTATTTATCCCTATATCTGCCTTGTGTTATAGATAATAAATGCTTAATGGGTAAATAGATGAATTCAATTGAATTTAACATATTCTAGGGTACATAGCAATTCCTTATTGAATGATTTTCAACCTTTGTACTTACTACATTTTAAGGGATGGAGTTCTGTAGTTTTTCCTGATACCAGAGTTGTTATAACTATAGAAAGACAAAAATAAAATCACAAAATTCTTATGAGGTTTTAGAAGCCTATAGAAATGCATAATGAACAACTTCCTTATTGGACCATGATCTTGAATAAATGCAATAGATACCCTACAGAAAACATGTGATGAGCTCTCTCTCTCTCTTCCCTTATTCCCTTCCTTTTTGTCTCTTTGTCTCTTCAGAACTCATTGCCTTCTAATGGGCAGGATATGCTACTTTTGAACAATTCTAATGATGAAAAATTTTCTTTATTACATTGAGCTGAAATCTGTCTCTGTAACTTCCACATACCGTTCCATGTTCTGCAGTCTTTTAAATGGGAATCTTTCTCCAAGATCTTGGGAATGATTGCAAAGTTTGGATGATTAATAGACTAATCAATAAAAAGCTAGATGTTCTACCCTCTGAAGGAATAGAGTGAAGGGAGGATATCAGAAATAGTTCCCAATAGATACGAGTTTAATTATTTCATTTCTTTCCCTCTCTCATGATTGCCTGAGATCCTTCTCCTCAGAAGAAAGAATAATACAATGCAAGGTTCAAGCCCCCACCACCACTTAGAAAAATATTTCAGTCATATTCAAATGAGACAAAGGAAGAGGAAAACTGACTTCATAAAATAATATATAGCAGGTATTGGTGATTTGAAAACTTTGAGAATATTATAAGGCCTGGACATACAATCTTGTTGGTGTAAAGAACTATGTTGAAGAAATCCTTACTATCTCAGAATCTCCCTTGAAGCTTAGAATTCCTAGAGAATTGAGAACCTATATGACTTCCCCAGGGTGACACAGCCAGTATATTTCAGAGGAAGGACTTGAACTCAGGATTTTCTGTCTTTGAGGATATTTTTCTATTCACTTCACGACTATAACATTACTGAGATAAAATGGAAATCAACAATTTTTTTGTTTGAGCTAAGCACTCATTGGGCTACTGTTCAGTCTAAAATATTGAGACAAATCCAGCCCATATTCTATGCTCAGAAAAAAAATGATTTTTAGTTTTTTGGATCAAAAATTTAAGCTATCTTTATCAAGACACTTGGGGTTGAATCTCAGCTCTACTACTTAACATATTCAGAAAATAATTTACTCTTGTTGAACCCATTTTTTCATTTATAAAATGAAATAGTTGAAACATATTATTTTTGAAGCCACTTGTAGTCTGAATCCTAACATCTACTTCCAATCTATGTGCTCAGTTTTTTTCTTTCTTTTTTTCCCTAGTGCCTTTGTGGATAATTCCATTATTTCCCCCCCCGATTTTCAAATTTAAAATTAAATTAGGTAACCAATCTGTATTCTTTATCAAAAAGTCAAACCTAATTCCCATGGAGAAAAATGTACAATAAATTCTTAGATAAATATTGGACTGAAATTCAATTGAGTTCCAACACAGAAATAGCCTTGGGAGAGAAAGAGAAAAAAAAAGAGAACATTTCCTGAGATGCTCATCTTAATAAGTCTCCTTAGAAGGGCCATACCATAATGGCTAAAAGACAATAAGATGGGAATTGTAGACCATAAATACATGAGTTTCATTTGGGTGTAATAGGCAGTGTTTACTAATATGTGGTCAGTCAGTTGGAGGAATTTGCCCTAGGGAGAAGAGGAGGTTCAGACTGCATTGAACTATTATACATGATGGAAGAGACCAACAGATGATATGGTTAGTGTACCTGAGTATGAGCTCTGCTTTGCTATGAAAAACGTCCAAGAGCAAAGCTTTATTTCAGAATTATGATGCCTGAGGTAAATTCAGTTGGAGCTGCTATGGGAATAGTACCTCTGAGACTGTTTTTCCTGTGATGTACATCTCCCAGAACTGAATATATAACCTAAGACATCTCTTAACCTAAAGGAGCCTGGACACTTAAGATATCCCTCTCTGTTGGTGTATCACAATTAGAGGATTCTTTTTTGACCTACTACTTATTCTTAGTCTATTTAGAAGCTGTATTGCTTCCTTCTCCAGAGATTTTCCCCTTTCCAAGGATAGAAATTAGTGAAGAAAAACTGTCCCTTTCCTTTCTACTTATCGCCAGGTTGCTTGAGACTGTATTGCCTTTTTGCTAAGGACTATACTTGCTCAAGAAATGAAGGAACTCCCAAAGATGCCATTCCTGCCTGATCCTTATCCCAGGATGAACCTTCTAAGGACTTAGAATTTTTCTTCTTCTAGATGGAAGAACAAGGAAACTGTTCTTGGATAACTCCACTGTAGAAAAACTCCATGGCTTAACTTGTGTTAGATCTATGGAAAATAGTTTATTGTCTTTTATTTATAAATACACTTTCTGAAAATACACATTCACTTCTTAATGATTCTCCAACATAATGACTGAAATAAAGAAGCTCATTTCAATGGATCTTCAATGGGGCACAGGTGATAGATAGCCCTCTACCACTGAGAAATTAAATGAAAAAAAGCAAGAATAGTGAAGAATCAGTTATTTTCATTGAGCAGATATAGATTTCGTCCATGCTTTAACATGTTTTTAACTGAAAAATAATTTAATATGTCCCTCTAGCATAATTTCACATATAAAAATGTTTCATAGTATAATAGAACTAATATTAGAATCCATTTAGTCCAATTCCTGCATGTTATTTTGAAGGAAACTGGGTTCCAGTAAGTTCAAGTGAATAGACCAAGGTAACATAGATTGTAAATGCCAGAAGCAAGATTTGTAGCTAGCATTCCTTCAGTTATACTATCCTATCTCCCATTCTCATTCTTCAAGAAGCTGTGATTTTGTCAATGTCTTTTTCCCATCCTAAATACATTCAAAACTAAGTGTAAACTAAGTTTGAGGGTTACAGTGACTAAAAAAAGTCACCCTATGATCAAACTTGACATACATTTCCAAACTTAGGTTAGAATTTGGAGGATAGACACTAAGTTTATTTTTAGGTTTATCCTTAAAAACTTAATAGTTTAGTAAGCTCTGAATGAGAAAGTTCTTTTACCAATGCAGATTGGTTAACATTTATTTGCTCTCCAATTTATATTAGAAAGTTGTATAGGGGCATTGAGTGTTAAGTACTTATTCATAAATTCACTTGAACTCATGTTTTCCTATCTCTGAGGCATTTTCTCTATCCAACTGGATCATGAGGTCATGCTTTTTCACTCTGAATACATATATATTTATGGTGTGTGTGTGTGTGTGTGTGTGTGTGTGTGTGTGTGTGGTGCATGATAGGAGCCAGACTCCATAATCTGATTTGTTATTATACATAATGGTAACTGGAATAAAATTACAAGTGATCCAAAGGGCCATGGATTGCTTTGTAGAGAGTATAATTAGATCAAGCATATTACCAAGTAAGAATTGAGCATCAAAATTTGTTTGAATATCACCAAAGAGATGAATGGTAGAAGAGGAGATGGATAGATTTTTTTTTTTTTTAGCGACAGTAAAATATGACAGATGGACAGCCCAGGTGCTCAAGTGATATCCATGTAAATTTAAGAAACCTAGAGGAAGATCTTCAGCAGTCTCCCCTTTTGGGAAGAGCTTATAAGAGTACATGGATAAAATATGCAAAGGATGAGAATGTGTGGTAGATAGGTGATCTTTTTGTAGAATTAAATGGAATGTCTGTGTTGATGAAATCACACTTCTAGTATACATTAGACAAAATTAATTTGTCATTTAAGGTATTCTGGCCATTTTTAAAAAAAATGGATATGTGTTTTATAACAGCTTGAAGAGTAATTTTTTCCCTTTCAAGGAGATATGGATACTCTTCAGGTCCTAGATGGTGAATTTGACCATTTCTATCACTTTGGCTTTTGTTTTGGGAGTAGCTCCCTTTCAATAAAGCTGACTTGTTTTATTTTCTTGTCTTGTGATATTAATGTTTCCTTGTATTAGGTCTGTAATAATCTGAGCTTTCCTAAATCTATAATAACACAGAAGGAGGTCACCTTAAAATGTACCATATTATTTTAAGGCAAGGTTGTCACCATATGGTAGGGATCCGATGGCTTTTTTCTGATAGGATTTTTTTAAATTGGAAGGAGAAATACTACAAGAAAAGGTTGGATTAGAAGTTGTTCTCAGTACATTATACAAAAAAAAAAGAATTAGAGAGGAATAATAACCTTATTTTATACATTTGTAAAGAGTTTTAGCTTTTGCCTGGGCTATTGTTTTCTGTACTCATGAACTCAACAAACATTTATTTAGCAGCTTAGTTATGTTCTAAGGAAAGAGAGAAGTTCATATAGGGCATAGTCCCTTGTCCTCATATAATTTACAGTCTTGAAGGGGGAATAAGATGTAAAGAGAGAAAACTATAATAAATAAAATACGTGCTGTGTATTGGAGGCTTAAAAACAAACTGAGGCTATCTAAGGGTTGAGGGAAGTGCCTGAGGAAATTGGGGAAGACATAAGGGGAAGGTGACAATTAAATTGAACTTTAATGGATGAGTGGAATATCAATAAGTAAAGAAGGTGAGGGAGAACTTTATAGGTATAAGAATAGTATGAGCAAAAGCACAGAGGTAAGAAGGTGAGGACATATTTAGGCAGTAGAGTTCACTCTAGATTGTCTAGATTGCCTGTCACACAATGTGTGAAGAGGAGTAACCTGAATTAATTCTAATGATGTAAGCAGCTGTCATAGTGAAGGTTTAAAATGTTAATGTCAAGAATAATGTGAATTTTTCATGAGTGGAAAATCAGAGGCCATAAATGTTTTTTGATTGAGGAGTGGCATGTTCAAATTTATAGATTAGGAAATATATCTTGATAGGGGGTACAAAGAATGTATTGTGGGGTACAGAGAATGAGGTGGGAATATCTATATAGAGGATACTGAAAATATTTCGGGTTAATGCTGATGACCTCTAATAGGGTTGTGAGAGATGCTGTTGTAGAGAAATAGAAATAAATGACTTAGCAATTGACCAGGCAAAAGAGATGAAAGAATTAGAGTAGTCAAAGATAACTCAATTTTAAAAAATAGATCCGGGAAGGATGGTGGTACCAGAAAGAAAGAGTGAAATAAGAACAGGCTTACATAAAATATATATGGTAAGAGTCAACATGAATATAGATAAAGAGGTGGGCTTGTATAATCTGGAGTGAGGTGTGGTCATTGGTGTTCTAGTCTGTATACTGGTCTTTAATCAGGAAGGGCCCCTGCTCCTCTGCTACTGCAAGTAATTTAACTTTTGTGCATCAGGTAACTCTCTAGGCAGGTAAAGTATAGAGAGTTACCTGACTTTAACATAAAGTTCTAAGTTAAAAGGCTAGAGAAAAATGAGCAAACAAAAACAACAAAAAATTGACCATACAAACTACTATGGTCGTAGGGAAGACCAAGACACAAACTCAGGAAAAAAAATAAAGTGGAAACAGTCACAGGCAAAGGCTCAAATGCTAATTGGGCATAAACCAAACAAATTTAAAAAGAAGAGAAGATAAAGACTCATAGAGAAAAATGTAAAAAGAAATGAGAATGACATAAGAAAATTAAAGAAAAGAGAATCAATGGTTTGGTAAAATATACACAAAAATATTGACTAAAATAATATTTTAAAAACAGAATTAGTATGATGGTAAAAGAGGTACAAAATTTCCTGAAGAAAAGAATTCTTCATAAAGCATAAAAGGCCAAATGTAAAGGGAAGTACAAAAATTTACTGAAGAAAAGAACTTAAAAAAACAGAATAGGTCAAATGGAAAAGGAAGTACAAAACCTCATGACAAAAAATAATTTCTTGGGGCAACTAGATGGCACAATGAATGGATAGAGCACCAGTTCTGGTGTCAAGAGGACCTGAATTCAAATCCAGCCTCAGACACTTAATAATTACCTAGCTTTGTGATCTTGGGCAAGTCACTTAACTCCATTGCCTTGTAATACCCAAGAAAAAAATTTTTTTTTAATTAGAATCGAAAAGTGGGAGCTAACGACACATCATGAAACAATAATACAATGATACATCATGAAACAATAATACAAAACCAAAAGACTAAAAATAGAGAAGAAAATAAGAAATATTTCACATAAAATGAATGATCTGAAAATATATTGAGGAAAGATAATTTTTGAATTATTGGACTACCACATTTCAAGAAATTTTAATGAAAAATTGCCCCAAAGCAAAGGGATGAAATAAAATGAAAAGAATTCATTGATTATCTCCTGAAAGAGATCTCAAACTGAAGTGTCCCAGGAATATTATAGCCAAATTCCAAAGTTCCAAGGTTAAGGAGAAAATATTTCAAGCAGTCAAAAAGAAAACTGTTTCTTTTCTTCAATTATTATGGAACCATTTTCTTCTCCAATTTATATAGCTGGAGAAGGAAATGATAATCTCTCCTAGATCTTTGCCAAGAAAAATCCCAAAAGGAGTCAAGAAGAGTTTGATATTTACTAAAATGGCTGAATTGTAACAATATAAAAGGAGTAGCATTCTTGGGATACAATATTTCAGAGGGTAAAAGATCAAAGATTACATTCAAGAATAACCTATCCAGCAAAACTGAGTATAATCCTTCAGGGGGAAAATGGATATTTAATGAAATGAAGAACTTTCAAATGTTCCTGTGAAAAGAGCAAAGTTGAATAGAAAATTTCACATTCAAACAGAAGACTTTAAAGTTAAACATGAAAGAGAAATCAAAAGTATCACAATATGGTTAAAATGTTTACATTACATTGGGAGATTATTGATATAACTCCTAAGAGCTTTATTATTATTAAGATAGTATAAAAGAAGATACAAAGACAGAGGTCATGGGATCAGTTGATTATGTTGTAATAGTCTGCAAAAAAAATGGAGGATGAGAAAGAAAGATACATTGGGAAAAGGAGAAAGGGAGAAGTAGATGGGGGAATTTTCTCATGTATACATATATATTCAGTTGAGTAGAAATCTATTTTATCAATAGGAGGGGAAGAGTATAGACTATTTTATCAATAGGACAAAAGGAAGGGGATGATAAAAGGAATGATAAATTAATGGAGGCAGTTGTTTAGAATTAAAATGTACTTTTGTGCAGGGAGAGGATAAAATGAAAGAGATTAGAATAAACAGAAGAAAATGGGATGGAAAAAAATATAGTAGTGTAGTATATATATATATATATATATAGTAATATAGATAGATAGATAGATAGTATTTATAGATAGTAATATAGATAGTAATCATAACTGTGAGTGTGAATGGGATGGGTTCCCCCATAAAAATGGAAGTAGATAGAATTGACTAGAAACTGGATTCAAAACTATATTGCTTGTAAGAGGCACACTTGAAACAGAAAGGTACACAGAATTAAAATGATAGGCTGCATAAGAATCTAATGTGTTTCAACTGAAGTAAAAAAGATAGGGGTGACAGTCATGATCTCAGACAAAGCAAAAATAGAATTAAATAAAAGAGATAACCAGAGAACGTATTTTTTAATAAAATGTCTTAGAGGAAGTTTCTCTGAAAAAAGGCTTTATTTCTGAAATATAATTAGAATTTAGTCAAATGTATAAAAATAAAACCCATTCCCAATGGATAAATGGTCAAAGGATATCAAGAGGTAGTTTTCAGAAGAAGAAATCAAAGTTTTCTATGTTCATATGAAAAAAATGCTCTAAATAAATATTGATTAGAGAAAGGCAAATTCAAACAATTCTGAAGTACCACCTTACACCTACCAGAAATGATAAATTCCAGAAGGGATGAGGGAAAATATAAACACTAGTTGGAGTGGTCCAACTATTCTGGAGAACTATTTGAAACTATGCTAAAAGGGTTATAAAACTGTGTGTGCCTTTTTGACCCAGAAATACCATTACTAGATCTGTATCCCAAAAATATCAAAGAAAAAGAAAAATGACTTAAATGTACAAAAATATTTTTATCAGTTCTTTTTGTAGGGGCAAAGAATTACAAATCAAGAAGATGTTCATCAATTAGGGAATAGCTGATCACATTGCGGCAAATGATTGTGATGGAGAATTACTATGTATAAGAAATTGTGAAAGAGATAATTTCAGAAAAATATGGCAAGAATTATATGAGGTCATTATCTATAGTAACAACAATTATGTTAAGGGTATGGCTACTCTTATCAATATAAAGATCTAAGAAAATTTCAAAGGAATTGATTTGTGACTTTGACTTTAGCTATATCATTGACTATTCTATAAATTGGTGTAGGAAGCAGAGGATTATTTATTACTATTGTAATTATTAATTATTCTTTTGAGGCAACTATATGAGATAATGAATAGAGCTCTGGACTTGTAATCAGGAAGACTTGAATTTGAGTTCTGCCTCAGACACTTACTAGCTGTGTGATTTGGATAAGTTGTATAACTTTTCTCATCCTTAATTTTCCCAACTGAAAAATGGAAATTTATTAAAACCCTTTACTGAGTTTTTGTGAGGATCAAATGGAATAATAAATGCTAAGCACTTTGCAAACCTTAAAATGCTTTGACACCATCTGGTCTGCTAGATTGTAAACCATTAGGAGGGGATAAAAGTCAACAAATCTATTGCTTTCAATAAAATGAAGGACTATCAAGCCTTGCCATCTGTTTATTCTGCTTCTAAGATCCTCCAGGGAACTGTCATCTAATCTACTGAAGAACCTTAAGGACTCCATCAGTCCTGCCATTGGGGCTTATGACTTCTGAACCTTTCCATGTGCCCTTCAGTTGTATTATATGTTCAACTCATATGTTCAGCTTTATATATATTCTTTTTCTAATTATAGTTTCTTGGGAACAGAGACTATCTTGCTTTTTTTTTCGGTATGTATCTACATAGCTTAGTAGTGCTTGAAAGATAGTAAGTACTTTAACAAATATTTTCATTCATTCATTCATTCATTCAATCATTCAATCATTCATCTTTATTTTTATTTCAGCAGCTGCTTCAACTAAAAGTAGAGATGACTAGTAAATCAGAAGGCAAAAGAGATTTAGACCTTCAATCTTTCTTAACAGATTTATTATGTAACTGCAAAAGGGTCCTATATAGAGGCAGAGGAGGTTTCCACCAGAAGTCTTTCTTAATCTCACCAAATTGATGGTACCCTTCCTCCTAAAACACATAGAATTTAACTATTTTCTATTTATTTGTGGCTTTAAAATATTTATTCTATACATAAATATATATGTATATATGTAATCTCTCCACTTTGAATTTTTTCTTGAGAATAGGGACTGATTCATTTTTATTTTTTGTATTTTCACTTTTTTAGCATAGTGCCTAGTATATAGTGGACCCTGAATGTCTGATTAATTGATTGATTTTTTGAAAGAATTGTAAGGAATATTTGAAGTGAGTATTCAGCATAATTATGATTAGAGGACAGAAATACTAGGGAAAAAAAACAACACAAAAGATAATTTCCCAATAATCTGTCCTGTACAATCTAATGCCCCTAGTTTATTATGTTCTTCAGTAAATTCATTTAATCCACATTCCAAAGAAATGGATGATGTTTTCCCATAATCAGAGATGATATTATTATGTTTTTAAGACAGTATTGTGTCAGGTATAGTAAATGAATTCATAAGATTGCAGGCTAATTTACGTTAGATCAATGTACTCAACTTTCAAATGGAGCCAACATTAATGTGGGATAATAATTTGCTTCTTTTTATATTCTCTAGGCTCAGAGGCATTAAAGAAATGGTACCATCCTGCTTAGGTTTAGGTTCAAATGAAGAATTAAAGTGAACCTCTCTTTTCCTATAAATGTTATTATACCAAATTACAGTAATAGCAAGACATCTACTTACCTGAAGATAATGACATGGCCTCAAGGCAGGCTTAATTTCCTGATGGACCAGAGGCTTGTCTAAGTTCAATGAACTCTTTCTGTAAGCTTCCTTTGCCTGGCTTACTGTGAGAGTTGACCAGGAACTCCTTTTCATGTATTTCCCATCAGGGGTCATAGATAAGCCTTCACATGCAGAACATTTCATGTCATTATTACTTTTTGAAGTCTTTAGGGAGAGATCCCCAAAGTGACTCTGGAGAGCTTCAGGATAGCAGTGTGAGATATGATCCACATGGTGTCGATTCACCACACTGGGTGTTCGATAAGTGCTATCACTGTCCAAATTGTCATCAGAACTCCACCAACTACTCATCCCAGATTTATGCTTTGTTTCAGGCTTTCTCTCTTTGCTTTTGCTCCTTTTGCTATGTTTAGAAGGATGGCCGTGATGATGATCATCCCCTCTACTGTCACTCTTGGTTCCATTAACATTACTTTTGGAAGAGCCTTCTAAAGAATGAGACTTGGTAAAAAGCTTTTGAACTGAATGGACAAGATGTCGTATTCTCCCTGGGCTTTCACTTCGTTGTTCTGCAGCAGTTGAAGTCCTCTGATATTGTAAAGTGTGAAATCCATCCCTGTGTAGAGGAAGCTGTTTCTCAAACTGGTCCAAAAGATTGGCTGGGATTCGATTGATTTTAGTGCTAGCATGAGACATGGCGCAGTCATCCCTTGTATCGTAATGTGAGCTGTAGTGCATTCTAGGAAATGTGCTACTGGACATGTGATCACTCATCATCATGGGCATCATCATACATTCAGAATGGATGGAGCTCCGTGGTGAGCAGCGATGGTGATCCATGGGACAGCTCTCTGTAGGGCTGAGCAGGTACGATTGCCTTGGCTCCTGTCCATGATGAAGGTGATCGTGGGTATGTTCACAATCTTCAGGGGGTGTTAAGCCACAGGTATGACCGGAACATAACTGTGGTTGATTTCGACTACTGGATAATCCTTTCATATTCCTTGGAGCAGGAGAGTATCTCTCTTCATTGAAGTGCTGGGTTGGTGACCATGAGTACTGTTGATCTGTTGACAAAACAGAAACTTATTGAATATTTAATACTGGTGGAAATATTAGCTTATCTTCAAAATGAGCCATTTGGAATGAGGTATATACATTTTTTCCATCATTTTTTTTCCCATCAGTTAAGGTTCTGTTTCTGTTTGGGAGTACAATGGTCTCCAAGGTTATAATTACCTTTTTGAGGATCTATTAGTTGTTCCAAGGTATGCTATTATTCAAAACATTAAACTTTTAATTCCTACATAATAAAATTTCTATTGAATTGTTGATGTTTTTAGTAACTACAGATAAGCAATTAAAGTCATTTGGGAAAAATTCCAAAAACACCCCAAAAATGGTAAAAAAAAGTCCAACTCAACCCTCAAGCAAATGATTTAATTTTATTAGAAATATATTCCTCTCTGATTCTTTTCTCACTACATGTTCAATATTGATCTGTTTCACATGGTTATAAATTTAGAGCTTATATCAGATTGCTTTCTGTCAGAAGGGGGGAGGGAAGGGAGGGAGGGAGAAAAATTGTAAAATTCAAAACCCTGCAAAAAAAATGTGATTGGTAAAAGCTATCTGCATGTCATTGGAAAAACAAACAAATAAAATATTCAAATTTTTATAAAAAATATATTCCCTAGTTTTCTATACAGAAATATTTTAAAGAAACTTAATATTTTAAGGTGAGCATCTATGATTGTATAATTATATCTTTGAATCCTATGTTTAATCCTTGCTACAAAAATGATTACAATAATAAATGATATTTTAAAAACATTTTCAGATTTGCTATCTCAATTGAAGCTCAAAACAACACTGAATTATGTAATACAAGTATTTATTATATAGAGAACTCTATAACTACTTGAAACAGGTAAACATTTTCTCTTTCATCACAAATGTTTCCTTTTCCATACTAAACAATCACCATTCATCTCATGGAATAAGTATCCCATAAGAACATGCCATGTCTGAACCTGTTAAGATTCAGACTACCCTTTGGACATATAATTCAGAGTTCTTTAAGCAAAAGTAACCAGATTTCCAGAATTCATGAGAGCAGCACAAAATTTCATGTTTGAATTTCAAATGGCCAACTTTTAAAATTTCAGGGCAAAGTAAGATCTTGGTTCTGATTGGGAAGACAACTTATTAGTGGGGGAGGGAAGAAGAAGGCATGAAATGAGAGAAAGCAGTCTCTTAAGAAGGTTAACTATTAGAGAAGGTCTTCAAGGTCTTCAAGATAGGAAGGCCAAACTCCATATCCTATAGCCCATCATTTCTACCTGCTACTTATCTGTTTGTTTGTTTTTTCCTTCCCTACTCATAAGGAAGGCCAATTCCCCAGAATCATGAAATTAATCCTAGAGTTTAAAGTTCAACATGAGAAGCTGCTATTGGATGGTGGAAAGAATAGTAAACACAATCAGAATAACCTGAGTTTTAGACTTAGTTTGTCAGTTACCAGCCTGTTTTATCATATACTCTATCTCATAACACAGATTTTGAGAATTGTGAAGTGCTATAGATATGTAAGATATTAAGTAGTCCAACTCACACTTTAAAACAGAAATCCTCTTTACAACATTCAATCTTCAAGCTCCTCTATTGACATAAAGCAGCAGTTTGCTTTTGGACAGCTCTAATTATTAGGAAATTTCTTTTTTGTTACTGGGATAATGAAATGCTAGATTTGCTATATCAACTTTAACCCCTGTGTTCTGATACAGGTCAGTGAACAACTGCCTTTCAAAATGCTTCCATAATTCAAGCCCATTCCATCTTTCATTTTGCCTTTCCTCTTTCCCTCAACTGAGTGATTTCTACCTTCTCAAATTTTTATTGATTCAAGTTCTCTGCTTTACCCCAATGTTCTTATAGTTTCCTCTGTGTTAATCATTTATGTCTAATGTTTTATAACTCCATTGACTGTATTGTCCATGGGTTTTTCTTGGCAAAGATAGTGGAGTGGTTTACCATTTTCATCTCCAGTGAATTAAGGCAAATAGAGATTAAATGACTTGACCAGGATCATACAGGAAGTCATTTTGAACTGAAGTATTTTTGACTCCAGGCTAAGCTTTCTATCCACTGGGCCACCTTTTTGCCTCTTATGCAGTTTAAGTGACTTGCCCAAGGTCATACAATTAGTAAATGTCTGTCAGGCTTTGCAGATTCCAGGTCCAGTGTTCAATCCACTGAGTCATATGGCTGGCAGCTTCCTATGTATACATTATGAAAACCTCATGTTTTAGTAGAAATAACTCTAATGAAGAAGGAGCTGAGGCTATGTGGTGGCTCAGATATTTAAATTTCTAAATTGTTAACTGGTCTAAGGGATAAGCACTGAATAAATCATGTAGGATAGTCTATAGCATAAGAATAGTAAGGAAAATCTTTCTTTCCTCCCTCACTTCTTCCTTCTGCCCAACTGTTTTGTTACCTTTTTCCTTTTTTCCCTCCTTAGAAGCAATGTAGCAAAATGGGTAGAGAGCTAGCCTCAGGAAGGCTTGGGTTCATACCTACAATATATTGACTGTTTGACCCTGGGAAGGTTTTTAAGCCCTTCAAGTGCTTTAGGTAAGTCTTTAAGATTGCAAAATACAGAGAGGTTGGTTACTTGGCAGAGTTTCCTCATTTGGATATTTTCCATATCAATGAAATTCTAGGTCTAGTCTCTTTCTCTTATCTTTTCCCAGGCCTAATCATATTCCAGATCCACCCTAACCTTACTCTTGACTTTGCTTTCTCTGTCCTGCCCTACTTGGTGGAAAATATGGTCACCTTTTGTTTTTATTGAATTTGTTAACTATCAGCAAGACTTTATGAGTTTTAAATTGATCAGAATCTAGCTCGATTGCTTCCAACATAGTATCAGAAGTTTTGAAAGCTAATTGTCTTGATTAAATCATTAAGTCAGACATTATCTATTATAGCCCATTAAGTTGTCCCATCAAAACATCTCCTTTGCACAAAAGTCAATCCTCTAACTATAAAATTCCTCCTAGTAATATGATGATTTCAGAAAATGAAAACTGCAAGATAACCAAATGGCAATAAAAAACCCAGGCCTTAAAATGTAAGCAGAATATAGTACATATGTATGCCTGGAAAATGAGATGAGCGGTTATTCAATGAGAGCTGGTGATAATTCAAGGGCTGCACTGACCCTCTCAAATTAAGAGAGGGAAGTCAAAAACATACTGAATAGTTGTTCTATGGAAGTTTGATGGGAGAACCTAAATAAGAAATGCACACTATAACATGAAAATATGGATATGCAAATGCAGTCCTGTAATTCCTTTTCCAAAGAAGACTGAGCATGGCCGTCATGTGCTGAGAAACTGAGCAACAGCAGATTTAAGTGATCAGTTTTGTGAAATAAATTTAAAATGGTGAGCTCTCAGCAGGGGAAGTCACAAGGCTGATTGGGGGTCGGGTGCATGGTCAGACCCAATCAGAAATGGAACATTGAAGCTGCTGTGCCTGTGAATGTCAACTTCTCTTTCTAGTTTGGACAAAATTGGTAGACTGTCTCAAAAACAGAACAGGATGAAACAAAAAAAAAAAAAAAACTAAGAAAAGGTGCAAAGGTGCTGATTTGTACTGTTGGATATAATCCAACAGTTGGATATAAAGTTTTGGTGGACATTGATTTTAGCATAATGAGGCACATACAATGCACATATTATTGAATTCAACCTTCTAATTTTATACATGAGGAAATTACATCTGAGAATGATTATGTGGCTTAGGGGTTAGTCAAGAGTATTTGAGGGATGGGATATGGGATAATCAGTGCAATTTTATTAGTCTTGATTAAGAAGGAATGTGTTTCTACCTGATTCCATTTATAAAGGAATGGGGTGTGATTCCTTATCTCCAGCTTAGTTGATTTAATTGCAGATAATGTTTGACTTAATGATTTAATCAAGATAGCAAACTTTGTAACAGGTGAAGTCAAAACTTCTGATACTATGTTGGAACCAATCAAACTAGATTTTGATCAATTTAAAACTCACAAAGTCTTGCTGATATAAATATTTTATAGATTAAAAAGGTTTTAATTTGTTAATAAGGTATAATACCTTGGGATCTGTTTATGAGGTTCAAACACCTCTATCTGACTCAGAAAGGGAATAATGTGATTGGCTGACAAATAAATTAATTAAGGTTCTGGAGCCTTTAAATAACTATACCCTGGATGAATTTCATCTGTTTGAGAGTAGAAATCAAAGCTTGGAGCAGATGTGGAATGATGTCAGTTTGGGAGGACATAAGAGAGAATTTCTTTTTCTTCGACCCCAGCTTTCCTACAAATCATAACATTTAGCAGTTGATTTACTCAGTAAGAAGAAGTCACTCCATTTAATTATGGAACAGTCATTTCCAGAGAATTATAAGTCCAGGTAAGGGGGGCAAAGACATACACTGTAGATAAACTGATTCAGAGAGACTGATTTGAAAGAGAAACCAGCTTCATGAAGCAAGACAGCAGGCTACATTAGAAGTCAGCAGGTCATGAATTCAGGAAAAAAACTCATGCTGGCAAGTAGAAGTTGGACCACCTAAGGGACTATACATGGAGGAAAAGAACTTCTTCCTTGCAGACCAACTTGTAGGGTTTTTTTTGATATGTGTGTCTGACTAGCAATATACTCTAAGTTTTTCCCTACTCTTTCCACAGATGCTGTATCTATTTGTGGAAGCATACACCTTAGGTTTTGGGAGGGGATGATTTGTGGCCAGTATTTTTAGTATAATTTATCAGTGAATACATTAGCTAACAGCTAATAGTGCTACTGGTTGATTCTTTTTTTTTTTTAAGTTTTTTTCAAGGCAATGGGGTTAAGTGGCTTGCCCAAGGCCACACAGGTAATTATTAAGTGGCTGAGGGAAGATTTGAACTCAGGTCCTCCTGACTCCAGATCTGGTACTCTAACTACTGCTCCAGCTAGCCACCCCCATTCTTTTTTTTTTTTTTTTAGAAATTCTCAAGAATTTTTTTTGACTGTGAATGGCATATATTGCCTGAACTTGTTTATTTCTTTATTTTTTCATCCAAATGCACATGTATATTTTTAAGTTACAAAATTTCCTTCCACCCTCCCTTCCCACTCCCTCCCCTGAGCAGCAAATAGGTTAGTAACATATATACATATTTTTGATAAATGTTTACAGATTAGTCATTTTTGGGATGAGGAATTAGGATTAAAGGAAAGGGATACATTAGAGATAATTTTTATAAGGTGTTCATCAGATTGTGAAGGGCTGTTTTTTAATTTTGTTTTTGTTTTGTGTTGTTTTTCTTCCTCTGGATGGCAATAACATTGTCCATAGCTGGTCTAATGCAGTTGGCCTAGCTCACCAGAACTGCTGAGAGGAACTGCTTGCATCAAGGTTGATCATTTTACTTTGCTGTGTTAATGTGTACATTAACGTGTGCATTGTTCACTTGGTTCTGCTTACTGATTGATTCTTAATAGGAATCAGTGGGGGGTGGTGGGCTCCTGACCTATAAATCATACTAGAAATACAGCCTCACAAGGTTACCCTTAGAACCTAAGGCAATAACTACCTTTTGTTGTGCCAACCTGTTAAGTTGGAGTAGACCAAAGGAAGTGCTAAGCATTCATCTTTGTTCATTAAACTAGCATTAATCATATACTATGAGTAGAATACTGTGGAATAGTTCCTCTCCCTATGGAGTATATTGTCAAAGACTGAGATAAAGATAAGTGCATAGAAACTGTACATTGTTACTAAGTATATTAGAGCATTTACAAATACAATGCCATATGAGATACAAAGGGGAGAGTTGTTACCAGTGAGGAATCAGGGAATGGTTTCCTGACACATATTTGACACTGAGCTTTGAAGAATGGGTTTTAAAGAGATTCATTAGAAGTGGTGTAATAACATTCCAAGCAAAGCAAACAGCATGAGTAGTAACATCTTGGAAACTAAGGAAAACAAAGCCATGTTCAAGTGATAGGGAGCATTAATTGAGGGGAGAGGAGTTATGTAAGATTAGATTAAAAAAATAAGCTGACAATCTAGAGAGCTTTGCATATCTGACAAATAAATTCATTCAGGAGGTATTAGGGAACCATTGAAGATTTTTGAGCAGAGAAATGATAGAGATAAAGGCAGGGAGAGAATTGAAGTGGGATGATTTATTAGTATTCAGCTCAGTTTCATCTAGCAATTATTAAATGCCTACTCTATGCTGTTGTGCTAAAGTCAAGAAATGGAGATAAAGGTGAAACAGTTCTGAAGTCTGCATTTACATATTTATATAGATTCAAATAAAGAAAATACACTGTAATTTTGAGGGGGGGAGGCAGTAATGTGTTTGTAGTGGAAAGGGATTATGAAAGTGTCATATAGAAGGTGACCCTTTAACTGAGTCTTTAAGGAAATGAAAGCTTTTAAGAAGTTAAGGTAAGGAGAAGGAAGTGGGTTCCAGACAAGATGTTGTCACATAGGAAGTTATTTCTGTAATATAGAAGGGTAGTAATGAATATTGTCTTAGAGAGGAGGGGGCAAATGCTAGAGATATTGAGGAAGTGGAATTGGCAGGATTTGGTAAGTAATTGGATATGAGAAATGAGGGAAAGAAAGGAAAGGGTCAAAGATAACCCTCATGTTACACACACTAACAAATTGGTGCCAAAGATACAAATAGAGAAGTTAGCAAGGAGGTGAAAATTTGGTGGAGAGATGTTGAGCTCAATTTTAAACAAGTGGATAGATGTGAAGCAGTTCTGTAGTGACCTATGGTTAGTAAGATGATTTTTTAATTCAGTCATGGGTAATTTGAACTCAGGGGGTAGAGTTTCAAAACTGAGGGCAATGAAACATAGTTTCTAGAGCTATTGAGGGTTGGGGAGTAGAAAGGCAAATGGTAAAAATTCCTAAGAAGTCCAGGGAGGATGAAATGAAATGAGAATTGGGTCCTTTAAGCACCAAATGATAGAACCACAGGCTTTTGCTTCATCTCCTCACCTACCTGGCTATATAACCCTGGTTGTGTGTGTGTGTGTGTGTGTGTGTGTGTGTGTTTGTGTGTGTGTGTGTGTGTGTGTGTGTGTGTGTGTGTGTGTGTGTGTGTATACCCCTAGGAATCACTCTAACTGAGCCTAACTCTTGGAAATAAGTGATGCTATATATGAATGGTGAAATAAGAGCTAAGAGCTATATAAATAGATTAAGCAATGCTTATCTTTATCATCTAGTCCTGACAACCAGCTACTAGAGGATGAAAAATTATCAGGAAGATACTACCTTTCATTAATTTCTAAAAAAAAAACACAACAGGAATAGTTACCTGAAAATTTTAATTGACAATGGGAAACATCAGTGTTCCCAAATGCATCCAGAGTCAAGTACAAGATAGGTACTCTCCTGTTTCCTAGGCCAAGGGCAGTTCCATTCTTATGCTATAAATTCATTTCCACATCTAGGGGAAATGTAGATCTTTCTGCTGAGAGCTTTACTTTACCATATCTCCATATACTTAGCCAATTCAATGGTTGTAGCTACCAGGTAATTATGACTCTGGATTCCTTTGAAACAGTCACATTATAGCTAGAGCTTCTGTACTATAGTTAGGATCATGTATTTAGACAGGCTTCTCTTACATTTTAATATAATTAAGAATACATTTTTCAAAGGACATTGAATATTCAACTGAAAAATAACAAAAACCACTTCTGTAATCTAGATTTTACAGAAGCAGAAAAACCATCAACCTATTTTCTTCCACTTTATTTTAGCATTAATATATACTTCCAGTCTCACATTATATTGAAATGGAAGCTCATTACTTCTTCCCACAAGTATTCTATTTCTTTTGGGCTAATTATTTAGCCTGGAAGCTACAGTAAGAACATAACTACTTAAAAAAACAGTATAAAGGATAAAGTGAAATGAATTTAATTTGATTAGACAATGCTGTAATAACCCATTTACATTTTTAATAGACCCAAATTCCCATATGAATGTAAGGGAACTTAAATACCCTCTCCTAAAACACAATCACAACTAATATCATGAAAATACTACATTGTAAATAATAAGAAAAATAAATAAGGACTTTTGTTATAATATCTACAAATATTTAATGTGGTATCAAAGGAATTTGGGAATTTATTTGGGAATCAAAACAATTGGGCTTCAGTTTTAGTTTGTTTTTTGACTAGCTTGTATTCTTACCTGCTGTGAAACCTATAGCAATTCTTCATCATAGCTTCCCAGTTTGTTCACCTGTTAAATGGGGTCACCATCATTTGGACTGCCTATCTCACAAACTTGGGGATGTTGATAACACCTACCTCAGAGAATTACTGTTTGAATATAACACACATATGCTAGCTATTATTTGATTGTTATCAAGTGCTTTACTTGATTCACTGTCAGACTTATTTGATATATTAGCTAGTTTTACTTAATTTTTAAGACCTTTATTCTTTCTTATAACGGATTCTCTCTAGATAGAAAAGAGCACAACAAAGGCTATGTGAAACAACATATATCAATAAGGTAAAAATAAAAAAATGATTTTTTGCTAAACTTTTTATCTTCTGCTTATTGAATTCTCCTGATCAGCTAACTTAGAAATCTGGACAAAAAGGTAATATCAGTCTAGACTTACCTGTTCTTGAGAATGTCATGATGGGCTTTTATAATCCCTGATTCTCCAAGTACTCACAAACTAGTTTTTTAATAATATTATTATGATGCCAGCAAGAGAAAGCAAGTTCTTATTTTTGGTCTCCATAGCCTGTAAATATCACTTTTCTTCTTATTTTGAAAACTGGATGTTTGCTATCTGCAGTCCATTAGCACCTTACCCATTGATCAGAAAGTCTGAACATTCACTGATTGACTCAGCAAGCATATTTGCTATTTTTTTTTATTATTCAATGATCCCCCACCCCACCCCAGGACCTGGTAAGTAACTTACTAACAATAGCTGTTAGAAACTCATACTGAGTTTCTATTTCTTACTACATTTTCTGAGAAGTAAAATTATTCTTAGAAGAAAAAACTGAAGAACAAAAAGGGATGAGTTCAGCGTTTTTGCTATTGCTCATTATCATTACCCTAGATATCCTGAGAAGTGTTATCATCTTGGCTCTGATCATTCTTGTAGGCCCATTATAGCTAGAAACAAAGCAAAAAGCCATGCAAAATTAAAATTTTTTTGTTTTTAGCATTTATTGTTGGTTATGGCTCATTCTCAGTATTAGCTCTCCAGACACTGTTCTTGCAAGATTATTATATTCTTTTGAATACATCCTTAGTTAATTTCCACTATTTCCATCTTATATCTCTTTTAACAATCTGAATTTGTTAATTAGTTCTTTTGATGTGGGTGCAGGAAGAACCCCTTTTTCTAATGCATCAAAATTAATTCTGCTGGTGTCTTTACAATTATTCCTGACAGCTTTCTATCACTCTGTGTACAACTTCTTTTGAAAATATTTGGTCATTAGATTTTATCTATCCTTCATCTGAATTCTTAAACATTTGTTTTTTCTAAATCTAAGGTGTATGTTAGAGTATTCTCAGAGTTTTTTTTTTTTTTAACATGGACTGGATATTTAGACAGTCACTTGTCCAAAGATTTCTAAAATTTCGATTGTAACAAGTTCCTCTTGTTGGTTAATAAAACTTGGTATTGATCAATATCAGTGCAAAGTTTCACATGAAGTGCATTAAGAGAAAAGAGAATTTTCAATAATATAATTTAGGATTTTGAAATGACAGAGATATTAGAGATTGTGAGAAGTTCCAACCAATATGTTATAAATAATTTCTTTTAGAGTCATAAGGTAAGGGGGACATTAACAGAGAACATTACCTTCTCAAAAATTATTTTATTTCACAGAAAGCAATAACTATTTACTGACTTCAGAATTAGTTTTATGTGCATTTGTATCATTGACTAGTTAGAAGTCAATTCAAAATTAATGGTAAAAATAAAGACTAATGAGATGATACAGCATACCTCTACAACTCTAATCTGTTCTCTTTAAATAGATTTTTAATTCTAAAAGTGGTAGACTTAGATTGAAGTAATGACACTGATTTCTATTGTTATGATTTCTTTGCATCTAATTTCTATAAAACTGACAATGAGGAGCCTAAAAGAGCTCAGCACCTCAACTAGCATATACTTGAAAGCTTTTCCATGTAGAGTCACAGTAGCTAGAGGCAATACTGACTGCATTATAAGGCACAAGCTAATTTGCAAAACATGGAAGAGAAGTGTGATACAAGATTATGAATGAAAATTAATAAAAGGATGAGGCTCCTGCAGAAAATTTTTGAGAATAAATTAAATCAATTGCATTTAAATATATTCTTCACTTAATAAGCACCTACTACGTTCAGGCTACTATGTTAGAAGCTTTGGATGCAAAGTTTAAAGATTTCTTCTATGTCTTCAAGGAGCTTGCATTCCATTAGCACCAATGCAACACATATAAAATTTGAATTGAATAATAAATATAAAGTTGCTCATGTAGAGGTACAAGATAATAGAATTGCCAGCATTTCTAGAGTTCTTTGATGTTAATGAAAACCACTCAGTTTAGACTCTAATCTTAATATGGTACTTAATATGCTGGAGGAAGAACTGTAAAATAACATTGAAGACAATGAAATAAGGAAAAGCAGTTGGACCCAACAGTGTGTGTGTGTGTGTGTGTGTGTGTGTGTGTGTGTGTGTGTGTGTGTGTGTGTGACAGAGAGAGAAAATTCATGCAAAACATAGTATGATTTTAAGGGCATTTAAAGAATGCTTTAAAGATATAGTAATGAGGGAGGAACTCTAAAAGAATGGAACATATCATAGAAGTCATTAATGACATAGATGATTTTTATAGAGAAGATCTTATGTTTACAGTATCAAAAAAGAAAGAGAAGAGAATATAATATCTGTTGAATGTATTATTTGATTTGAGAGAGGCACTTGACTTGGTAGAATGAAACATGACCTTCAAGATTGTTTTCATACAAAGGGTATCTTATTTTTAAAATTGCATAGACTTATTCATAGGCACAGCCATAACAGAGATAACCTTATGCAATAATCTTCTATGTGGCTCATTGGAGATTGGTCTTGGAGTCAGGAAGATTTGAATTAAAATTTTGTCTCAGATACTAGCTGTGTAACCATTGGTAAGTGATTTAGTTCTGTTGGTCTCAACTTCTTTAAATGTAAAACAATAGATATAATAATAGTACCTACCTAATAGGATTATTGTGAGGATCAAATGCCATAATATTTGTAAAATGTTTAACACAGTGTCTGATACTTAGTAGACTAAATAAATGTATATTCCTTTCTTTTCTTTTCCTAATTATCGGCATTAAATGCCATTAATGCTCAACATTAAATGAGGCATCAAGCAAAGTGATATTTGCTTATCAAAGTCTTTTTTTTTGACCACTGCCACGGAGGATGCCTTATATAAAGTAAAAATGAAGTAGGGGTTTTCTATGGATGGAGTAGCCCATGAAATACTCCTCTTTGTGCACAAAACCCAGACATGCTACTGGGTATTTGCAGTGAGCTCCATGGCCACCTAAAATATATCAACAACAGAATGAAAAAAGCCCATTTCCCAGCTGGTCCAATCATTCAATGATTTATACACATTTATATGCACATACACATACACATCCTGGATAGAAACACAGTGTATAAGAAGACTAACAATGAGCTGGGTCCAAAATGAAATTTGGTCTTTTTTTTTTTCAATTGTATCTATTTGTGAACCCATTTGAAATTTTCTTAGCAGAGATATTGGAGTGGTTTACTATTTCCTTCTCCAACTCATTTTATAGGTGTGGAAATTGAGACAAACAGGGTTAAGTGACTTGCCCAGAGTCACACAGTCAGTAAGTGTCTGAGGATGAATTTGAAACTCATGAAGATAAATCTTCCTGATTCCAGGCATTGGTACTCTATCCACTGTGCACTAGTTGCCCTTCTAATTCATTGTTGGGGTGGGGAGATAATCAGTTTGCGTTTGAAAACTAGCGCATAGCTTTCACTGACTCCAATTTGCTTTCTAATATGTAAACTTGCCTTTTATTTAACATAAATGTTAATCTGTTAAGGCTATATGACTGACTAGGTATTACAGATCAATGTTTTCTTAGAAAAACCACAGATGACTCAAAGGTGATGGAAAGGTACACACTTGGTGTCAGTAAGCTGTAGTATAATGAGTCTGATAGCCTAGGTTTAAGGTGAGGGCCAAGTGGATATTATAGGTGTTATACCATAATTATTCTATATCAAAATAACAAGAAGGTTTCTATAAGGGAAGTCTTATATGGAGGATCTATAGAAGGATATAACAAGTATTGTATAGGATAGAAAGGTATAGTCACCTTGTGATCTCTGTCAGTGGATGGAGATCTTACCCCATGAAACCATAGATCCATGGAAGTATGTCAGCAGAGTACAAGATGTGTCAGGTTCTAAATATATTCCTGGCAACAGAATGGGTGTGCTTTTTGAAGGCCAATCTTAGATAACAGAGATTCCTTTTCTAATAGCTGACAATCTAATGATAAGTTCTTTGGTTATGGCCAATCTATATATTAATACTCTCACTTAGAAACTTGGTGACTCTGGACAAGATGCAATTTACATTTAAAATTCCTCATGTATAGAATATAGTTAATGGTATTTGAATGACCCCTTTATAGAGATAAAAGGAAAATGGTTTCTTAGCCTTAAAGTACTAGAGAAATGTGGGTTGTGACTATTACTGATGGTCTATTATTATAGCAGCTTAATAAATACTTGGTTAGTTATAGTAAATTTCTGCAAAATAAGTGCTGTTCATGATTCTGATTATAGAGGTTTAAACCAAACCATTAAACAACTTAGTAGAATTCTTCCTTTTGACTTTCTATGTATATATGCATATATACATACATATATAGTATGTAGATATACATATATAAATATGTGTCTGAGATCAATAATAGATACAATATTTTAGAACTGAAAGAGATGAGACTTGTAACTATTAATTTTATTGATGAGTAAAATTCACTCAGAAAATTTGTCTAAGGATTTTCCACACAGGATTAGAAAGTAAATCTGATTCCTACTCAATTGACTTATTTACTAATGTAATATCTTGGGGCACCAGAGGTCTGTTAGGCATATGCCCAGGGATATCTTTAAAGAATGTCTTCTGTAAATGGAAAGGGGGGGGCAGTGTCAGATTAATCAAGTAATTCAAACTAAAAGTAATATCCTCCAGTATACTAGAAAATGAACAGGAAGCTGGCATTACAGATATCTCATTCTCATATGGACCTATCCTATATGAAACTTGCTATATTCCCCAAGTGGGGAATGGAATGATCCCAAGGTGACAGAAATACACATTTCTACAGAAAAACTCAATTCCAAGTGAAGGGGGATGGGGATAGTTCACAGCATTCCAGAAAACTCTAGAATTAAAGGATATCATGAAATAACCTCTCATCATTCCAAAGGCACAAGGGAAATAAATTAGCCCTATATCTCAAACCATACTTGGGAAATGTGTGTTTGGGGGGGGGGAGCTACTAAAAGCTTTTAGTCTTTCTACAAATGGTTTATTTCATAATACCTCTGTTTGTAGAACTAAAAGAAATCAGCAGGTGAATATGTAAGAAATTTAAAATTTTTTTTTATTTCCTATTCATTCTTCAGAGAAATATGTGCTTGTGAATAAGTAAGGTGTGTTTAGTTGTGAATTTTTGTTGCTTTTCTCTTCCTTGAAAAACAGAATAAAACCTTAAAATCTCTCTTTTCTCTTTCTCTCCATATAGTATATATGTATGCATGTATATATATAATATATAATATAAATCTATATATATATATATGTGTGTGTATACACACACACACACACACACACAGATACATAGATGTATTTATGTTACCTTTAAATTCTAATACCCACATACAGAGTCTGGTTATTTGCTTCTTAACTGGTCTGTTAAAGTTGTTACATTTTTATGTGTATTTTGTAAGTATGGAGAAGGTAGGTGGTAGAAACAAGAAAGTATTGAAAGAAGATAAGTGGTCAATGGAAAGTAAAGAATGAATAAGAGGTAAATAGGGATGAGAACAGAAAAAGAAGGGAAAGAAAAAATAAAAGGTGGAGAGAAAGAGGAGTTAGAAAGAGAAAGTGGAGGAGAGTTAATCATGAATGCAAGACTGATCCTGAACAGACTTGATGGATGCTATTGGAACCCTTAGGTGAGGGTCACTTCTGGTGTGACTTCCCCATAAATCAGGGAAGAAAAGAACCAGAAAGTGGAGAATAGACAAAATGAAGGATTTACACTATGCATCATTAACAGACAAAAGGTCATGCTGCTGGCTTTTTATCAATCACCTTAGGAGGGCAAGGTTACAATTTAAATAATAAAGATGAAGCTCTCTCAGTAGATCTAGACATACTGGTCCTTTTCATATCTGACTAGGCAGAGTTAATGTAACCACATTAATATCAGAATTTGCTAGAATAAAGATATGATGTTGGTTCTTAGTTATATTAATTGTAAATTTACAAGACCACAGGGCATAGTCATCTGTCTACTTTGGTACCTAATTTGTAATTGCACATAGATACGATTAATTTTTTTTCCCTGAGGAAACACAATGTGCCAGCACAATAAGAGAGAGGCACATTAGAAAGTAAATATTTATTAAGTGACTAATGTCTATCTATATTTATGGAAGGGTCTTTGCTTTCCATGATGCTGCCTTAGGAATGAGGGGAAGAAAGTAAGAAAATTTGCAACTAATTTAAGACTGGAAAAAAATTCAGAGACCATTTAGTCTAAGACATTCATTTTACAGTTGAGAAAATTGAGGTCCTTGGAATTTTGATGCCTTGCACAATACAACACAGTAAATACTGGAGGCAGAATTTGAAATTTTGATTCTAGAATAAAATCTCTTTTCACCATACCATATTTCTGTTGCTTAGGGATCCTCAGTCTTTGTATTTCAATCACCATGTTCCATCTACAACTTTCCTACCCAGATTTACCTCCTCCTACTCTTCTGTACATACATATTAGATCTAACATTACTAGCTGTTTGTTGAATTGGTCAAGAGTTTCCTAGTACCCTGTATTTGAACATATCTTTTCTCTATCTAGGTTTTGCTATCATCATTTTTGTATGTTAAAAATCTCACCAAAAATAGAAAAGTAGACCAGTAGAAATGAAAATGTAAGGTTGAATCATAAATATCTGAAGTCAACAACATTTTATTAGATGAACATAACAATATAAAGTATTCAGACAACCCAGGGAGTTCAGTGACTGGAGGACTCGATCCGGAGTTAAGAAGACCTGAGTTCAAATTTAGTCATATACTTGTATATAATTGCATGATCTTGGGGAAATCATTAACCTATGCCTCAGTTTCTTAAATTTTAAAATGAAGATATTGATAATATCTCCTCACAGAATGTTATGACAATCAAATGATATAATATTTGCAAAGTACTTAACATAGTTCCTGTAATATAGTAGACCCTTAATGCTTATTTCCTTCCTTACTTGGGAGGGCAGATGTTTCTTTCATTTTCCATGTAACTGCTCTCCTTGACTTCATGATGTCCTGATATTTGTCATTTTGCAAGATGAAATTAACTCTGACATTCAGACCTCCTCAGTATTCTTTCCCATTCTGGTGTCTTCTACTAGTTAGAGAAAATGGAGGGTAAATATCTGGGAACTCATTTCATATTGAGGAAATTACTTGAGTTATTCATCTCAGAATTTCCTACTTAGCTGCTTTCCTGGACTTCATGATCTCTAAAACCTCATCATCTTGTAATTCTGACATCAACTCTAAAACTCATATTTCCTCAATACATTCTGCTTCTTGGGCTCTTATCTCCTCCTGGTTGATAGAAGGTGGTATGTGTATACTGGAGAACTACTCCCAAAATTATTACTGTAT
The DNA here is from genome assembly GCF_037893015.1 of Macrotis lagotis. Taxonomy (NCBI): domain Eukaryota; kingdom Metazoa; phylum Chordata; class Mammalia; order Peramelemorphia; family Peramelidae; genus Macrotis; species Macrotis lagotis. Next base: position 198,933,706 of record NC_133658.1, read on the forward strand.
AAGGAGGATGTCCAGGTCTTCTACCTCATCCTTTCCCACCTGTAGGCTCTTCTGGGCTTCATGATCTGTAGAAGCTCATCATCCTACAGGATGAAATCAGCTTTGTAAATCTCATCTCTTCAGATCATTTTTCAGTCTGACATATAGGACATTCATGCCTCTACATGGGATATGCTCCTATTCTATCCCTTCTCACCTCTTTTAAAATATGTTCCTTTCTTCCATTAGATAATGAGCATCTTTAGGAATGAAATATCTTAACCCTTATATACCTTCCATTTAACATAATGCCTGGAAACATAATCTAGGCATTTAATAAATATTTGACTATGGCTCTTGATGAAAACTGCTTGGAATTGGAAAGCAATTTTCCAGAAATTGAATTTAGACTGATATTTTATGTCATATGCCACAATAATCTCAAAATGGATATTTGACTTGCACATTAAAGATTGCACCTTAAAAAACTGAAGAGAAATAGATAAGATATCATTTACAGTTATGACTAGAAGAAGAATTCTTAAGAAATAGGCAATTATTTAAAAAAGTTTAACTTTTTTGTTAATAATTTTAGTTGATTATATGAAATTGAAAAGTTTTTGTTCTAACAAAATCACATTAGAATGAGAAGAAAAAGCTGGAAAAATCAATAATTTCTAATAATCATCTGATAATCAGAAATATAAAAGGAAATGCATCAAATAAATAAGACTAAAAACTCTCAAGAATAAAGGATATGAGCAAAAAATTCAAAATCTTAAACATTATTCAAAATTCTGCTTAATTATTCTGTCTTTCACGAAGGATATTTCTTTATGTCCCTTATACTTAGGAATCACTAAGTATATGTCTGATGGTCAACTAAATAAACTTCACTTACTTCAGACTTCATCCTGATATTAACATTTTAAGAAAAATGTATTCAACCAGGGTTGAATACTTTCCAATTTTTACAAAGAGGATTTTTTTGTTTTTTTTTCAACCAGCAGAGTTAAATGAAATATTAGGTAAATTTACAACATCCACAGCAATGTTTTTAAAGATACACAGGTAGCATATATAAGGAATACATGTATGGTGCATATAAACATTAAACTCAAATTTAAAACAAAATTTGCACATAGATAACAAAATGTAATTGCAAATAAGGAATCTTTGTGACCTAAAACTCTAGTGTGGTTCAAATCTGCTTGCAAAGCACCATCCAATTTTCAAACTATTTGTGTAAGTTATTTTGGTGATCATATAGTCATCTTACTCATAATCACTGAAGTATGTTTTACCTTTGAATTATAAGGAAAGTCTTTGTTCCTTCACTCAAAAGCAATCATTTCTGAAGCCCTACCAAAAGGGAAAAGTTGCTCCATTGTTCTCAAGACAAAAAGGTCTCAATTTAATTATTTTAATGTATTGTCAAATTTGCCTTCTGAAATATGCTTTTAGCTGTTCTGCAGTAATTGCAGCTGCTTTCCCAAACTTAGAACTTTGTAATTTCCCCCTGATAGAATTGAAAATGAAAAAAACTCTCTTCTCATTTTTTCTGCTGACCATTTCTCCTGAGTGCTTTTAGGATAAGATAGTGCATACCAGCTAGAGAGTCTAGAAGTCAGAGAGAGAAAAAGAGTATGTTTCAAAATATTTGACTTCAGAGAATTTTTTGGTACCTAATGTGATTTTTAAGATAAGAAAATAAAAAGCAAATTAATCTGGGATATTTTTGGTGGGTAATATTGACAGATTTTTATTTTATTAACTTGGGAATTTAAATACATGAAATTGATTTTTAAGTTTTAAGATGTTAGATGCTCACATTATTATTGGCATTGTCACAATCCCTATAATTTAAATTCATAGGTTCCATTAGAACACAGCCAGATCATATTCATTTACTGCCATTCTGTTGATAACACCATATTGGAAACTGCAACAGTAAAGGTAGGGAAACCTGATCCTCCAGTAAGGTTGGAAGACAAATCAGGCAAAAGGGAAATGGTCAAGCCATAAATCTACTTTCCCCAGTATCAAATACTGTCAGTTTCTCATGAAGGAGATAAATGTTTCATTTGAAAAGCCATAGGGTGTAGCCAAAGAATAAATGAATATATCTATGATTATATATTCATATACATGCACACATGCAAATATATCTCATTGGAAAAACATTATATGCAGATACAGTACAGAGAAGTTCATATTAATAGATAACAGACTTTAATAGAAGTGCTATATGAGAAAAGGTTTGTTATGCTAAAGGAGATCTAACATATGCATATAAAAGAAGTCATTGAAAATGAAGATGCAAGTCAGAATAGGGGAAAATGTTTTAGAGGTCTTGGAGGAGACAGAAGGGATGGAATTGAAGACACAAGTGGAGGGAATGTCTTCCCTGAGCTTTTAGAGAATAGGTAAATTTATCGAGAAATTTTGATGTAGAAAGATGAACATTGGGTGGCTAGGTGGCATAGTGGATAAAGCAACAGCCTTGGAGTCAGGAGTACCTGGGTTCAAATCCGGTCTCAGACACTTAATAAGTACCTAGCTGTGTGGCCTTGGGCAAGCCACTTAACCCCATTTGCCTTGCAAAAACCTAACCCCCCCCAAAAAAATACCAAAAAAAAGAAAGATAAACATCAAGGAGCTCATGCTGGATGGCTTCAATCTTGTAGTGAAGTAGAGGCTAAGATGACAGAGAGATGGAAAGTTGGATATTTGAATATGGGTGAAAAGGTTGGCAAAATTACCTGTGGGATATATTTTATGTGTGTGATGGATTGATTATACTTTTAAATAACTTTCATGTAAGAACTATTTGGGATATTAAATTTATAAGCAAGATCTTTACTCTGAAATAGTCTTTACATATAAACACTGATCACAACCTCTCTTAACCTATCCCAAGGCTAATTTTCCCCTTGTTCACTTTTGAAAGCATCTAAACTACCCTGAATTGACAGCATCATCTGGTGAACAGGGCAAGAAACTAATACAATATCTCTCCTTACCATTTGCTTTCTTCCCTTTCAGGATTAGCATACATTCTCAATGCTCCCTATTTTCTTCTTTCAACTCAATTAACTCAACAGCATAGTTTCAGCACTGTGGGCACTGATGAAGCCTGGGAAGCATGCCTATGTTGGCAGGGTCTTTGGCCACTTCAAAGTTGGCAACCCATCCACATAGCAACAGCTGTTGAATACAGAAACATCAAGACTTTACTCCCAATTGATAAAATCCACAAGAATATTGCCTACACATGTCAGGAGGAAATAAAAATAATAAGTGACATTTATATAGTGCTTTAAGGTTCACACACACGTAATTTCCTTTCATGAATATAAGGACAAACATCTGTGGTTCTAAGTCACTAGTTTGCTGACCTGTTTAATGAAGGACTATTTAGAGCATGTTTTTTGGTATCATGATTGGTTGGATAGACTTCAGCATTATAGTTCTTGGTAATTTGCCCTTTACTTTGTCCTCTTATAATTTCTGCATATACTGCTCAGGATTGAGGACTTTAGTTACTAAATAGGATGCTCGACTTGAAGCCAAGATTCAAGCTTTGGTTCCTCTTTTGTAAAACTCTTCTCTCCCAGGATCATTATGAGGAAAGAACTAGAGAAAGGAATGAGTATATACAATGAAATGCATTATTAGTTATAATGATATGTGTGAATAATAACACATCATTTTTTTGAATCTTGGCAAAGAAAAGTCATTTCTATTGATCTATGTGTGTTTGGAAGGCAACTTGGGATAGATTTTTAATGATTAAACCAACTGGAACCGGGGGGGGGGGGGGATTAGCAAGGAAGTTTGTCACATCAGTTCATTCTTTTATTGTTAGAGCTAACCCCAAGATCCCTAGCTTTCTTAGAAGAAAGAGAGCATAGTGGGGAGTGGGGGTGGGAAGAGAAGTGTCTGGAAGCATGAGCAATGGATAAACAGATGAACCAATACTAACCTTGGCCAAAACTTATATTGGAAGAATGAAAACGAACTGTCAGCAGCTGCAAAGGTTGGGGTCAGTAATCCTGAAACAACACCAGTTTTGTACCAGTTTGCAACCTCAGAGCAATCCATTAAAGGTGAGAGTAAAGGAATGGCATAAACCAGCAGGACTATTAGGTAGGTAGGATGTTAAATAAAGTTATTATTAAGCACTTTGTAACCATCATACACTGAGTTAAACGGCAAGGATACAAATATAAGCAAAATGACAATCTTTGTTATCAAAGAGCTTAGAATCTAAATGGGAAAGGCAACAAGTAAGGGGGTGCTAGAAAATGGGAGGGAACTGGAGGATGTAATGAAGAGTTAGCCAGAAGCTGGCAAGATAAAGAAGTTTATCTGATAGAGTTGGGAGGGGATAGAAATGCATTGTAGGGTTCTGGTGGAGTAGAGGTGGAAATGCTGTGGAAGTGGCCATGTTAAAAGTTTTAAAGACTCATATTACTGGTCACAATATCAATTTGCAGAGCCATTCTCATTCAGATTTGCCACGCAATCTTGGCACTTGTCTTGCCATATCCCATATTATCCTCATCTGAAATAGTAACTCTGGATTAGATTTACAGATATTATGCCACCCTCTCTGAGAGAGTTAAGCTGCTTAACTTTCGAACATTCCTAAGGGGTTGAGCTGTCCAGACTGGTTGAATGAGTAAAAACCTACCTAACCCACTATATTTAGCTAGTCCCATGCCATGCTCTTATCTCTTTTCATCTAATTGTTTGCCAGAAAATCAGTCTGGGACATCTAACCATCTGCTCTGTGCTAAATGTATTATATTCTTATCCCTTCTGTCATTCATCAGGACACATAAATCAATTTGTCATGAACTTTTTAATATCATTGATCAACCTTCTATACTATAGTTCTACTTAACATATATATGACTGCCCAGAAAGAAGTTGAGATGCTATTAATACTATATATTATCTCCTTTGGTTAGAAAACAAGCTCTTTGGGGGCAAGAAGTCTTGTATTTGCATTAGCAGTGCCAAGCACAGTGTCTGGCATGTAATTGAGGGTTAAATAAATGTTCATTCATTCCTGGCATACAAGTGTGTACCTGTCACCACTGTTACTACCCAATGCAAACACTTCTTGGATGGGATGGCACTTTAGAGGTAGCAAGTTAATTGATTTTTTTTAGAAGGATGACCTTCATTAAATGTGTTCAGCCTTCTCTAAGTTGAACAATGTATTCAAAAGAAAATAGGAGACCTTGCTTCTAGTCCTACCTTTGCCATTTTGGTTTTACAAGGCAATGGGGTTAAGTAACTTGCCCAAGCTCACACAGCTGGGTAATTATTAAGTATCTGAGGTCAAATTTGAACTTGGGTCCTCCTGACTATCTACTGTACCACCTAGCTTCCCCTGCCTTTGTTATTAACTTCATTTGTCAGAGTGACATACTTTCCATTCTGTCTTCTCCAATTCATACTCAACATAGAGATTAAAATATTGTCCCTAATCATTTTACCCCCCTCAGTGTAAAATCTTAAGCGGCTCCATAGTTCTCCTAGTATTAAATGATTGTTCCTTAACAGGTTATTACTTAAGATTCTCTGCAGTCTTAATTCCAATCTGTCTTTTAGCTTCATTTTATACTAATTTGTTTTATATATTTTTATCTCACATATTAACTATCCTCAAACTCAGCATTCTTTTGTGCTGAATACAAGTCATTCTCCCTAATTGGCATTTATTGCTTTCTCTTTGAGAGGCAATAAAGTGTAGAGGAAAGGGCCTTTGTGGTCAGGAAAAAACTGGGTTCAAATCCCATTCTCACACAGAGTTGCATGATCATTTAACTTTTCTAGTCTTTAGTGTCCTAATCTTTAAAATGTTAAGAATAGTATTCATAAAACCTACCAAAGAAAACATCTATATATATATATCGAATGAGATAATGTAGAAAACATGTTGTTCAGACTTTGAAGCCCTATATAAATAACTCTTTCAATTCTTCAGAATCTGAATCTGACTTCATGGTTCAATTTAGATGTTATCTCTTCCATGAAGTATCTCTTCTTTTCTCCTATCATGATTGCTCTTTCTCTCCTCAAATATTTTTTAAGGCACTTTCTTTGAATCTGTCCTCTGCTTCCTTTTTTTTAGCCTCAATTTTTCCATCTATAAAATGAAGATGATGATATTTGTTTTGAGGAAGGTGTTTGCAAATTTTAAAATGTGATGAAATATCATTATCTTTTATAATACAGCTAGATTCATATTAGTGAGAATTAATATTATTAAATGTCCACATTATTTGAATTCATACTGCATATTTCCATTGAGTACAACCAAATGATATATTTTGCATATAATTATAGCTTTGAATAATGAATTTGAATAATGTGACTTGTTATTTGCACTAATTGGAATCTGGCTTTCTTTGTCTTTTCTGACCTTCACATATTGAAATTGAAATTAGTCATATGAATGGCTAATACCTAATGCAGTTCTTTTGACACAGTTGGTGCTTAATAAATGTTTGTTCATTGAATTTTAAGGCTCTCCCTAGGCCTAATTCTAAAATTTTATGACTTTCCAGAAATGACTCTTCTTTCTACTTAATCATTTTTCCTTTCCACTTTCTCAAATATTGATAAATTTTCTCACTAAAATCCTCTTCTTTTTCTATTCTCTCATTGTTTTAATTTTGGGCCAGGTACTATAATAATGGTTGAAAAGCAGATGAGAGGTCCTAGAGTAGTAATGGATTTATAGCAAGAAAAAGAAAAAAGCTAGACTATTTCAAGTAAAATTTGGCACAATGAAAGTGTCATTAACTTCTGAAGTCCTTGAAAGTGCCCCGAAGTTCCATTCAGAATCTTAAAAAGTCTTTACCTCCTCTACCTTTTCTAATTAAATTTTTCTGTATATACACTATGTACAGTGATTCAAAATTATTTCAATTAAAAAAAAGGAAAATTCTACACCCAATTTCTTAGTATTTTTTTGTGTAGCTTTCCTGACCTTTCTTTTCTCCCCTCTCCTTCCCTCCCCCATTCCCTTTTGGCTTATGATACATTGTAGTATTTGCAATAGCATCTGTGTGGTTATGTATGTTTGATTTTGGACTATTTTATAAGACACATATATGTATTTCAACTACCTTGTGAGTGAAATGTCTTTTTGTGGGGCAGTCTGAGGAACTGACTAAAAGTCTTGGCATTTTTTCCGAGGGAAAAGTAATTCTAAGTATCAAGTGTCTAATTTAGCAGTAAACTTTTACAATCCTATGCCATTTTTGTTGGATTGACAAAAGCAGACTGTTCAATGCTCTAAGCATTAGGGTATCATGTTAGATTTAAAGGATGGTTTAAGTCTCTAGGAGAAAAGTACTTGCCAAACAATAAATAGTGATCTTTTTTGGCTAAGTACATTTCTATTTCCAAGAAAGTCCATTGCTAGAAACTAGATATTGCTAAAGGGAAATTAAGAATTGTTTTCCTTCTGTGAGGTAAACAGAAGTTAATCTGTAATTGGTTGTATTGTTAGTGTAAGTGCTTAGATAATCCCCACATATATTGAGACCTATGCACAAATGATCATGCTGATAATAAGGATTGATCTGGATGAGGAAAACAAGTCAGGGAGTGATTTATGAGAAGTCCCTAAACTTAATCTTGGTCCAGGCAAACCTGAAGAACAGGATTTTGGATCATGAGAGATGTTTTTGAAAGTGTACACTTTGATTAGTATATTTAGTTTTTAAAAACCTTGCAACTTTCATTTAAAAAAAATCTTATGAACTTTACAACCACCATATTTTCTTATTAAAAACAGTAAGAAAAAAGCATGTAAATGCTTCTTTGAAAAAATTTCCTAATCACTGGATGATTATTATGTGGTATAGTGAAAAGGCCTCTGGCTTTAGGGAGAGAGAACAAGCATTTATTAAATATCTACTATATCCAAGCTCTGTGGGTAAACCCTTTACAAAATCTCATTTGATCATTGGGGACAGGAAGTCTAATTTTGAAAATCTGCTTTGCCAATGTTAAGATGAGGGATCTTGGGCAAATTATTTGTCTGTGTAAGCCTTAGATTCTTCATTTGAAAAAAATATAGATAATTATACTTGCATTAACAAGTGGAAAAGGGTGATGAATGCTCTACTTTGGCACTTACCAATTGTGTGAACTTGGACAACTTCATCTCTGGTCCTCAGAGTTCTAATTCTGTGAGGCTGTGATTCATTACAAGGATTTTATGATCTCTATGAATCTTATACCTTAACAAAATACTATTATTATTATTATTATTATTATTAACAACAACAATAATAAAGGAGAATAGATGAAAGCATTTTACAACCCTGAGGCCTTATATGAAAAACAGGATGTGGTTATTGGTTGAATGAACAATGGATTCAGAGGTCAAAATATCTATGAGTTTGGGATCCAAACTGTTTCTTTTAAACTTTCAAGTATTTTATCACAAACATTCATTTTGAAGATTTTTATTTATTTCTAAAAGTTGATATAGAGTACAGCATGCTAGTTGAGGGAAAGCCATGATTGTTACATAGAATATACTTAGTATGTATGAGTGCTCAAAAGTGGCTAAATGCCAGCAACAAAAAATGAAAAATAATACTAAAAGGAAACATAGGACACATTTAAAAACTAAGAAATGAATCTGGAATTAAAAATGTTTTTAATAATGGATTCCCCCCTGAAATCCCAAATTTTTTTAGAAAGATTTTATTTATGTTGTTTTACAATTTTTTCCCTAATCTTGCTTCCCCCCCCCCCTACAGAAAGCAGTGTTAGTCTTTACATTGTTTCCATAGTATACATTGATCTAAGTTGAATGTGATGAGAGAGAAATCATATCCTTAAGGAAGAAAAATAAAATATAAGAAATAGCAAAAAGTAAATGATAAGATAACATCCCCCCCCCCCCCAAATTGAAGGTCTTTGGTCTTTGTTCAAACTCCACAATTCTTTTTCTGGATACAGATGATGTTCTCCATCACAGATAGACCAAAATTGTCCCTTATTGTTGCACTGATGGAATGAGCAAGTCTATCAATGTTGATCATCATCCCATGTTGCTGTTAGGGTGTACAGTGTTTTTCTGTTCTGTTCAACTCGCTCAGCAAATCCTTCCAGGCTTCCCTTGAATTCCCATCCCTCCTGGCTTCTAATAGAACAATAGTGTTCCATCACAAACATATACCACAGTTTATTAAGACATTTCCCAATTGAAGGACATTCACTTAATTTCTAATTCTTTGCCACCACAAACAGGGCTACTATGAATATGAAATCCCAAATTGTTTAAAGAGAAAATATGATGCCTAAAGTTTAACATCAAAGTATTATTCTGACACTCATCAAAAAATATAAAAATGTGAATCCCCTTGCAGTATATATTTGTCTTGTGCAGATGAGTGTTTGGCACAATCATTCCAATAATAGACATAACAATTCTTGCACTGGAGTGGCTATCATGGGAAATATTTCAAGTGTATTCAAGTGCAACTGTGTGTACCCTTCTTTCATCTATCACAAGCTCTTTGTTATTTTTAAATGTCTGTCATATCAACACTGGTGAAGGAATCAGAGCAATGGACTCGTATTACCATTTATAGGAAAGCTTTTGATAAATCATTCTCTTTTCATGATAAATATTTTTTGATAGTGTTAATTAAAAATGTAAGTTTACCTCCTTATCAAGGAACATTATGACCTACAAACTGTCTTCTCCTTTCCAAAGTGTATGACTCATTTTGTTGACCCCTGGGAGAACTAAAGGATGGGAAGATAAAAGAAAATTACTTTTATGCATTTAACTCTCAACGAACAAGGATTAGAGATCTAGGGAATCCTAGAGGAGCAATGGAAGAAAGGAAAAGTTTAATTATATCTTTATTTACATTTACCATGAGACCTTTTTTTCCTTTAAAGTCCCTTCCAACTTTAATTCCTTTTCTAGAGTATCATGGGAAGCATTGGAAAGACTATTAAAGTTGGAGTCACATGATCTTAGATCCAATTGAGAATTTCACACTTACTACCTGTGTAACATTGAGTGGAACACTTGATTTTTCTAGGTTTTAATGTCCTTATTTGCTAAAGGAGGTAGTTGGTCTGGATATCTTTTTGAAATTCAGATAGGTCATCTTATGAATATAACTTAAGGCAAGTAGGTGTTGAGATAGATGGAGCATCCTTAGATCAGGAGGACATTAGTCCAAATCTGGTCTCAGACATTTAAGAACTATGACTCTGGGCATGTCACTCAACCTTGTTTACCTCAGTTTCTTCTTCTATAACATGAGTTGGAGAAGGAAACAACAAATTACTCCAGTATCATTGCCAAGAAAATCCTAAATGGGGTCACAGAGTCAGACAAAACTGAAACAACTCAACAACAAATGTATATAACAAATTATTTGGTTTACATAGAATAGTGAAAAACAATTATTAGAATTTCTTTGGGACTTGTGTGTATGTATGTATATATATATATATATATATATATATATATATATATATATGACTATTGTATAAATGAAATTAATTATCTCAGCAAAGGCTACTATAAAAAAACAAACAACAAAATGCTGAAGCAAATATATTTTCTGAAGTTTCTAAGTCCAACTAAGTTTAATTTCAGAATCATAGAGAAAAATCATCTCCAATGAGGAATTTGTTTTTAGAACATACGGAGTTAATTCTCAGCCTGATTTCTTTCTATCTCTGTGATCTTGGGCCAGTCATTCATTACACTGCTCTGGGGTTTCTTTCCTCATTATGAAACACAGGTCTCTTCTAGTTCTTACACATTCTGATTATACAATCTGCAAGAAAGTTTGTGCTTTCTCTTTTTTTTTCTGTCTCTCTGTCTCTTTCCCCCTCCCCTATTCTCTTTTTCTTCTTTCTCTCCAGGATGGAATAAGGAATAAATAGAGGAATTCAGTCGTATATGGATCACTTAACTTCTCCAAGCCTCAGTTTCCTTTTCTGTAAAATGGGCCTACTGGACTAAGAAATCTTCTTGAGTTTTTTTTCATTTATAAAACTTATGATCCAAAGCTCAGGATGTTTTAAAATTAATTTGAATCAAATTGTTTATGATCATCCATTAATTCAGCTACCTCTTAACTCATTTCTTAAAACAAACAAATTGCAACATGTCAACTGCATAGCTTATGACCCAGATGGCCTTGCATGAATTATTAAGGTTTTTATTTTTTTTCAAATACCATTGGTGCTTTGTAAAGGAGCCTGGCTTCTTCTGGGAGCATTTGTTAATCGAGGAATCCCTGCATGTGTGAAATGATGCCCCAAGAATAAAATTAAAAATGGATATTCCAGAATTCTAATTTTTCAGTGCATAAATAACAACCTAAGTCCTATATAAGAATAAGGAAAAAATCTGTTGGCATATAACACCCTAAAGCTAAAGCAAATATTAATGACTGAGGATACTAACAGAGACAACAAAACTTTCTCAAGCAAAGAACCCAATCAAGCTAAGAAATGCTGATAGTCCATATATGATCCCAAGGAAAAAAATAAGAGCTATCTTGAAGACACTCATCATTCTACCACCAGGTGTCTAACTGCACTTTCTTAAGTGATTCCTAAATCATTAAAATTGTTTTTTGGGATCACCCCTACTTTTTAATTAACTCTTAGTGATCTAATGGGGAAAGAACATATAAACAAATATATACAAAGCAATCTATGTAGAGGATAAATAGAAAATATCAGAGGGAAGGCACTAGAATTATGAGTAATTAGTAAAAATTTTAGGTAGAAAGTGGGATTTTAATTGGGACTAAAAGAAAGCCAGAGGGTACGGAAAGGAGAGCATTCTAAACAAGGGAAACAGAAAAATTCTGGAAGTCAAGAGATAAAGTCTTATCTATTAAACAGCTAAGAGGTTTGTGGCACTGGATTGAAGAGCATGTATAGGGGAATAAGGGGTAAGAAACAAAGAATTTTGTTTTTGATTATGGAGGCATAAGAAGTCACTGGAGTTCATTGAATGGAGAAGGAAAATGATCAGATTTGCAATTTAGGAAAATCATTTATTGAAGTAGATGTATACTTTATATGCTCAGTTCTTTATTTTTTTATAGTAAGAATAGCTTAAATTTCTCTAACATTAAAATTTATAGAGTGTTTTCTAATTAATTCTGTGAGGCAGATAGTACAAGGACTATGATTTCTATTTAGGCCATGATGAAATGGCCAATGGGAGAGATGAAGCCACTTATCAGTTAAGTTCTCTCCACTGCCTTATTTCATTTTCAGAGTCACCCTGTGAAGTAAGGCAAGACAGTCACTGCCCCCATATGACAGATAGGAAACCTCAGTCCCAACAATAAGTGGTGCTCAAATTTACAAAGCTGATAATAAGAAAACAGTGATGAGAACCCAGGTTCTCTCTCAATTTTGTCATGCTACTATTTGATCAGAATATTTATTTTTCCTCTAGAATTGGCCATAATCAATCAATATTACCCTCAGTCCCATCCAATGAATGAATGGGGGAAAAACTATTATTCACCACTTACTATATGACATATAACATTGTTTATATATAGATGTCAATTTATGACATGTGATCTCAAGCAATAGAAAGGATTTTTAATAAATAATTATTGTCATAAATATTCAGAGTGGAGAAAATATCTTCAAATTTTATTAATGTAAATATAGAAAATATTTATTGATTTGTGAGTCAGGATTTACAATAACTGCAATTTTAAGTAAAGAAGGGGAAAAAAAGAGTAGGTTGAGTCAAATAGTGTCAGTTTATCCATAATGAGCTCATGCCTCCCAAATCAGCACAAATCTGTTAATCTCAATCTCCATTCCTGTAAATTGGTTTTATACACTATTTCTGACCCTTGACTCTTGGTTTATGTTTGTTTGGGTACAAATCTAGATTCTGCCTCCTCTCTCCAGGAAAAAAAAATTTACTTTATTCCCTCCATCAGTAACATTGGCTTCCTATTAGATAACCTATAACATAGTTGGCTTTAGATAATTAATTTTGAGAGAGAGGCAGAGAAATTCATTAAATCATCTACTAAGGCATGAAGGGTTAGGAATAAAGTAGCCAAGAGAAGGGGCTAATATTTCTTATTATATACCTAAGCCTTTCATGCTACCCATCTAACAACTGCACAGTGACAGACACTGAACACTCAACAGATATGAACTAAATTAATGTTTCAGCACTAATTTTTCTAGGTAAAGATACACATTTGTTTTTACTTCCTTAGAATAAAATAGAGCAATCCCAGATTGCTAGAAATGTCTTGTAATTTATTCTTTTTATTAGCTTTTTACATTGTGATAAATCTTCATTAATCTAAATTAAATCTTGATGGATTCCAGAATCATTTCAGAAATCTGATTTTATTTCTAAGATTCATTTATCATTTTCTGCCATTTACCTTTTCTTAGTCACCATCTGGTTTCTTTACCCCAAAATGAGTTTTTCAATTGTTAGATCTATCACATGGTTAAGGAAAGTGACATAACGAGACACATATTTCACCCCCACCCCCAATTCTAGTATCTAAAACTTATCAAAATATGTCCCTCTCCCCTTCTGCATGGGGTTGGATGGTACTAATCTAACTATATCAGACAGCAATTAATAGGTAGAAGTCAGTAACATTTTAAAAAACTAAGTATTACAGAAAATTTAAAAGCAGGGATATGGTGAGACTATTGAGTTACAAATTTTATTTTATTTACTATAATGCCTATTGTAACTTCATCATTCAAGTATTTATCCATTTCTTATTGGTGCAAAGTCTTGAACTTGAAACAATATACAAAGCAAATTAATTTGATGTAGCCCCTTGCCCAGCAGGAGCTTAAGGTCAAAGTCAGACCACACTTATATGAAGACCTATAAATATTAGGTCATTGAAAACAAAATAAAAAAGAAAGAAAGCATGAATATGGGTAGCTAGGTGGCTCAGTGGATAGAATGTTGGTCCTGGAGTCATCAGGTCTCAAGCATCAACTGTGTGACACTAGGCAACTGATAACTTCTAATTGCCTCAGTTTTCCCATTTGTAAAATGAGAATAATTATAGCATCTACCTCTCGAAATCGTTGCAAGGAGCAGATGAGGTATAATTGTAAAGCTTTATATAAACATTAGCTATTATTAGTATTACACATATGAATAAAAAGGAATAAATGAATTATGAATTATGAATAAAAAGGAATAATTGCCTATGTGGAATATATGAGAGGAACTCACTGTACTGAGAATTCCCTGTTTAGATGGGGAAAGATAATCTTTCAAGGTATTTTTGTTTATATGCTTTGAAAGTAGATAGAAATATATGAGGTATCATACCTATCAGATTGTCCAAGATGAGAAAAAGGGAAACTAATCAATGTTGGAGAGGTTGTGAGAGGATTGGGACATTGATACATTGCTGGTGGAGTTGTGAACAGACCCAACCATTCTGGAGAGCAATATGGTACTATACCGAAAGAACAATAAAAATGTTTATTCTTTTTGACCCAGCAATTCCAATTCTAGGTCCATATTCAGAAGAAATCATAAAAAAAGTGGGAGAAGTCCAACATGTTCCAAAATCTTCATAGCAGCTCTTTTTTGTAGTGGCAAAGAATTGGAAATTGAGGAATTGCCCATCAATTAGAGAATGGTTGAACAAGTTATGATACATGAATACTATGGAATATTATTGTTCTATAAGAAGCCATAAATGGTTGGAATGAGTTACAGGATTTAATGCTGAGTGAAGGGAGCAGAAACAAGAGAACAATGTACACATTAATGACAGCATTGTGAGATGAACAGCCTTGATGGAAACAGCTCCTTTCAGCAGTTCAGAGAGCTAGGACAACTATTAGACTGGCTATGGACAAGGTTATCTCATCCAGAGGAAGTAAAACAAAACAAAAGAAAAAAACCTTCAGAATCAGATGAACACTTTAGAAAAATTATCTCTTACATATCTCTTTCCCTAATCCTAATTTCTCATACTGAAAATGATTAATCTGAAAACATGTTTATCAAAATATGTATGCACAACACTAACCTAATTGTTTGCCGCTGAGGGGAGGGGGTAGAAGGAAATTTCATAACTTAAAAATATACATGTGCATATGGATGAAAAAAAGATGCTACTCAAAAAAATACTGTAAGGGAGATGCTATTATTAGCTTTATTTTATAGATGAGAAAACTGAGGCAAAGGGAACTTGAAAGATAAATCTATTCTTAATAAAATGAACATTTAATCTTCAAAAAAAAAAGAAAGTAGATAGAAATGATGCCTATTTATTTCAGAGGGATTATGGCAGCCAACAATCTGGTGTAGTATAAAGAATATTGACCTGGGAGTCAGGAGAACTGGCATTAGTTTTGCACATGACATTAAGATCCAGGCTATCAGTTTAATTTCCTGAACCTCCTTGATCCTGTTTTTCTTATCTGTACAATGATTTCTTGTTCTAATGTCTCATCATGGCAAGGAAGTGACTCTAATCTCAAGAAAGCTATGCCACCAGGGGGCAAGAACAGATAAGGACTATTGTGCTCCAAAAGCTTCAGGGGAAGTCTCAGTAACAGTAACAGACCAAGTCTTCTTTCCAGTATCAGTTTAGCTAGTTATAAGGTAGCTCATCAATGTGCTGGCTGCTTGGGGAGAAATATGTTGGCCATGACAACCCATAAAACAAAGAAACTATAAATGTCCCGCAGTCTTGTTCTGATCCCTTCTAATTTTTGCAGTGACAATAACATGGCAGAAAAAGAGAGCAGAAGCTGCTAACAATTATGTATGATTTTAGTCCATTAAAAAAAATTCCCATCTCTGAAACATAATTGCTAGATGGCCCTGGAGCAAGTCATTTAAATTCTTAATGCTCCAGGGAACATCCTTAAATTTAAAATTGCAGGGTACATGCCAATATTCATTGATAAAAGAAAAATCTTCATTGGAAATTGTCTGCTTTAATAAAATTACAAGGAAATTACAAAGGAAAAATTAACTTAGCAGAAAGTACCCTAAGTCTGTGATCCTTGTACAATGACCAGTAAATTGACATACTATTAGAGGTTCAGAATGACAGACATGGAATTCCTATGTTAAAGAGCACCAGAGAATAAAGAAAAGTTGTAATTTGTAGATAAATTGAAGGATAGCTTATAGCTTCTCTTTGGAGAGTCAAATAAATGAGTTGGTCAAGTTGGTTTTATCATCCATCCAAAGACAATAAGAAACTTTATTTCATGGAATATCTGTTAATCTCATATTGAAGTATACATAGTAAAAATTTTTTAGGTTTTTTTTTTTTTTTTTTGTTGCAAGGCAATGGGGTTAAGTAGCTTGCCCAAGGCCACACATCTAGGTAATTATTAAGTATCTGAGGTCAGATTTGAACTCAGGTACTCCTGACTCCAGGGCTGGTGCTCTATCCACTGCACCACCTAGCTGTCCTTGGTAAACATTTTCAAAAAGACCACCATGGAAATAATTCAAGCTTATGTACCAATGTCTATTGTATAAATTATTGAGATATATAAATTCTATGAAGAAATCATTATGCTAATAAAAATATTAAATCAAAATATAATTTGGTACTCAGTGACTTTTTTGGAAAGGTGGGCACAGATATATTTGTATTATATTTTGCCCTCTATTATCCCTCTGGTCTCACTAATTTCCATCACAGCCCATCTACTGACTTCTCTTCTACTAGAAACATACCCACTTCTAGCTTATCTTCTTATTCCATTCATTTATGCTAGTTATCAAGTTATATTTCTTTGCTTCTTTGTGCCAAAACTCTTTAAGTAAGCAATCTACAATAGATGCCTCCATTTCCTTTCTTATCTCTGTAGTATCTCATTTTTTAATTGAAACTATTTTCTCTAAAGTTAATAATTGTCTCTTATTTGTCACGTCAAATGTCATTTTCTCAATCATCATCCTTCTTGAGCTCTCTGTGGCCTTTTAATATGTTCTTCTTCCCTTTCTATCTTTTTTTTCCTGTAGGATTTTCATCTACTCTTCTTCCATCTGACCACTTCTTTGCCTCTTTTATTGATTTTTTGTTACTTTATGTCCATCATTATATCTCATGCATCACTTGTCATCTCATCAGCTCTCATGGTTTTAAGGATGATCTCTTTTTATTTTTTATTTATTTTATTTTTTTTAGTTTTTGCAAGGCAAATGGGGTTAAGTGGCTTGCCCAAGGCCACACAGCTCGGTAATTATTAAATGTCTGAGACCGGATTTGAACCCAGGTACTCCTGACTCCAAGGCCGGTGCTTTATCCACTACGCCACCTAGCCACCCCAAGAATGATCTTTTAACAGATGACTTTTACATGTACTTGTCTAACACAAACTTTTCTCCTGACTTCAAGCTTTTATCTCTCACTACCTATCTAGCCCCTTGAAATCTTATATACATCTTCAGCTTAACATTTCTTTATCTTATCCCCCAATTCTCCTCTGTTCTAAGTCCCTATTACTGTAGAGAGTACCACAAATTTCTTAGTCAAAAAGACTCAAAACTTAAGTAACATGTTTAACTCCTCACTTCTATAACTGAGCAGTTATCATCTTGTCTTTTTTCTTGATAATATCTTACATATGCTTTCTTCTCTCTCCTGATACAGCTACTACCCAGGTGGTAGCAAAGCTCATTTGTCACATCTAATGGTCTTTTCTCAATCCTCTTCACCTCATGCTTGGAATATTGTAATAGCTCCTTATTGGTTACGTTACCTCAAATTTCTCCCTACCTCAGCTCATCTCTACTCAGGTGTCAAATTGACATTTCCAAAATGCGAGTCTGGATATGTGCCATAATCTCTCATTTAATACACTTTAATGTCGTCTTCTCACCTGAAGTGTGAAATAGAGAATCTTATGTTTAGTTTCTAAAGCCTTTTTTAGACCCTCATAGACCCCTCCTTACTTTTCTAGTCTTCTTACACCTTATTCCCTTTGTGTTCTCTGCAATCCAGACATATTGGTCTTATTGCTGTTACTCATACATGTTATTCCATCTTCCAATACTGAGTCCCAGACCTGCAACACTCTTTTTTCCCCTAGCTTAACTGGCTTCTTTGAAGTCTAGAGTCATACCTTTGGCAAGAAGTCTAGCCTAGTTTTCATTAACCTTAGCACTTTTTTCAGGTGGGCAGGTGGTGCAGTGGATAGAGCACCGGCCCTGGAGTCAGGATTACCTGAGTTCAAATTCGGCCTCAGACAATAATTATCTAGCTGTGTGGCCTTGGGCAAGTCACTTAACCTCATTGCTTTGCAAAAACTAAAAGAAAAAAATCTTAGCACTTTTTCTCTAAACTTATAGTAATTTGTGCATACACACACACACATACACACAAATATATGTATATGTCTATATATTTTTGCAAGTTTCCCCCATCAGACTGTGCAGGGTCTGGGTTTTTTTTCCCTTCTTTATCTCTATTGCCTAGTAGGGTATCTGACACATAGTGGAAACTTAATAAATAATACTTGACTCACTGACTGACATAGAAAATCTGATCCCAGAGGAAGAAAGGAAGAAATCAAAGGCTTGCAGATTATCCTGAAAACATTTTTCTATATTTATTAGGATTTCAATTTCCTCATGTGTAAAATCAAGGGATTGGACTATACTCTAAAGTGTTCTCTTCCAACATAGAATCAATGATCCTGTGGTCCTAATATCATTAAATTTTTTTTCAGAAGAGAATCAGAAGGGCACTGAAAATAATAAAATAAATATAATTTGGTTGTCTATTATCAGATAGGAAACAATAGCTAAATATATCTGTTCTGTCAGATCACTGACTTGTCAAATCAAAGATCAAACATTATGTAAAAAAAAGATAAAATTAAGAAAATTTGTTTCCTAAAACAATCTTATTCTGACATTTTGAATAAAAAGTGGAAATGGATAGAGGGAAAGATGTATATCCAGATTATGACTATTTCTCAAGGAATTTTGACCAGTACAAATAATTTATAACAAAAAGGAGAACAAATAGCCTTTGATTTGTCTTATCCAGTAAACACTTTATCTCTTGCTTAGTTGATGGCTATGATCATCAATTGCAACACTGGTCTGAAATATCAATGCTTCAATAAAAATACTATAGACAAAGATGGTGATGTCCTCAAAAACTAGTCCTCAGGTTTCTTAACTTTCTCAAATATATATATATATTAGCTTTTGCAAGGCAATGGGGTTAAGTGGCTTGCCCAAGGCCACACAGCTAGGTAATTATTAAGTGTCTGAGGCCGGATTTGAACTCAGGTACTCCTGACTCCAGGGCCATTGCTCTATCCACTACGCCACCTAGCTGCCCCTCAAATATTTTCAAAACTACTTCAATATCTCAAAAAATTTAGGACCCCTTTATAGATGATATCAGAGGGCCAATAGATTAATATATAGTTTGCAAAACTGGTTGAAGAATCTTTACAAAGATGATATACATGAGAAACAGCATGAGTATGTACAAGTAAAAGATGACACCAAAGACATGTATGGTTCAATGAGAAGTGGCCTGGGTCAGTCTATAAAACTTATCTATGAAAGGTTTAAAAGATTTAGAGACCATCAGTGAATTGAATAGTTCTATGCAGTGAATTCTGGAAAAGTATTGACAGGGATTACAATTTGATAGGAAGTTGTGGATGGGATCTAATCTATACTAGTGGAAACAATGAGCACATGATAAGGCTTTGAATCTGTTAGAATATTCATAGACTAAAATAAGAAATTAGCCCCATTTTGAATTTAAATATTTCTTTTTTTTTTTTTTTTTTTTTGCAAGGCAATGGGGTTAATTGGATTGCCCAGGGTCACACAGCTAGGTAATTATTAAGTATCTGAAGCCAAATTTGAACTCAGGTCCACCTGACTCCAGGGCCAGTGCTCTATCCACTATGCCACCTAACTGACCCTTGAATTTAAATATTTTTAATCAGAGACTGGTGAGAATTTTGGGACAGAGGAAGAGTAAGTTGAGAAAAAAAAGATCAATGTAGCATATTGGCAAGTGCTCGTAACTTATACAGAAAAGGCATTCACTTAAAATATTTTAAGATGTCACACACATTTCCTTTCTCCAATGATGTAGACTTTGAAATCCATACAGATTCCCAATCCTGTCACTCCTAAGGGCAAGCAGGCAGTCAGCCATAATAATTTTTAATTACTAATTGTGTCATCTGAAGTCATGAAGCGTCTCTCAGTTAATTTCATTTGCCAAGAAAAAAAATGTCAGTTAAAAGACTGATGTAATCAAAATGTACATCTGAAAATTCCTGTAATCCTCTTGTCTAATGTAGATTTGGGTGAAACAATAGGTCAATTAAATGAAAACAACAGCAAAAACAACAAAAGCAATCAACTGAAAACTACCTAAATGAGTCAAAGGTAACATGTTATGGTAAACTCTAAGTGAATTTTTTTTTGGCTTCGTGGGGCAATGAGGTTAAATAACTCACCCAAGGTCACTAAACTAGTAAGTATTAAGCTACTAAGGCTGAATTTGAACACAGATCTGCCTGATTCCAGCATCAAGCTCTATCCACTGGGCCATCCTTGTTGCCCCTAGATGAAACTTTTGTTTCTGGATATAGTAAGACAGCAACCACAGTAAGTTGATAGCCAGAAGCATGGCATAGTAGAAATAATGCTAAATTTGGAATCAGGAAGCACCAGTGTTTGAAATTTGTCTTTGACACTTCCTATCTATATTGCCATAAATAAGTCATTTAATATCTTTGGTTCAATTTGGAAAAAAATGAGAGCAACTTTCAGTTCTGTGGAAAAAAGAAGAGATCTGTAAAAGCTCCACTTTACAGGTGTGCTCCCCAGCGTGCACTCTTAGGCCTTGGATTCCACTACCATAATATTTTCAGAAGACCGCTTTACCAGTAAGCTCATCATCCTGAGCGCACCCTCAGTTTCCTCTTTCTCTTTGATAGGAGGGAAGAACAAAACACTCCTTCCAAAGCCTCTATTTAAAGAGATCTCACAGGTTAGTCAATTCATCATTCTCTACCAGTTTAAAAGATTCAACTCATTCATATGTACCATGTATCTTCTCATCTCCCTTTTCAGTTTGCCCTACTAAACTACAAGCTCATTGAGTGTCTTCTTTTTCTTATTTGTATCCCCCAATGTTTTGTACAGCTTTGGCTCAATAAATGTGCATTGGCTGACAAATAATATACATAAAGCACCTTGCAAATTGTAGTGTTATATGTGAATTGTTATTCTCAAATAATAACCATCTGCAATAATTTCTAAGAATGTCTTGGGACCAATAGATATTCAAATTAATCTTAAAACATTTTATATTTTCACCTAAAGGGTACAGTTAATGAAAGCTGCCATTCAGAAAAATCTGAAGTACCTCAATATTCTTGCTTATAAAAATATTATTATGTTTACTGAATTATGGGAGGAATGAGGGTTTTTATATTTTAGAAAGGTTTGCAAGAACTACAGGAGGGGGGGAAAAAGTTGGCAAACCATTTGTCTAGGTATCCCATACTATAATGATTTAACTATGATACTATTTTTTTTTTTTTAAGAATCATCAATCAATCAACAAAGATTTTAGTGCCAGGTACTGTCCTGGCCTATTAGATGGTACCTGGTAAGAGTGCTGGTCCTGGAGTCATGAAAACTCATCTACCCAAGTTCAAATTTGTCTTCAAACACTTACTGTGTGACCCTGAGCAAGTCATGAAACCCTTTTTTGCCTCAGTTTCCTTATGTATGAAATGAGCTAGAGAGAAAATGGCAAACCACTCTTGTATCTTTGCGGTAAAAATTGTAAATAGGGTCTGGAAGACCCGAACATGACTGAAAACTACTGAACAGCAGCAAAAATTTCTGGCACTATATAGTAAGGTTACAAAAATAAAAATATAAAACAATCCCTACTTTGAAAGAATTTCTATTTTAAAGAGAAACATTTGCTTCTATACTGTAATTACATGGAGAAATAAATAAAATTAGTTAAATACAAAGTAATTAGGGAGGAATGGTAGAAGCAGGCAAGGTATCAGCAAAGACATAAGTGGTGCTTGAGCTGTGCCTTTGAGCAATTGGGTGATTTAGTGAGGAGGAGGGAAGAAAGGAGTACCTTCCACACATGGGAGAAAGCCAACACAAAATCTGGAAGATAGAGTATTAGTATCACTTATGAGAAACAGTGAGAATCCTTTTGGCTATACCCTACAAGGAGGGAAGTGGAGTGCATTTGAGGATAAAGAGATAGGATTTGGGAAGATCAGAGTTTTAATCCTATCCATTGTTACTATGTTGCCCTGGGCAAATCATTTAACTCTTCATCCTATTTCCTTATCTATAAAATAGGATTAAGAATAGCACTAATTTTTTAGGGTTAGTATATGAATCAATTTAAATATGGATAAAGCTATATGGATAAAGTTGTGAAAACTTTAAAGAGCTTTATAAATATTACTCCTCTTATTTTTTTTAGGGGAAATATGATGAAGTTCTGAACTAAGGTGTCTGTATCAGTAGAGATAGTGGGATGTTAGAGATATTTTGGAAGTAAAACTAGAACTGGGAGCGTTTCTAGAGGACATATATTAGAGTCCCCTCATTTTATAGATGAGGAAACAGGTCAGGGAACTTAAGTGGCTTCCCCAAAGTCACACAATATTAGTAATCAATATGTTGATGAGCATTTCTATTTCAAAGGCTTTTGTTCTCATCACTCTTCCCCTCTTTCAGAATGCATCTAAAGTTACTCTCAGAAACATCTTATATAGTAGGAAATATTGATTTGAATCTTACAATTGACAAATTTCGGAGTGATCTTTCTCAAGTGATCTGAGTTCCCAGTCAATATAAGCAACTTGCACAACAAGATTATCCCCAAAGACTGCCATTCAGCTCTAGAGCACAAAACAAAAGTAGATGGTTTGGCTAATCCCAAGAAATAGTGGTATTTTGGCAGTATCCTCAGAATCTAGCAATCATTACTTGTTGGAGGGCTTAATTAAATCAGTTCATAATAGACTGTTAGTTGTTTTTTCTGATTCCATAGTCACTAATCTTGGTGATAGCCCCTATGTTGTCATAGAGGATATGTCTATCACAATATATTTCTATTTATGTGTATTTAATGACACATTACTAATATGATTATCATTTTTACTGACTATTCAGATAATGTGCAATGATTTATCCAACTAATGACAACCAGTGAATAAGATTAATTATGCCCATTTTGTAGAGAAAAAAATAAGATCCCAAAGCAAGCAGTTATTAGAGATAGGAATCAAATTTAGATATTCTAACTCAAAAGTTAGATACTCTTCTCACTGTATGATATGCCTACATTACAGTATAGAAAAAGAAAGCATTATGTAGTATGAGGTGAAAAAAAGAGTTCATGTCAGAGTAGTGGTAATGTTAGAGGAAAAATGGGGGCATCTAAAAGATGTTTCAAGGATTTGACAGCATGTGGTACCCATTTGAATATGTGGGGTAAGAAGAATGAAAACCTGAGAATGGCATTTAGATTTCAAGCCTGAGTGACTGGGGGATGATATGGAGATATTCTCTATAGGAACTGGAAAGTTGGAGATTAAGAAGGGAAAGATGAGTTCAGTTTTGAGCATAGTGAGTTTAAGATGTCTGCAGGATATCCATTTTGAAATGTTCAGTCTGTTCATTGTAGATATAATATTGGAGGACTGGAGAGAGATTAAGATTGCATAAATAGAACTGAGAATAATATCCTAGAGAAGACAAGTGAATTCATGAGAGTTGATTTGTTCACTAAGCATAAATAGAATGGAAGAAGAGAAAGTGTCTAGGAGAGAACTTCGGAGGACACTCATGGTCAGCAGGCATGATATAGATGAAGAATCATCAAAGGAGATTGAAAAATAATAGAAATATAAAAGAAGACTAGGAGAATGCAGCATCATGAAAATCAAAAGAGAGAAGATAAGGGCTGAGAGAAAATGGAGACTGATAGCCAAAGGGTTCAGAAAGGTAAAGAAGATTGAGAACAGAGAAAAAATAATTAGATTTGCAATTAAGAAATCATCAGTAACTTTGGGGAGAATTGTTTCAACCTTTTAATTTTTACAAAAGAGAAAAGTATAGCCCAGCTGGAGTAAATGAATTGCCTAATGTCATATAAGCTAATTAAGGGGTAGAACTTTTTTAACCAATACCCAAATGTACTCAACTTTAATTCACTGCTGTGAGGACAAATGCATTTAAAATATGGAATTGAAAAAATAAAATACAAGTGAAAGGTAATATTGTTAGATAAATGTATAATTTTTTCAAATTTCCACTGAAATTGGAGGACTTATATAACTCACAAGTTCACTGAAAAGGATGGGCAATATTATAATTTACCATTTAACTTCCTTTGTGTATTCATTGGAGCTCATCACTTTTGTTTAAAAGGAATGAGTATGTCCTCAACCTCCAATCAGTCCTAGAAGACTTGAAATGAGAACAAATTTTAGGGAATTATCAATCAGCAGTAAATGATAAAGAATATGCCTGTTTCCATGGGATTCTCAGACATAAATGGAAAATATCCATATGCTCTCAGATCCAGAAAGGGCTTAGAGATCATGTGTTCTTTTTAGGTGCGAAATCTTAAGAGCTATAGTGGGGAGGTGACTAAGCCCAAGGACACAGGGCTACTGTATGTCTCAGAATCTTCCTTTAAAATTGAGATCAACATTCTTTCCATTCTAACACTATTCTTGTAATGTGAACCTTAAGATTCCTGCAGAGAGGAAAAGTTGCAATTTTGTTCAAGGGTACATATGATCTCAATTATACGTCTTTGTAGTAATGCCATATTTTTTACCAATCCTAGGGCTTCTTGCAAGCATGCTCTACTAAGGTTCAAAAATCTCCTCCCTGGGAAGATTTCCAGAAATGAGCTGCAATTTCTTGTAAAGGAACTGATCAAGATGGCACAAGAGATGGTATCAACAGGTATTATTCCTGGTTCCCTCAACTATCAAGAGACACAGCTTTCAGGAAGTAAAAGCAATGGATTTTGAAAAGAAAGATGTGGCATGTGTATCCATGATTTTAAAGTTTTCCTTCTGATTTTTAAAAATGTACTTTGCTATAATTCTCCTTTTCAGCCTTCTGAATAGGAAAGCCCCCAAACATTTCTATTTCTAGAGAATATAAAACTGAGTATATGTTTAGTATTCACCTATATAGGAGAAGGGAAGTTGCAAGGCAGGTTAGATAGAGATAGAGAATTGATTGAGATGTTAAGAGAATGTTATCAAAAATGGGAGTCAAAGGCATTTTCTCTGACTTAACCTTAGGGGATGGAGGGTAGAAAATTTTGAAGACAAAGTCAAAGTCCAAGCATTAAGGAAAGTTTTGTAGTTTTTAAGGAAGTAGCCCAAATTTTAGGAAATATTGCCACAATCACAATTTCCAATTAGAGGGAAGTATGGTTCAATAGCACACTTGGATTTGGAGTCCTGGATGTGAGTCCTGGGCTTAGTCATTTGCTCTCTATGGGACCCTGAGCAAAAAATTCTATGTCTCAGGGAATAAAGGGAGTAGATTAGAAGGATGGTCTCTAAATTTATCATTCTAAAAGTTCCTGGAACAGAGTAGGTGCATAATAAACATTTACTGAATTGAGTAGGATTCTTCCTTTCCATAATAAGCATGAGGCAAATAGATTAGCGCTCTCATTAGGGCTGGTGATTCTCTCCATGAAACTGTCTCTATATCATTGCTTTCTCCATCTATTTATCAAATTGTCTTCTGTGCTACTGCTTCTATCTGATACCCTCTGGACCTATCAAGGAGCCTTCCTGTTCATCTTCCCATAACTAGATTTCCCTTAGGTACAATTTGAACTAGTTAGAGATATCTTTGTTACATTCAACAAGATATAGATGTGCTTGGTTGATATCAATGTTATCCAAAATTCACAGTCAAAAAATAGATAAACTGAGATTGTCTGAATTTCAGAAAGGACATTTGTTTCATCAAAGATTTCAAAGATTTCATCAAAGATCCTTAAAATAATTAGCTCCTCAAGTACATGTGGAATAATCCCATTTTCATAAGGTCGCCTTCATATATTTAAGGAACATATTCACGTCAAAGCAAGGCATTCCTATAGCCCAGATGAGACAGATTTATCTACTTTCTGGGTTCAACAGGAAATTATCAATTTATTAGACATTTTTTCTATCTTCTAATAACCTAGAATTCAGTGAGTTTGAGAAAAATCACTTTTTGGGTTACATCAGGAAGCAAAAAACCATAATAGCTTTTTATGAGAAACTTGTTCTCTCCATGAATTAATCACATCATAATTCTTAAAGGTCATCCTTCACCACTTTCTATTTAGTTCAGCTCTTCAGGCAGCTCATTCAAAGAAGACAAAACCAAAACAGAATGGAGAAAGCAAGGAAGAGGACAAAAGCTAAGGCAATGCACTTCTCATAAAGGGGGGGGAGCATAATGAAACTTCCAAAACTCATTATGCTCCAAATGTACTTCAGAAATGGGGGTCACCCCCATGAGGGCTGAGAAAGAGCAAACTCTATTTTATGCTTGATTGGAAAAGTATCAGGAAGTGGCACTGACAAATAATACAAGACTAGAATTTAACACTCAATAAACTCGACATTTCCATGGTATGGCTCCAAATCAAGTGCTGTTTGGTATTTATCAGTCAATATCAGTTTTAATGAGTTTTCAAATTTCCCTCAGATATCATTTCAAGCATATTTCCAAATTTGCCTCTAGTGAAATCAAGCTTGCATGCCCTTAATGTTGGTCACCATTTTTTTATACAGTCTCCCAAGTAGAAAATCATATGACCCCAAAAAAAACCTAAATTAAAAAAAAATTGTTCCTCTGAAAATACCTGGCAACCTACTCTTAAAAACACTGAGAGGAAAGGTTTATTACTAAAATTCACATTGTCTAAACTTTTCATTTGATACCAGAAAAAGGTAAAGTTCAGGTTTTTAAACCATAGACTAAGACAGGATTCTTTGGAAAAGACCCAGATTTGGAGAAAGATTAATGGCAAAATGTAAAGGGAATGGGAGAGGATGTGATGGTATCATGGAAGTAACAAAAAAAGAACTTTAACAGATTTTGGGAGACAGTGGAGGATAGAAAGGCCTGGGGTGCTATGGTTCACGGGGTCAGGAACACTCAGAGAGTAACAACAAAAACAAAGGATCAGTTTTACAAAGTTATAGAAATTGATTTCAGACAAAAACACTTTAAAATGATGACTAAAAGAAATTGAACCAAGATCTTCTGAACTTTTAAGAGATAGACTTATTCTCCTTTTCCTAATAATATGGATATAGCTTCTATTATTATTATGGTATTGGTAGAAGTACAATTCCTGCATTTACTTAGTAACTAGAAATACTTACCAACATGAATCTCCTTTATATAATAGCTTACCCATAGAGCTCCTAAAAGTGCAAAGTGTTCATTTATCTTTGGGTGTCTACACACTCATGAAAAGAATTTGATTACTAAATAAACATACAGAAACAAGATGGTTTGTCAAAAAGTTTACTCTGACATTTAACTGGGATTACCTTTCTTTATTTGGTGGCAAATGCAATATATAAAAAATAAGTCATTCCTCTAATATTGCCCTGGTTATGTTTGCAGAAAAGTGTGTATGGGGTGAATATGAGTGTGCATGTGTATCTGGAAGATTCTAAGATCCTAAGTAATCTATTTCCAACCCTGATATCTACTGTCATTTATTTTCTTGGTGGAGACATTTACTACTTTAAGGTTTCTTTCTTCTTTTTTTTTTTTATTCTTTCCTTAAATGCATTCCTCTAAGATACTACCAACTCACCAGAATGACAAAGATTATCCTTTATTACCAGTTTCCTCCCTGAATTTCTCTATCTGTAAATAAGAACTATATTGAAGCAAATAAGGGTGTCTAAGAGAATTTAAAATAGATTAAATTATTAGTATTCAATTCATCAATTAACATCTATTAAATATATATCACCACTTTCTTCCTTGAAATTTCAGTGTATATATATATATATATATATATATATATATATATATATATATATATATATATTGTTCTCTGTAAATAAGGGCAGTATTGAGACAAGTGCACTTATACACACACACACACACACACACAAATATATAATCAGTATATAGAAAATAATGACAAAACACTTTTTCTGAACATTGCTTTCAATCCTATTCTACTAGTTAGCATTTATATGGCACTCTGAGGTTTGCAAAACACTTTCTGTACGTTATCTCAATGGATTTTCACGATGAACATATATTATCTCCATTTTTTACAGATGAGGAAATTGAGACTAGAAAAAAGTTGTGATCTTTCCAGAGTCAAATAGTTGTAAAATGCCTCCTTTATGTTTCTGTGGAGATTTTTTAAAATGAATATTCTAGGGGGCAGCTAGGTAGCACAGTGGATAAAGCACCGGCCCTGGAGTCAGGAAGACCTGAGTTCATATCTGGCCTCAGACACTTAATAATTTCCTAGCTGTGTGACCTTGGGCAAGTCACTTAACCCCACTACCTTGCAAAAACCAAAAAAAATGAATGTTGTGTTACACTGATCTGTATGATTTTGGAATCAAAGAATCTTGGGTTTAAATCCTAGGTCTTCAATTTGCTTGGGCAGGTAACCTTGTTAAAATTACTTAGTTCCTCTGATTTTCTGTTTACTGCTATATAAAATGGAGTACATGAAAATGACCTCTAAGGTCCCCCCCAGCCAAAATTTAATGATTCTTCTTCCTTTTTATATGCCTTTTCATTGTGAAAGATTCATAATTAGGGAAATACTTTTTCTTTCAGAAAATGGTTGGGGATACTTGGTTAGGGCTTAGCCCCCTTTTTAATTCTAAGGGTCACTGCAGTTGTTAGTAATGCCCTTCAGTTCACTGAGGCAGAAGATGGAGAATAAAGAAAAAGGAAAGGAGGGATGAAGGACAAAAATGCTGAGAGAAAAACAGAGGCAGTAGTTGTAGTACTTGTAGTTGGAGAATTGGCAGTCCTCAAATTCATTGTTATGTTTTCGTCCTTGTTTTTGCCCTTTATGTTTTCTTTGTCTGGAGCTGTATCTATAATTTCATCAGTCAGGACTACCTATATTGAAACTCCTTCATTATAGATTACTCCTCTATAATGTTTATTTGGGGAGTTAATTGGGGCATGAAATGTTGTATCTTGCCCAGGATGGCATTGTCAGTATGTGGTGAAAACTAGACTCATAATCATGTCTTCATAATTCCTAGGCTTGGCCCCTGTGCTGCCTCTCCAATGTATTATATTTAGTTCAAGAAATATTTATGTACATTATAAATGAAGTTTTCTTGAAAGCCTGAGAATACTAAGATCAAAACAACAGCATCTAACCATCTCCTTTGGGCTCATTTCCCAGTCAACTCCCACTCATACTGTGGTTTTGGTTCTTTAGTGTATTAGTTGACTACTATTCTCTGGATCTAGGGGTGACTGTCTCTCCCCCCTTTTTCAGTGTTACCACTTATAAGAGCTCAATGATATGCTTGTCATTAGTTATCAGTCAGATTTGCTTAGTTTTTATTTCTTTATTATTTCTTTATTTATCTGTTTGTCTATTCATTCATCCATTTAGTTATTTATTCACTCATTCACTCATTCATATATTTATTTATCCATTTATTTATTCATCCATCCATCCATCCATCCATCCATCCATTCATTTATTCATCATTTATTTATCCATTTATCATTTATTTATTTATTCATTTATTCATTCATTCATTTATTCATTCATTCATTTATTCATTCATTCATTTGTTTGTTTGTTTGTTTGTTTGTTTGTTTATAGTTTTTGCAAAGCTATGGGGTTAAGTGGCTTTTACAGCTAGGTAATTATTAAGTGTCTGAGGCCAGATTTGAAATGAGGTACTCCTGATTCCAGGGCCGGAGCTCTATCCACTGTGTCACCTAACTGCATGAAAAGATATTTATTAAGTAGCTATTGTAGCTAGGTGGCATGGCAAAGAGTCAAGTCTGGAATCACAAAGACATTGCCATGAATTCAAATCTGACCTCAGACACTAGTTTTGGGACCCTGGGAAAATCACTTGACCCTTTTTACCTTACTTTCCTGATTTGTAAAATGAGTTGGGAAAGAAAATGGCAAGTCATTCTAATATCTTTGCCAAGAAAACCTGAAATGGGTCACAAAGAGAAAGACACGACTAAAACTACTGAATAAAGATGGCAATACCAGATTAAGGAGTTTGTATTTTTAACAAACCATAAGAATCCTGGTAGTACTGATGCCTAAAATTCTTTATCCCTGTGTCTAGAATTACTTCTTTGTGGTTCCCATTTCCTTAGTTCATCAAATTAGGAAAACAATTCCCCAAGGCAAAAAGGAAGTATTTTTCTTCTGAAAGAATTAATAGAAGATACCCTGGAGAATTCAGGAATTCAAAATTTACTGGATAGAGTGAGATAAAATACACATTCTTCAGTATAACATTTAAAACTCCATATATTTTGAGCTGGAATGGACCTTAGATGGATCAATCTAATCCAGTTATATTAAACTCAAATAGAAGTCAAGGGGGTCACTAAAACAGACATAAGGATCCCTGCAGGTAGCATTTTTGCATTGAAAATTACATATTTACATTACCTATTTTTAGTGTATTTTATATTTCCCAATTACATTTTAATCTGGTGTGCTGGTGAGTACTGCCTATTGTCTAGCAGCAATGTGTTTCAGACCTCTGATCTATTCAACCCTCTCATTTATAGACAGGGGAAATGAGGTCCAGAAAATTTCATGATCTGTCCATAATTTGAGCAAGAATTTGAATCCAGTTGCTCCGTTTCTAAATCAGTTATTATTTCCACTATACTAGACCTCAAGATGGCTATATTCTTATTGCCTTTCCTTCCCCACCACCCCCTAGTCTTCTACCCTTGTCCTTCCCCCCCCCCCCCACTCTCCCTCTTCCTTTCTCCTCCTTACCACCCCCCACACCTTTATTTCCTTATAGTCTGCATAAGTTTATATGTGAAGGATTCTCCAGGTCCTGTCTCAAAGACATAATGTCTTATTTAGAGTCATTTAATTAAAAGTTTTGATTTTAACCCCCCCCTTTTTTTGGATGCACCCATAGTGAAAAACAAAACCTCAAGGTAAAGGAAACATTTTTGATTTGAGAATGGATCTAGCAGGCTAAAAATGAATGACGATAATGATTTGTCTGTTTTGGCGTCTGGCTAAGTTAATGAGACTAGTATGGCTAGCAGCTGCTGGATACTTAAAAACATTAAAGGTTAAGTATAATCACATAATTTCCTTTTATAAGCAGCCCTTTCTCTGTCTTTCAACAAACTTGTCACTAATTGAATAGGCCGAAAGCATTGTAGCCTTAGACTAGGAATAGACAATCACATGATTAAATTGTCCTATTAAGGCAAAATATTGCTTTCGATGAAAATGTTTTGTTCTTGGATCATAAGTTTGAAACTGAAGAGGACCTTAGAAATTCAAGTTCTTCATTTTATGGATGAGAAGGAGGGATGTAATGACTTGCTCCAGGTAATATAGGTAACAAATGGTAGGGCTGGAATATGAACACCTGTTCTAAGACCTTGGAATAAGAATTTCCAAAATCACGTTATTGTTTTTAATTTCTGAAACATTTTTACATGGAGTTAAAACTTAAACAGACAACAGATGTCTTTTCATTTTTGATGGTGGTTACCTAATTGGGTTCTATGCTGCTATCAATATAGCCTAAAATTGAATTAGCCTATTTTGGCATCCAAATTGTTCTATTGACTCATGGTGAACTTGCAATCAATCCAAACTTCTAATTATTTTTTTGGCTTATGAAATGCTTTTATGTTACCATTGAACTGAATTGGACTTACACTGAGTCCTGAACCATACCATTAGGCTAGCTAGGTGGCACAAAGGATAGAGTATTTGACTGGGAAATGAGAAGATCTGAGTTTGAATTGGCTCAGTATCATTCTAATTCACCTACCTCTCAGAGTTGTAAGGATTAAAGGAATTAATACTTAAAAAGAACTTTGTAGACCTTAAAGAGCTATGTAGAATAGGACAAACTATCATTATTATTACTATCATTTTTGGGTGGTTATCAATTCATCAATACTTTTACAAACCTAGTTGAAATATCATTCATCCCTTACTTCTATATATTTTAAAGGCTCTTATGGAATGTCATTTTAGAAAAAATTAAACTTATTGATATTTTTATTCTACTTTACATGAAATATTTATCAGATAGATATACAGTAGTATTTGTTTTCTTTTGTACATGATTTTATTGGTATAGAAAGTGTCTTCTGCTAATGTGGCTCAGAAGTTGTTCTGTAAATTATGGTGTTGGAGAGTTGTTTAAGATGCTTCCCTAGTTTAGCTGATTTGGCCAGTCATTATACCAGGATATGTTAAAGTCAGAACTTGAAATTGGGTCTCCCAGAATCTGAGTCCAGCTGTATATTCTATACCAAGGTGCTTTCTCTTTTCAAAAATAGGAGATGAGAGCACTATGAATTTTGAGTCATGGTGAGCACATGTTGACTCCTAATTATCATCAATTATCACTGATCACCATATTGAAATGGAAATACAAATGAATCTGAAGTCAGGAGAGATGTGGGTTTTCATCTTGCTTCTTATACTGTGTGAACCTGAGCAAGTCCATTTAACTCCATTTAACTTAATTTCTTCATCTGTAAGACAGTTAACAATAATAATGATATAATAATACCAATAACAACCTTTATTAGCTTTAATCTAAAATATTGCCATAAATCTATGATTTCATTGGTATATATGTTCTCCTCAAAAATTCTCCTCACAATCAATCCATAGTTCCTCATTCTGTATAACTTGTGCCATTATTGTTATATGAGTTCACTTTAAGAAGTTTAAAGACTTAAAGTCTTAAAGACTATAAAATTACCTGGTATATTGAGAAGTGAAGTGATTTCAGGATATTATGTTTAAGAGGGAGGAATTGAATTCAGATCTCCGTAACTCTGGGATTTGCTTTAGCATTGTAGAGTCTAAATAGACTCTATAAGCACTTTTAAGATTTATAAAACACTCTATATAAATATTATATTATTGGATTTTCACAACTCTGAGAAATGTGGACAATCATTATCTTTATTTTATGCATGAGAAAAATGAGGTGGCCAGAGGTTCAAAAACATGTCTAATTTTTGGCAGAATTTGAACTTAAGGCTTCTTGACTCAGGGCCAGAATTCTCTCCATTTTGCCATCTCCTAAGTCTAGCAGATAATATATGAATAAATTCTGACAGAAGATGTTGTGAATTCTGTAAATTCTTGTCAGAAATATGTGCCAAGTGGTTGGATTAAGCAGGTGAATGTACTATATATATATATATATATATATATGTTCTATTAATTGCATTTATTGTTCATTCATTTCAGTCACGTCTAAGTCTTCAAAACCCCATTTGGGGTTTTCTTGGCAAAGATACTGGGCTGGTTTGTCATTTCTTTCTCCAGATCATTTTGCAAATGAGGAAACTGAGACAAACTCGATTAAGTGACTTGCCCCAGATTACTTAACTAGTAAGTGTCTGAGGCTAGATATGAATTCCAGACTCTAGGCTTAGCTCTCTATCCACTGCACCATATAAATTAACATACAATTGTAATATTAATTGTACATCTGTTTCAAATAGTAATTTTCCTTGATTCAATAATATAATCCAATTTTATTTATTTCAAAATAAATACAATCTTTGTTAATAAATGAAGAATGAATTAAGTCCTCATTTGTAATATTTCATTATTCAGTTTTTCTGTATCTGATTTGCCAGTCTTCAAGGTTTATATGTCTACAAAGATAACACCATCTTGTACTTGATGTGTGATCTGAGGGATGAGGTTTTTAAAACATGTACAATTCCACTTGCTGTATTTTGAAAAACCTCCACTAAATTCACTAAAGTGTCAGTTACATCTAAATATTTATTCTATGTGCTTTCTTATTCACTATTTTCAAAGTCTCATTCAGCTTAAAAGCTTCCAAATTCATCCAACCTTAGATTTTTTTTTTATGATTTTACTTTCCCACAACTAAATTGCTACTACAGTATTTGGCAGGACTTCATACTTTAGTTCCAGTTAAACCAGTGGAACAAGTATTTACAGTTAGTGAGGCATTAGGACTAGTGTGCTCTTTAAGCTTGAAATCAAGGCAATATAGGTCACATCACTGAGACTTCCTGGATGATGTTAGTAAGTTCCTTGGGGAACTTCTTAAAATTTATATCCTAAATCATAGATAGTTTAGAAGTTCCCTAATGGAGAACATTTTCTTTACATGAAAATCAGAACATATAAATTAGCTTTGATTTTATTTAGATTGGTTCTTAACCTTTTTTTGTATTAAAATCTGCTTTGGTCATCTGATGAACTTGTGAACCTCTTCTCAGAATATTTTTAAATGCATACATTAAAATACTTACTATTGCAAAGGAAATTGATTATATTGAAGTAGATATAAAAAATATAAATAGAAACCCAGTTCACATACTCCAGGTTAAAACTCTTGTATATACAGTTATATTTATAACTGAAATATACCTTCACCTTTTTTCTCTCCTCACTTCCAGAGGAAAGGAATAGCTTTTTTGATCTTAAATAATATTTAAGATATTGGTTTTATCCTTTGAAATATGCAATTGAGTCAAGAAGTTGTAAAAGTGGTGGTCTGGATGAACACAGACTAAAAAAGCCAGAGAGGCAATGGTTTTCCATATGCTGTCTGTGTCTCAAGCACAATTTTCTATCTGAGTGGAGAAAACATGTAGGCTACTGATATTGTGATGCATAAATAATAAGTATGATATAAAACTATTTTTCTTTCCCTACCCACTAGAGATATGATTTCATATCATGTCCTTAGAAGTAGAAAAAAAGACATTTTTTTGAATTAGGAAAAATTGGAACCAAGCATTTTACTATGACATATTGTCTATATTTTTTAAGTACTAAGTAAATATTTTATCTTCAATAAAATAAAATAAAACTTTACCTATAATAAGCTTATGCATCTGCTATAGAATATTCAACTTCTCTTAAAGCCTTCCTTTCTAGAAACTGGTCTTTCAGCTCACTTCATTTTGCATCTGCAGCTCTGCTTGGTTTCAAGATGCTAGGTATTCTTTTAGAGCCTCTTCCCATGTTTGTGGTCAAACACAGACCAGAGTACAGGCATGAAAGAAGTCAGAGCCTCTCCTGAGACAGTGAATCGTCATCAAACACAGATGAGGACGAGTTAATGGATGGGAGTTTTGATGGTGATGAGTTGTATGAATTTTATGATGAATAAAACTTCAGTTCAATAGCTTCATGTAATACATTTTTTAAAAAAAATTCAGGCCCCCAAATTAAGGTGCATCTTATATATGGGAGCATTATATTATATATGGGGGAAAATACAGTACTTCTTGCAAATGGGACTGAATCTCCCTTTTTATGGAGATCTATGCCATTCATACTGAGAAACTAATTAGTAGGAGAGGGAATAAAGTTAGTACACATAAACAATGAATAAGGAAAAATTTCATTGGTACTCTTTTTTTTCCTAGGATAAAATATTAACACTTCAGTCTAACATCTAATCATAATTTGGCTCCAATAGATCTTTCTGGCTTTATGTCATAAGACTTCCCATTCATACACTCTATGTAGTTGCTAGATTATACTACTAACTGTTCCTTTCTTTGTATTTGAATTTGCATTTCTACTGCCTCTGAAGCATTCCATCCTAAACTTTCTCATAATCTTCTCCCCCCTCCACCCCTCCACACATACTCACACTTTTAAAAAGACTCCTCTCAAGGCCTCCTCCATGAAACCTACCCTATACATTGCTTCTCACCCAATGCTCCTATTTGCTCCTGTTTTCATTTGTATTATTTTTGAATTTGACTTCTTATAAAATTGAAGAGGAGAACCCCAAGGAAAGAAAATCTGTTTACTAATGTGGATTGACAATTGTTCTGTAATTTATAGAGAATTTCCCGAGGTACTGAATTTAAATGATTTTCCAGGTACACACACAGCTTATATGTGTCATTGGTAGGACTTGAATCCATACCTGTCTAACTCTGAGGACAGTTCTTTATACCTTATAACAATCTGCTTCCACAAATTTTCTTGTATCATAATTGTGTGAGTATCTGCTAGATTATTGTCTTATCCCTTATACTTTCTTCTCTAGGTTTTCAGGATAAGGTTCTCTCTTGGTTCTCCTCCTACCAATCTGACTTTCTTCTCATCCAGGTTATGGTTGTTAACTGTATGTATTACTCTCTACCAAGGCTCTGTCCTAACTTCCCTTCTCTGCTCTCTCCATACTATTTTCCTTAATGATCTCATCAGCTCCTATGGATTCAATGTTGATTTCTAGGCAGAGAATTTATCCAGCTCCAACCCTTCTCCAGGTCTATCATATCATATCACCAGTTGTCTCTTAGACTTCTCAATCTGAATGTCCTGAAGACATCTAAAATTCAACAATTGCCAAACTTAATTAATCTCCTCCCCACCAAAAAAGCAAATAAATAAAACTCTGTCTCCATTGTTTTCCTATTACTGTCAAAATTTCTACCATTCTCCTAGTCATCCTGGCTTGTACCTCAGGATATAATCCTCAAATCTTCACTTACTCTCTCCCCTTGTATCCAATATGTTTATGATTCCTATCAATTCTACTCTTACATGTGGCCCTTTCTCTTTTCTAATACTCATGATCTGGTACAGACCCTCATTGTCTCAAATCTAGACTACTATAGCAGCCTTCTGGATGGTCTCCTTGATTCAATTTACCCCACTTAGGGGATGAGATAATTCAGGGAGGAGAAAGAAATCCAGCTTTCTTTGAGAAGCATTTCTCAAAGTTCATCTTAATAACCAGTGCCTTTCCTCTGAGATTATTTCCAAATTCTTCTTTTTATATCTTGCTTGTATATAGTTGTTTATATTGTCACCCTGTTAGATTGATAATTCTTTAAAGGCAGTGTTCTGCATAAAGGAAAAATGCTTGTTGATTTTACTTGACTTGAATTTTTCTCAGTATAGTGCTCATAAATTCCTTCATTTCAACTTGTAATCAAGTCCTAATATGGAACCTTGGGCATTCCATCTGTTCAAGTCTATGATGAAAAACCATTATCCTTTTAAAAAGGATCCCCTTCCTAGAAACAAATTCCTTTACAAATGGACAAATGGTACAAAATGACTGACATAGCAATTTAAATTTAGCCTCTCAGAAGGCCTTCCCTAAATACTTTTCTCATGGAGACAAAGCAGCCTTTTCTCTTCCATTGTAATCATTTTGAATGTGAGACATTAAGGTCACTTTTCTCAGTGATTTGACATTAATTTTACAGAAAGCTTCCTTATCTTTCCTATTTTCCATGGTCATTTTCATCATCGGAAAATGACTTTACTCTTACATTTTATTAGACAAACTATAGAGAATGCAGATGGCCTTTTAATTCAATAGATAATAACAGGGGCATGGAATCTTTAATATGCCCCTTTGAAAAAATATGATTTTTACTCATTTATGTGATTCCCAAGCTAATCTCATGTTTCTTTCCTTTCCTTTCCCCCGCTTTGTATCATTGATATGTGGCTTATATTTCCCTAGGCCTTCCCTGACAGTTCAAATGAAATTTCAGATTTTACCATTTAAAGGAAATTTTTTTTTTTCAAAAGGCAGTGGTTGTTTTATATTGAGGTTTGAATCAAAAGTGAATTCCCTGTTATAGGATATTAATGTCCTAAATTGTAAAATAGTGACTATACTTTGGAAAAGGAAATCTAGGGGTTCTTATAATACCATGGCAAAAAGACAATGATGACAACACAATTTCAAGACTGATCATTTCTCCAAAATGATTCAAAAAATATTAGAGCTGCAAGAGATGAATCTTCAAATTAATTCAATAAACATTTGTTAAATGCCAAATATGGGCTAGCAGCAATTCTGCTATAGAGTTAGAACTGACAATATTTGAGATCTAAGAATTCTTCTTGTCCAACAGAAGTCGTTAAGTGGAACAATGAATAGAGTGTTATATTTGGATTCAGGAAGACCTAAATTTGAATTCTGTCTCAACCATGTAATAACTATAAGATCCTACACAAACCAATGAAACTTAGTTTCTTTGTCTGTAAAATAGTGATAATAATATAATCTATCTCAAAGTGTAAACAACAAATGTGAAACACTTTGCAAAATTTAAATGATATGATAAAAGCTAGTATATTATTGTTATTATTAATTTCAAGTTTCCACATTTTATAGGAAAATGAAGAACTTGGGGAAAAAAGTTAAAAATATATTAATAATAGTCTTATGTGGTTTCACATATTTATCAGTTTCTGTCTTTATAGAGCCAACAAAAGAAGCTCAGTGATCTCTGGTCTTAAATCAGCAGACTTACTCTTTTTATTTGTAAAACACAAATAGTGTCCCTCTTTTCCCCACCTCAATGAACATGACCCTTTGGCAACATGTGTATAGAATAAATGTCTATTAACTGCAAATGGTTAAAAATAAAATTAAAAAACTCAACCATTGGATCATAGAGTTAAAGCTATGAGGGACCTATTTGTTCAACCCTATCATTGTAAAATGAAAAAAAAACTGAATTCCACAGAGATAAAATATCTCATCTAACATTACACAGATATTAAATAGTAGAGCTGGGACTTCTGACTTCAAATGCAGCATTCTTTCCACTATATTACACTTCATTTTTATTGGTATCTATAGGAGCACAAAGGATAGACCCCAGAAAGCCATCTTAGCCTTTCAGTTACAGATAGTAGTTTCCTCATTGAATGTTTTCTTAGGTTGATAGAATCCCAGAGTTTCCTTCCTACCCCCTACCTACCACCCAAATTAGAGGAGAAACAAGTATTGACCGTACACAGCTTCTATTTAATAAATATTTGCATTATTTTTATATCATATTGACTAGCTTTTAATTGTATTGACTTTTTTCCCCCATGTGATGGATTCATTCAGTTGTTTTCATCCTCTTTAACATTGAAATCTTAACATTTTTCTTCAGTGTTTGTCAATTTATTAAATGAGCAGTGAATATAGTTAACTTGGTTTTAAAAAACTATCTTAACTAATAGATACTAGTAAAACATATACAGATATATAACATAAAACCTAACACTTCAAGACACACCATGGTTTCACCAAATATTAATATTTGGCAAAGGCATTTCACAACCATTAAATCATTTGTTCACGTTATGCACACTAAATTTTTCATAAAGGACCATTTTGCCAGTTTCCCATCAAGGAAATTGTTAATTAATGTTATGATTATGTTATTTATGATAATGAATAATGAATATAGCATTATGCATTCATTAAATGTACACCTTCCTTCTCCCCATCTTAGCCAAAAAAAGGGCCTTTCTGTTAGATATGCTTTTTGACTAGTTTTCTTCATTGGGATGATAATGATGCTTATTTCTTAATCAGTGTCAAACATCATTCAAAATAAAGAAATAGTTTTCTTTTGATTAACTTAATTTCAACCAATATTTGTATTTTCTACTTATTAATGTCTTTGGAAAAGAAATTTCAGTGTCAACAGTGAATCTTTG
This sequence comes from Macrotis lagotis, assembly GCF_037893015.1. Classification (NCBI taxonomy): domain Eukaryota; kingdom Metazoa; phylum Chordata; class Mammalia; order Peramelemorphia; family Peramelidae; genus Macrotis; species Macrotis lagotis. The sequence goes on from NC_133658.1 coordinate 198,973,488, forward strand.
CCACTTAGACTTAGTTTTGGAGTAAGGATTAGAGATACAACAACTCCATACTTCTTAGGTGGACAGGTCTGTCTAACAGTTTGACAAGTATCCAGTCTAAGGAGTACATATTCAGTGCCCAAGTCACTGATCTGGGTATTGACTCTTTCATTTGAATGGATAGCAGATATAAACAGGCAATTTAAGGAAGCAATTTTGAATGGAAATGAGATGGAGGTAAATTCATGTAAGTGGGAAGAAAAACAAACAAGGTTTACAACCATGCTTTTATATCCATAATAACAAACTTCCAATTTCTTACTCTGGAAATCCAGTTAATTATCCAGATCAGTGACATGGACCCAATGAGCTCCTTATACATATTTATTGTATTGAGGATTTGTCAACCATGACACAGTCCTTTCTATGCCAATTCTCTAAACTTGCCATATTTCATGTTCTTTGGGAGTAATTGATGGATTTGCCAGTTTTTATCTAGATGTTTGTTATGCAGACAAAATTCTAGTGCTGCAAGTAAGAGTGATTAAAATTTACAAATGACCTCTTTTCAAAATCTTAATGAAGCAGCAGAATTAAGAGAGTCTCTATCCAATGGAAATGATTCCAGATTAGATAGGAGGTTTGTAGGTAAACCAATCAATCAGTCTTAAAGCATTTACTAAATATTTACTATGTAACAGACATTAAGATAGGTGATAGGGATTAAAAGGAGTTTGTATTCTATGGGTAATGGGGTTTATATAAATACAAGGTTTATACAAAGCAAAATAAGATAATTTTTTGAGTGAAGGAAGCATTAGAAGTTTAGGATATTAAGAAAGGTGTAATCTAAGACATGAATTTGGAAGAAAACTAAGGATTTTTAAGAGAAGAGGAAGTACATTCTAAGAGAGGGTCAGAGGGACCTGTACAAAACCATGTAGTCAGTAAATGAAGTGCTGTACATGAGGCCAGTTTAGCTAGATAATAAAGTGCAGGATTGGGTGGGTAGGAGCCACAATATTAAGGATTTTCAGTTTCAAATGAAGTCTATAATTTTTCCTAGAATCATAGGAGTATTTGTGAAAGGGAGTACCTTGGTCATACCTGAGTTTTAGGATTATTATCTTGCTAACTGTGGATAAAAGATTTTAGGGAGGAGAAATTTAGAGGCTCCTTAACTGACTCAGTGACTAGCACTGGGCATTGTGACAGGAAGATCTGATTTGAAATTTGGCCTCAGATACTTACTAGCTGTATGTTCCAGGGTAAATTACTTAATCTCTGACTCAATTTCCTTATCTGTAAAATGGGGATAACAATGTTATCTGCATCATGAGGATCAAATGTGATAATATATATTAAGGATATCATGAATCAAATTCATAAAAATACCAGCTATTTTTAAGGTAGGGAGAATTTGGTATTTATTTATTGGGATAGTCTAGGGAAGAGTAATGATGACTTGAACTTGGAAGGTACCTTATGAGCAGAAAGAAGGAGATAGTTGTACTCAGAGTCAAGAGAGATTCTAGAAATTATCTGGACCAATATTTTCTTTTTTTTTTTTTTAGGTTGAAGAAACTGAAACCTTAAGAGAAGGGATAGGAGAGGCTAGGTGGCACAGTGGATAGAGTGCTGGCCCTGGAGTCAGGAGTACCTGAGTTCAAATCCAGTCTCAGACACTTAATATTTACCTAGCTGTGTGGCCTTGGGCAAGCCACTTAACCCCATTGTCTTGCAAAAAAATCTTAGGAAAAAAAGAGAGAAGGGATATGCCCAAGTTTGCATAACTATACAATAGAAGAGTTAGGACTTGAATTCAGATTTTTTGAGTTCAAGGTCAGCACTTTTCCCACTATAAAAAAGTATGAATTTAATATAAATTAAAACTAAGATTGGACACACTGACATGATAATAGCATAAAGGCTGATACCAATTTTACTGAGTGTGGGATAGGCCTGGGGAAACAGTCCCACATTTTGAAAAATTCAAAGACATGTTTATTAAAGACTGCTACATGACAAAAGAAATGACTAAAAGAACATTGAATTTGGCTGGAAGACCTGGGTTTGAATCCAATCTCCATAGCAGTTTTGTAACCTTGAGCAAGTAACATCTCTCTAGGGCTTTGTGTCCTTCCTTCCAAGCAAAAGTGGGTTGGACTAGATAACCTCCAAACATTTTTTAGTTCTGAATTCCATGATCCTTTTATAGCAGTGTAAGATTGTTGGGGAGGTAGGGGGAGACTTTAACCCATCTATATAATTTCTTTGTTCAGTTAAAAGATGAAGTTGGATTTATTCAATATTTCTCACAAAAGCACTTGCCACTTTTACGTAAGCATGATTCCACTGCAAGTGCCTAATGGCCAAATACAGCACCAGCTTTATTGTGCCTAGACCAGCAGAAAAATAAAATTACCACATGATTGTAACTAGTGCCAAGGAAAATAGAAACTGACAGTAATTCAGCACTCCCTCTGATAAAAGCACATAATCCATATGCAGCATGCAAACCTGTTCCAATATAGGGAAATTAGATGTTTTGTATCAAGTAATGCAGTTATAAGGGAAAAAACACAAATAAAAAGGATTTGATTCATATTTTTACATTTAAAAATTTTATCTTTAAAACTTCTTGTATAGAAGACACAGATGTAGCTTAAATATATATCTAAAAACATAGAAGAAAAAGTCAAAGGGGTTGCTTTATAATATGTAAAAGTCCATTAAAAATTCATTAGGTGCCTAGTATCTGCAAAAAAAAAAGGGTGGTCTGGCATGGCCAGTCTTGAAGTCAGGAAGACCTGGATTCAAGTCTTGTCTCTGACATGCTCTGATCAGGCAACTATGACCAAGTCACTTAACCTCTTAACACCCCAAGCAAACCTTTAAAATGATAAATTATAGACTAGTAGTCAATCTTCATATATGGAGGAAGTTTTCTCATTGGGAATTCTTTACATTGACACAATCACAAGATTATATTCTGTTTTCTCTTCATAAAAGTGAGATGGAAGGTAGAAAGATCAAAAACCTTGGAGTCAGAGTTTTAAAGTCAGAAATAACTTGACTCAATCATCTTTTTTTGTTTTTTAGAAAAGGGAAGTCCCTGGCCTGTCTTTTGCCTTCTTTTCATAATTGGTCTCCACTGGGGAAATACTTTAATAAATCTGTAAACACACTCTCTTTAGTTTTCATTTAAAACAACAATCTTCAAAAACCCAAACCTTCATCATAATGTAATGATCAATTATTAGAATGAATTTCAGAAACAGATACTTTAAAAGAACATATTTGTCAAATGGTTCACCAATTTTTAGGTGCAGAGTTTGTCACACAGATTTGAAGATGACTATGTAAATCACATCTAAGCTTTCCAATAATTAATGCTGTGTATCTATACTCTACCTAGTTCCTCCTCTGCTGGCCCTGGAAAACTGATCCCAGGCTGGGCTAGATCTCCGCCCTCTTCCTCTGTAAAGACAGAAACAAAGTATGGTTTAACATCACTTCACCTTGGATTACAGTCTCCCAAAGGGAATCTTTAAAACAAATTGTTAACTTCCAGACATTTGAGATCTCTGCATTTTTATGTAATTGTTGCTGTTCAGATTTGAGTAACTGCTGGGAAGTCTTTCCTTTATTCTGAAAAACAGACCTGGGAATTTGTCCCTATATTTCTCTCAACTCCATTTCAGTTCCAAAGCAGTGCCATATTTACTTGGTGTGTTCTGATCATTCATGTTTACATGATCCTGAATAGACTCAGATCAATTTAGAATGTCAAAAGTTATGCTTAAAGGAGAAACTTAGAAAGATTTCCGTAATTGTCCCTTATCTGATTAAATTAGCTAACTTAAATTGCTGTTAGTGTTTAAATGGTCTATTTTATCCAAAGTACTAACTCATTTTCTCCTATTGGAAGAATATTATGGTCATTGATATTTTGCCCATGTAAAATCATATACCTAATTGACAGAATTGACCCAGAAAAGACCTCAGAATCTATATAGCACATTTTCTTGCTTTATAGAGAAGCAATTTCCTACCTAAAAAAGAAATGTTTTGTCCAAGTTAATGTAGCTTGGACAATACCATGTATGATATATATCATATCATTTATCACTCACATCTGCTTCCTTTTAACTCAGTATTTTATCTATCACACAATTACATCTGTCTCTTTGGAGTTTCATAATGCCAATCATATCTATATATGTCCACATCTGTCTATAGACATTTAGAATCAAAAAGTATCTATAGACAGATGAAAATTCATACATATCAACATATATGCATATATAGATAAAAATGATCTAGCTGTCTAGAAAATCTACTTTTGATAATAGTTGACAAATAATAAATTTTGGATTAAAAGGATTTTGAGTACATTTGATCCTTATAATGGCACAACAAGGTATGTCTTAACATTATTGGAATCATAGATTTAGAACTAGAAGGAACTTTATATAATCCAGATCTCTTTTACAGATGAAGAAAATGAGGTCCTGGAATATTCATAGATCAAAGATTAAGCAGTAGGAAGGTCTATTAAATGTCATAGTTTTAAAACCCTATGTTTTCTTGACCACTTGGTGACACAGAAACTGAAATTTGAATTCAAGTTCCTTTTCTACAATTGGTGTTCATTCTGCTCTCAGAGGCAGGTTTTAACCCAATTCTCTTCTGTCTAGTGCTTTTTCCATTACGCTATATATAGCAGAACCAAATTCATCCTTTTGGTGGATATTTCTTAGTCTAGTGACTTGATTTTATTCTACATTTATATTTCTCTTTAATTGTGCATATTTATCTTTGTATATACACCTTTTTACTTCCACTGTTTTCAGTTTTTCATATAGGAAAATGAACACCCCTGCATTAGCATTTTACTTTGCTAAGAAAAAAAACCACTTCAGATATATACATATGAAATCATATTTAAATTACTGAGAAGGTTTATAAATGGCTTGAGTCTCAAAACTGGATTTTTTCTAATATAGTAAAATGATATTCCAAATACATTATAATTCTATTTTTTGTATTCCTCTATACACAACAATTAAGAATAAGTGTCAACTTCAAAGAAACATGCATTGCCCTGAATATATGTTTAAATAGAACTTGGAGATGCAGACTGCAATTGAACTTGAAAAATCTGCAAATTGCACCTGTAAACCCATTTTGCATTGTTCTAGTTATAAACGGACTCTATCAATTTCCACTATTTGTGAAAAGATGATGAATCTGAAATGGAACAAACAGTTGAGTAATGGTTGAAGCAATATTTTACTGTCCTGGATTGTATTTACTGAACATTTAGCTACAGGTCATCTTATTTCTATGTGTCCCTCTGAATTGAAATAAATGCTTGACAAGAGAGTTTATAAATTTTTTTTTAGCATAATTCAACCAGTCTCCATTTTTTTGCATGCTTATAGCACTTTCAGTATTGTCTAATTTTTTTCTCCCAGCTAATGAACTATCTACCAGAAAGCTTGTCAGTCCAATAACTATATTAAAAAAATATGAAGCAAGAGATGGATATGCTTTCCTGCTTCTTTTTGAAATCTAATGGACAGTTCTAATTAAATACCCTCTTTTATTGACCAGTTTCCATGGAGATGATTGTCACATGATAAACCTGATTAGCTCCAAAGCAGAATCTCCATTTGTTACCAAAAACAAAACATAAATGATTTGACAATCAAAATGATCAATAATAAAAAGCAGAATAAACAGACATTACAATTTAAATTAAGTTCCATATAGTGCTATCTTAAACTAGAACAAACTCAGGTTTGTGAAAAGACTGCTTCTTATTTCAACGGAAAAAAAATTACAGGGTGTTTGAAGTCACTTTCCTCATTCAATATGCAAAACCTATGAATAGTTACATTGTATCTTTGTAGGCAGGGCAATTCATCAAATTGACCAAATAATTAATAAAATTTTTTGTTTTTTTTAACTAATAAGCTTTTAAGCCCATATTATATTCCAAGCATCATGCTAAGTCCTGAAAAATATAATGAAAACAGCAAAAAAAAATAGTCCCTAACTTTGAGGAGTTTATATTCTAATGGACAGAAAACAATATATATGTAAATTATTCTGTGATCAGGTAAATAATATGATGTAAGTGAAAGTACTTAATTAACCATTAAGGGTAAAGAAAAATGAACGATTAATTTCTAGTTATCTTTCCACTTTCTACCTGCAACTCCTATTTGATTAGAACTCTATGAAATATGACTGTATCCACTGCCTCTGCTCATGCTTTCTAGCTTCATTTTGTGTGTTGTCTTCTACCCATTAGATTGGAAGCTCTGTGAAGCATATATCTTTTTTTACTCTACAGGAAGATTTAATGTTTTTGTTTAGATACTTAGATTGGAGAGAGTTTTATTCATTCATACTGTGCTATTTGCCATTGATCATAACCAATACACTTTCTATTTAATTCTTAGTAAAACAAAACAAAACAGCAACAAAAAACCCAACTGTTGAGTTCTCTCTTTCCAGCCAGTTCCCTGGGGATCCCCTGAAGGTAGGGACCATGACTCTCATTCTCTTTTATTTCCCCTGCCAAGCATAGTACAATCTTGAGAACAGAATAAGCAATAAATGTGTTGAATAAATTATATTTAATGAAATTAAGTGAATTAAAGATATATTAGAAAATGTTTAATTAGGGATTTCATTCAATAAATATCACATAATGTTTCTAAATGCCTACTATATATAGAGCCCTGTCCTAAGTGGTGGAAGTTACAGAGTTGAACAGGATGCTTATCCATACCTCAAGAAAGCTTAAAAATATTAGGCAGGATAAGTTATAGACAAAAGTACAAACTGATAAAATCTGAAACATGCATAGGAGAGGTACAAATTTCTACAAGAACACTGACAAATAAGATACATTTGTATAGTATACAAAGAAGCCAAGGTATTGCTTTCAAGATAGTCTATTAATACAAATGTTGAGCAAGTTCATTCGGGTTTGCAAAAATATTGTGAACATAAAACCGAGTATGTAATAATTAACATTTTAAGCATCTCAGGCTCAGGTTCAAAAGAAAGTTTTTTTTTATTTCTCTTAAAATTCTTTATCCCTAAACTTATGTATTCCCATGTCATTCTCTCATTCAAAAATCTCCATTGATTCCCTATTGCCTCTAGAACAAAGTATAAAATATCCTTAGTCTGACATTTTAAAGGCATTCAACAATCTGGTTCCAATCTGTTTCCAGACTTATATTCACATGAATTCCCTTGCACTATCTATGCAAGCCAAACTGGCCTGTCCACCTTTTTCTTATATGTAACATTCCACCTCCCAGCAGCATGTGTTGGTGGTGTCCCTGCATGGACTGCACTGTAATCTCAACTCTTCATTTTAGAATCCCTAGTGTCTCAATTTGGGTGCCATCTCCTATATAATCCTTTTTCTGAGCTGTCTCTACCTCATCAAGCCACCCCATCCTAAAATAATTTTCTGTTTACATCTCTGGGTAGATATTGTAACTTTTCTGTAGAATGTAAGTTTCTTGAGGAGAGGGATATTTCATTTTGAATTTGTGTACTCAGTACTTAGCAAAGTATCTGGTACAGAGCAAATCTTTAATATTATTGGTTTGAATTAAATGAATATGCATATTTTAAATATGAATATCTTGGATCTCTCTATTCTACTCCAACACTTATTAGGGGAAGAAAACTGAGTTTAATCCTCTATTTGCATGAAATAACCTATGATGCAAAAAACAAATAAATTTAGGATTATATAATGGAACAATAGCTCCATTAGCTATGATTTTTAGACATTATGAGATTGAAAAACCATAAGATAAGCATGTCTATAGCTCAAGTTCTTTATTTTTCCTTATCCAAACCACTAAAAATGCCATAACCAAAATAGACTAGTGTCTATATAGACAATGTATGTGAGATTAATCTGTGCTGTAAAATTAATAGCATCTGTATCCCAGTAATGCCCAAATATCTATCACACTTTCTTGGTGAAAACAGAAGTGTTCCTTAGATGGAAAAAAATGGAATCATTCACTTACACATCTGAGTGCTTCTAATGAGTTTTAGTCTCCATCAGAGAAACACAGTCTTTTTACTGTTATGACTTCTGATAGGATTTTCCTTATTTCAGACTGTTCTCTTACAATATTTTCCAGCTGAATTCACTTTATGAATTATTTTTTTCTCATATACTGAAGCCTAATGATAGCAGCATGACCTAACATACCATATTTCACTTCTGGTAAATTGTGTTTGAAGTCTTTTTACCTTTTCATTATCATTTTTTTATATTATTATTAAAGAACCAATATCCAAGTTTTACATAGACTGAAGATTTCTGCTAAGGAAATATTTCTGTACTTTTTGAACTGATTCCTGAGAGTAGAAGAGATGAGCAGAGCCATGGAGACACACTATCAGATGCAATTGGTATCAGCAAGAACTTTGGTTTGGGTTAGAAGACTTATGTTTAAATCTCAAGTTTGGTACCTACCACCTATGTTACTTTGGACAAGGCTTGATTCTTCTCATCTGGTAAGAATGTGAGTTGTAATAAATGACTTTCAAGATCCTTTCTAGCTCTAAATTTATGATTCTTATGAATATTCTTAAATAAAAATTACCTGAGTTTACATTTCCTCATGGATAATCACACTTCATGATCTTATCTACTCCAGAGCCTGGGAGCTTTTCTTTGTGGTAAGGTTTTCAAATGCCATTCAGTTCTCTTACTTAAAGATATATATCCTCCCAGGATCACATGAACAGAATATTCTAACATAGAAACTTAGGGAAAGTCAAAACTCACATAACTAGGCAAAGGAATTCTATGATTACTGTAGGCAAAGGAAATTACTTATTTTTGTGACCTCATTCAAGTGTTTTGCTTAGAATTCACATAGCTACCCCAATGGAGGAGCTTGCCCTCACAATTACAAGGGGAGGAAACCAAATTAAAACAAATTTCTAGAAACTGAGTTGTCTCTGCTGTTGGCTTTTAGATATAAGCACTCTCATGGGAGGGAAAATGATAGATGAGAATGACCCCAAGGATGCAGCTTTTCTTATAAATCCTATTCCTCTTTGCTGATCCTGTCTTTGACTCTTATGGCTCCTCTCCCTGCTTGTGATTGTGTTAAGGCCACACATTTCTCTAACCATAATAATAGCTCACAATTATATGGTATTTTATTCTTTCCAAATCATTAAATTCACAACCTCACTGTGAAATAGATGATGCAATTATAATAACACCCATTTAAAAAATGAGAATAGGATTCCAGCTCCTGAGATGACTTTTGTACCTCACATAGCTCATTATTGGTAAGATAGGGATCCAAAGCCTAGTTTTCAGACAAGCAAGTCAATGTTCCTTCAACAATATTTCATTTTCTCTCTGATGAGAAGGACAGATTTAGTGCAATATGTGTCTTAGGAGAAAATATGAACATATCTCAAGTATTTGTTTTACTCCTCCATTAATATTTTACTCCAGTGTTTCATTATGCTAAAGAGGTAAATTATGGCACTAAAGGCCATATTCTGGCAGGTGCTACTAAACTGGTCAAGCTTGAAATTTGGGTCTATTGACCTGGACAGTATACTTGTAATGAGAGTACTGCAGAATCAAGGAATATTTGAGCTGGAAGAAACTTCAGAGTTCAATGAATCTAATTTCCTTTTACAAAGGTGGAACCAGGTTATGCGGGTAGCTTGCATGAGGGCCTTTGGCTATACTTTTATCCAGAGCAAAATTTCACTTGATGAGCTGGCAGTTGAAGATGGTGGATGATCATGGTAGTGCCCCTTTAAATTAGGGCCATCTTAGAAGTAGTATAAAGAGGTCATCTTTATAAGGCAGTTTCAGGGACTCAGAGTCTCTTCTTTAGGCTTGTTGCAAAATATCACTTGCTCGTTTTTATTAACCTTTATTTTTAACAGCCTTTTGCTTTTCACACTGTCATTATAGAAAAGGTTTAAAATGCCAATACCCTTTAAATTCACACTAAATGGCAAATGATGTCTATCGGATCCTCTATTGAGGATCACTTGTCTGACAGTCCTTGATATCACTGGAGAATGAGGAAGCAGGAGAAACCAAAAGACATTCTTTTGATTCACTAGGAAAAAGAATACGAAATTGTAATCTCACATTTAGACACTTGAATGCATCTGAGTTTAATCTCCACTAGAGAAAAATACATCTCTTGTGGTTTCACTATGCACCTGGCAGCTACAGGCACAAGGACCACCCACATGGACACAGCTGTCAGTGCTTACTACACAGACAGGAATGCAAGGAAAGCTTGACTCCAACACCCAATCCAGTGTGTTCAGCTTCTTTCCCAATGTGCAGGTACTATGAGAACCAGCTGAAGGTCCCCATCTATTCCTAGTTATTACTTCTTCTAACCCAGTTTTCTCAGGTCACTGAGGTTTTCAGAGTATTGGTGCTCTGGACTGTTTTTGCTAAGAGAGAGGTAGGAAAAGAGCACGTTCAGAATAGTATCCCTTTAGTGGGAAGAGTATTTCAATTTATTTGTGGGTTCTCCTTCTCTGAAATCATATCTCCTTTACATTCTGTAAATTGTGGGTACCTAGTTATTTTCATGCTGATTCGGACTCCTCCCTTTAAATCCTAAGAATGTGAGCTGCTTTTTTAAAATTTGATATTTTCTTTTCTTTTTTGTAATTACATGTTATGAAAGTTTTTCAACATTCATCCACCTGCATATGCATATTTTAAAGTTACATAATTCCTTCCACACTTCCTTCCCACCTCCCTCCTCTCAGTGGCAAACACTCAGATGAATATTTTACACACACACATCTGTGTTAACATGATTATAGATTAGTTATTTTTGGAATGAGAAATTAGGATTAAGGGAAAAGAAAGAAAACTATGAGATAGGGCTGGCTAGGTGGTGTAGTGGATAAAGCACCGGCCTTGGAGTCAGGAGTACCTGGGTTCAAATCCGGTCTCAGACACTTAATAATTACCTAGCTGTGTGGCCTTGGGCAAGCCACTTAACCCCGTTTGCCTTGCAAAAGAAAAAAAAACCTAAAAAAAAGAAAAAAAGAGAAAACTATGAGATAGAAAAGAAATATATATAAGAGAAATTAAAAAAATGAATATAGTGTTCATTCAGATTGTGAAGGGTTTTGTTTTGTTTTTCTTCCTTGGGATGGGGATAGCATTGTCCACAGCCAGTCTCCTAGGATTGTCCTAGTTCTCTGAACTGCTGGGAGGAGCTGCATCCATCAAGGCTGATCAACTCACAATATTGTTAATGATTACAATGTTCTCTTGGTTCTGCTCCCTGAATGTGAGCTTCTTTATAGTTGTAACTTTTTATCTTTCTTTGAGTTCCTATAACTTGACACAGTGCCTGGTACACACAGTCAAATACTTTTAAAAAACTGAGTTTAGTGTTTTATGAATAATTCACATTTATAATATCAGTGTAAGCATCCTCATTCCCATTTTACATATATGAGAAACTTGAGACTCAGGAAGATGAAGTGGCTAACATTAATAAGTAAAAGATTCAGGACTGGTTCTATACAAGGTTGGACTGCGGCTTGTGTACCTGAAATTGGGGTCTTCTATTATTAATCTTACTAGTCTATGCAAGTTATTGAGGTTTTGGTTCTTAAGGAGCGGGGTGGTCTATTGTCATTGGAGTCAACATCTAGTCAGTGGAAAACCTGCTTAAAGCCACTTTTCTGAGTCATAGCAGTCTGAGACTCACCTTTATCTGAGAGTAGATGGAAATAGAATGAAACACTAGGTACTCATGACCTAGTTCTTTTTCTAAAATATCTCACTGCTACTTTTTTTTTTTTTTAGTTTTTGCAAGACAATGGAGTTAAATGATTTATACAACTAGAAAGTATCAAGTGTCTGAGACTGGATTTGAGCTTAGACCCTCCTGACTCCAGCTATGATACTCTATTCACTGTGCCATCTAGCTGCCCTGTTGTATTTTCAAACTCATATTTAAATGAGTTTGCATTTCTAGTGCACATGGGCAAATCTGTTGGAAATAATAAAAGTGTGTATACTGCATTATTTTTAAAATTTTAGTTTAAAATGATGTATAAGTATACATGCATATATATATATATATATTTGTGTATGTGTTGCCTTTGGTATAGGGAGTGAGCATCAATGACACATATGTAACTCAAAGACCTAGAGGTATACTTGGAACACTGTATGTCAGTAATTAATCACTAAACACTTATTATTGGCCAACTATGTGCAAGGCATTGGGTTAAGAGGCAAAAGTTGATCCTTGCCCTCAAGGATCTCAAAATTCAATGGACAAGATTATGAATAAACAAATATATGCAAATGAGCTATATACAGAACAAATAGGAAATAATGAATATAGAGAAAGCATTACTAGAAGTAGGAGTTGGGAAAGAAGAAGATGGAATTCTTGAAGAAGATGGAATTTTAGCTGAGTCTTAAAGGATACCAGAAAGATAAATAAGAAAGGAGTATTTTAAATACAAGCTACTGCCAGAGAACAGTGGAAAAAAAGCAGAAATTCAATGGATCTATAGGTATATGGTGGAGAGTAAGGCTTAAGACTGGACAGGGGCTAGGTTGTGAAAGGCTCTGAAAGCCAAATAGAACTTTTTGTAGTCAAACCTGGAGCTAATAGGGAGTCAATGGAGTTTGAATAGGAGGACAGCTTGTTCTTTAGGAAATTTATTTTGGTGGATTGGAGTGAGGAGAGAGTTATAGCAGTCAGACCCATCAGCTGATTAATGAACTAGTTAGGTGAGGTGATGAAGGCTTGCATTATGAGTGACAGCAGTGTCAGAGCAAGGGGGACACTTTTGAGAGATGTTACAAAAGTGAGATTAGCATACCATGAAACAGATTGACTCTGCTGTGTGTGTGTGTGTGTGTGTGTGTGTGTGTGTGAAGAATGCTTCCTAGGGGAAAGATAACAAGTTCAGTTTTGTACATATTGAATTTAAGAAATCGACTGGATAACTGGATATCTAAAAGGAAATTGGAGATATGAGATTGTAAATTAGCAGAGAGGTCATGACAGGCAAGGGAGATTTCAGGATCATCATCATCATAGAGATGATAATTAAGTCTCTGGAAACTGATGAAATAATTAAGTAAAATAATATAGAAGGAGAAAAGAAGAGAGATCTTGATATGGAAGAGGATTTGAAAAAAGAAACTGATGAGTGGTCAAATAGGAGTAGAACCAAAACGAGTGGTATCTTGAAACCCTAGAGAGAGAGGGAGAACAATATTAAGAAGAGTGTGATTGGGGCGGCTAGGTGGCACAGTGGATGGAGCACTGGCCCTGAAGTCAGGAGTACCTGAGTTCAAATCCGGTCTCAGACATTTAATAATTACCTAGCTGTGTGGCCTTGGGTGAGCCACTTAACCCCATTGCCTTGCAAAAACCTAAAAAAAATAGTATGATTAACAGTGGCAAAGGTTAAAGAAGGGGATTGTGCAGAATGAAGATTGAGAAATCTCACAGCTAGTATATGTCAGAACCCAGATCTCTGACTCCAAGGTAGGTCTTCAAATAGTTCATATAGCATGCAATTTACATATGAATTAAAATGATCAGATTTAGTTTTCCACTAAAGTCGACCTATCAAGTTAAGATAAATATATTGATTTAAGTTTACAAAGTGATTTCTTCATAATTCTGTGAGGCAGGTAGTGAATTGTTGTCTTTTTACAGAAATGAGGAAATGGATGCATATTCATGATGAGAGACTTGTCTAGAGTGTCATAGTAATTTTTCACCAAAGTAATCTTGCCAATTAATAATTGGGAAAATAGTGCTTTTCTTTGAAAAATATTAAACTAATTAAAACTATATCTGGGGAAGAGTCTATAAATATTGAAAGATGGCTTGGAATTAATATTCTTGTATATCTGAATTCACATTCTACTTTTTTCCATTTATAAAGAACAAAGCAATACCCTTATACAACTAATATTCTCCTCTAATGTATTACAGAATTCCCATAAGATCTTCCAGTTGCTGTTAGGACTGTCATTTGCTTTCCAGATAGAAATATAATCTATTTAACATCAAAGATCAACTGTATTAACTGATTTGAATTTGGGTAATTATGAAATCATAGTGTCCATTTATGAATACTAGAGATATTTTACAAGTAAGGAAAACAATTCTGTTGGGACAGAGTAATGATAGCCTGTCTAGCAGCAGTGGCTGGGAATAAATGGAAAAAGGATTGTTAATAGGAGCATCTTATGGGCATCAAAGGAACAGCACTGGACTTGGAACTAGGAAGACATATTTCTGAGTTCAATGCAAAGTCACACATCATCTAATGTGTGATCCTGGGCAGGACACTTAACCCTATTTGCCTTGTTTTCTCAGTATCTTGTTCAAGAAAACCCCAAAATGGGGATCATGAAGAGTTGGACAGGATTGAAAAGACTGAACAACAATAAAAAAATCAGATAGATTACCACTTAAAGTATGCAAGACAAAAGCCAAAATCTTTCCTGCCTTGTCAATTTTTTCTTAAGAAAAAGATTCAGGTATTTCCAGATGCAAGCATTCTCAGCTTCACAAGTAGAATAGATTTTGTTTTTGCAATGCTTTATTACATCGACTATTTTGGTTACACATATTATTTTTCCAGATCTATTTACTATTGACATTAAAAGGTTTTTATTCTTTATCCTTTTTATCCTACTGGTAACTAACCAGTAGATATCCAGGCTTAAGAAGAGGAGCACTTTACATTTTTTTCTTTTCCTCATTGGCCTAGGAGTGTGTATGTGTGTGTGTGTGTGTGTGTGTGTGTGTGTGTGTGTGTGTTTGTGTATGTGTATGCACATATTATTTCATAAGATAAAGAGAGATAAAAATGATTTTTATTTCATAGATTTTCCTATTTTGTTAGTGGGTTAATTGCTTTGTTATTTGAGCTCTGTGATTAGCTTGATTTGTAAATAGAGGACTGGATAGGGGCTCAAGTTGAGAATGCAAGCTATTGCCAAAATCTTAGAACAATTTCATGTTCAAAACTGCACTAAGGCTTTTGGGTTAGTCAGTATTTCCTTTTTACTCAGTGGACCTGAGCATATAACTAAAATTTGTCAGCAAACTTTTTATTGATTTTTTTATACCCATTGCAAATTCTAATAGATCTCTAGAGAAACTACTTTAAGGAACACACAGACAATCATTTTAAAATGTTAGGTTCTGCATTGCTGAACTGCCCTGGTACCTTTGTGGATAGTCACCATTGTTATCCATTTGGTGAAAGAGTAGCATGTGCAGTGGCAAGATATGACCTTCATCGATGACTGTTAGGAGAAAAGGGAATAAATTCCTAGTAGAAGGTAAGAGAGCTCACTATTTTGAGTTATTGTTGGAATGACTCTTTGGGCAGCTTCTTGTCTACTCCGCTAACATGAGATTAGTCTCTGCCTCAGAGATGAAAGCTGTTTTACCCGTATTTCAGGTAAAACCTGTATTTTGCTGTTGTCTTTTTACAGCTAGCCCCACTTAAGCCTGAAGTGAGGTTAGAGAAAAGAACAGAGAAATTAGTTATAGGACCAGAGTCAAAATCCTGGTTCTGCCATTTATTACCTGTGTATGACCTTGAGTACTTCACTTTACATTTCTGGCCTTTCACCAGCTATGTTGTTATGTGTCTGGGGAGCATTATTAATGATCTTTTAAAATTAGCTCTTTCAGAGACCACTTAAGCCACATGCCTGAGAATGATTGATTGCATTCTTTAGCTTAGTTTTTTACCTCCTTCATCTTTCCGCTAGATGGCACCATAAGGAGTCCCATAGGTAGCTGCTATAAAATACTTCACACTAGTAAATAGGTGTTGGTCAAAGGGCTTCCAAGTCTGTTGATTTGAGACACTTCTTTATTCCACTTCAAAGAGTTTTAGAAGACCTCCCTGACTCTTGTGTGAATAGGATGGGCGATTTTCTTTTATGTCTTCCCCACCTTAAGGATGGGCAACTTGCTTTCCCATCCTGTCCATAACTCCTCCCACAATTTTCTGAGTCTGAGGATAAAAGCATGTTCATTTCATCCTCCCCCTCCATCTTCACTCCTTTTTCCTCCTTTTCATTTCCATGATGCCCTACCATGCAAATATTCTTGAAGTCTGACAAGTCTGAAATAGGTGCCAAAACCCTGGTAGTGGGAGAGAAATAGAAGTGATGAATTTTCTGTTGGCATTTTTGCCATCCCCAGCAGAGTTTTATTTGAATAGAATATTTTTTACAAAGAACTTAGAAGTACATTGTTATATTAAATGATGATCTTTAAGTCAACGGATTAGGCACATTTTCTTTTTTCCAAAGCACCACATGTTTACATATTTATACTCAAAACATTTCTATAATCCACGGAAGGTGAGAAATAATTCCTACTTTACAGATGGGAAAACCAAAATTCATGGAAATTTAATAATTTGACAGAGGTCACACAATTATTGGTAACAAATTGAATGTTCTATGCAGTGGGCAGGATGCCACACTAAATTAAAAAAAAATAAAGCAGTGGGAGGACACATTTTTCCTGGGTTTCAATAGAGAATAACATGATCTTTTTATCATAGGATGAAGTACTTTCTTTTTAAGGGAGTGTGTTTACATATTTAATACAGAAGATGCAACACTCTCCTATTTATATTTCCCAGTAATAGCATTTTTTTTAAAGGAGCAGTAAGGAGACCCTGGGCTTCAAAATACTAGCATTCTTCTTTAATACCTATCTTAGAACAAATTACTTAAAATTCTCTTGACCTAAGTTCTAAATAATAGTTTTATAGGATAAAGTCAGTTGGTTCAGTTTCTTTGTTTTACAGATGAAGAAATGCAGGAAGAATAACAACTCTAAATTTAGAAGTGTTTCTCCTAAACCAATTCATGTAATCATTGTTCCCCTAATATAAAATATTCATTCCTCTCTGTCTTTGGTCATGTTATCCTCCTTACCTGAAATGTTTTTACACCTCTTCTTTCTCTAAATTTTATTTGACAGATCTAATTGAACACATGATTTATCAATTTTTAATGCTTTTTGTTCTTTTAATGTTATATATAAAATTATAATTAAACTTAAAAAGCTTAAAATGCCTTACACCTTCTCACTCCTGTAAAAAAAGAATAAAGAGGACAAAAAAAATTCTGGCAACTCATCATTCAAATCTGACCATACGTGTAGTGTTCTCCATCCATAACCCCCCACCTCTGCAAAGAAGGGAGGGTGATAATAAGAGCTAGCACTGAAAATGAACTTAGAGATCATTTGGTCCAAAGATGAGAAAATACCCTCAGACAGATTAAGAGGTTCTTATTATTGTCTTCTATTTTTCTGTACTTAGCTGTATTTTACTTTTCTCCTCCCTTGCAAGATCTTTGAAGACATTAACCAAATCTAATATTTCTGTCATGTTTTCCCCCTACCCCTCTACCTCCCACCTACCCACCCCCAGTTTCTGATTCACAGAGTTAGGCATGTAGCAGGCACTCTCAATAAATTCATTTGTTTATAGAATAAATGACAATTTTCTGGCATCTGAGTCACTGTATCATTTGAAAGTTAACTTTTGAAGGAGGAATGAACAAGGCCATGTCTTTAGCCACTTCCTCTAATGAGAAGGGCTGAAATCTGCTCAAATTGAAGCTTCATTTATGCTCTGTTAGGACAATGACATTGATTAGTTTTAATGCTGATTTCCTCTTCCATTTTGTTCACAGCTGTGTAACTCAACTCAACAAACATTTATGCAACTAGCCTGCATTCAGCCCCTGTTGTACAGATTACTAATGGATTTCTTTAAGCGCTCTTCAATAGTCACATTTTTACACTGAATTATGAATTGCATCTCAAAAGGAATTGCCCCAGCATATCCATAAAACCTGTCACTTCAATGAGACTGTGAAAGAAAAAACCCTCCAAGTTGCCAATGATGTCCCTACTTCAGTGTCCTGAAATATGACAATGAATATTATTGTGTGAAAATAGGTGTTAGAGAAAACTAATTATTCTTATGTAACAGTAGAACTACTGCTAGCTATTCTATCCCTTGGGCAAAACAATCAAACTAGGAGGAAATGAATAGTAGTGGTGTAAAGGAGAATCCTACCTTCAGCAAGTTCAGTCACATTAGGAGAAGAGGAGAAGCATTCTAGTCCTTATATATTCCTCCCCTTTTTTTCCCCCTGCACCACCATATTAGGAGGAAAGGAACCAAGAGAAAGGTCCATGGCAGTAAGACTCTTGGAATGGCAGTTATGTCCTGCCATGTAGGACCAGTAGAGGACCAAGAGGTGAGGCATAGAGTAAGTATGGTAGGGGAAAACTGATCTTTCCCAAGATCAGGACCACTAGCTAGGTAGGTAGCATATTATATAAGAGTGCTGAATCGACTTGTCAAATGCTCCTTCAGATAGCTTATCTGGGTGACAAATAAAGTTTTTATTGAGACTTAGTTTCCTCATCTGCAAAAGGGAAATTAAACTAGCATCTACTTCACAGATTTATTGTAATGAAGCATAAAAAAACCATTTGCAAAGTGCTTTGCAAACCATAAAGTACTCTATAAATGCTAACTATCTGTCATTAATAATTAGAAATAATAATATGATTATAATTATTGACACTCTGGTACAATATCCCCTTTTTCCTATACTAGTTACACACCTCAGTAATAGTATTCAGTTAAATCTCATTCATGAATCAATTTCACAAGACCTGTTCCATAGATTTGAGACTCTAATCAAACATAGTCTTTACTTATTATTTAAAAAGTCATTGTCCAAAAGGAATCAGTGCTGCTTAGTAACCAAGATATACATAATTTCTAGTCCCTCTGGAATCTGAAGAAAAATTTTTAAAGATCCTTCAGTACAACAGTCCAGTCCACTTTTGTTTCCTTTCCACATATCCTAAAGCCTCATGTTGAAACCATGAGTTTTTACATTTTCAGAGCCGTCTCTGAATTTTGTCTGAATATAAAGTTCAATACTTTTAACTACTATTTATATGAAACAATGTTTTACGCTAAATTTTGTTTAGGATGAGAACATATTGCTTATGCAGAAAACTGGTTTAATGTGAAGGCCCTAGCATCCAGTAATTAGTTATAGGCTAAAATTCTGGGGATTAATAATAATTCATGGAGATTAATCATAATTCACATGATCACTTTCCACATTGAATGTTGTTAATTTAAAAATCTCTGTAATTACAGAAAACATTGAAAAAATAAAAATTGCCTTTCAAAATCTGATGCCAACTCACAATTGGATCTTATTTAACTCTCAAAATATTTGGTCTCACATAGCGTAGTTGTAAGGGCATTAGACTCAGTCATAGTATGGTACCCATCTCATAGGGATATTGTGAAGATTATGTCAGATACCTTAAAAGCTTAAAATGTCAAAGACATGTTAGCCCCCCAATATTATAAATCTTTTGTAAGTGGTTTCCAGCTGGGAACACAAAGAGGAAAAATGAAATGTTCTGACCACAAGAAGCCTATTGTCTACAAGAGAAAGTAGCATACACATACATAGGTAAATGCAAAATCTAAGGTAAATTGTTTGGATCCAGATTATAAATAGTTTTATGTACATAGAGGAGAGTGATTATTAGGAATATTCCATAATTTTGAACCACCAAGGCTTGTAACTTCCCTGTTTGTAAGTTGCCATAAAGCAAATGCTTTATTTCAAAATGAAATGCCAAAAGGAAATTAAACTTTAGTTTTTGGATTGAATGATCTGAAGAATGGGTGGTCAAATAAATACCCTTAGGGAAAAGTATTGGCTGTATATTTTATAGAATAACAAGAATAATGGCTATCATTTACAAAATACCTTTCAGTTCACAAATAATTTTCCCTTGTAATTAGGACTTAGCACAGTGTCTAAGATCTAGTAAGACTAATAAATGCTTACTAATTGATCATATTCATAAAAGCTAAGTACTTTACAGTTTTCAAAAATACATTTACTCTTAATCATAGACATTTGATTCCCTATAGGTTGGGCAAATATTAGTATCCTTTCTTAGAGATGAGGAAGCATTGAGAAATGAAATTATTTACATAAAGTTACATACATTATACAAAGAGGAGCCAGTTGTACTCAAACTTGGGATCCCTGACTTCAAATTAAAGCTTTTCATTCTACCCCTAATTTTGAAGTTTTTTTAAATAAATTAATAGTAGTAATTTACATTTCTATAACAAGTTAAGGTACTTCCCTCACAAAAAGACCATGAAAGGAGGAATACAAATATTATGATTCCTAATGTACAACTGAGAAAATAGGTGTAGAAAGGAGAAGCAGTTTGTACTTAATGGCCCAGCTAGCAAGTGTCAAGGCAAGGAGCATTGACCAACTAAATGGAATAGTGACAAGAACACTAGGCTCGAATTCAGAGGACCTAGTCTCAAATCTAAGCTTTATTAGTGCTATTATGAATAAATCACTTCATTTCTCTGGGACTCTGTTTTGACACCCGAGATAATTGATGTAGATCAGCTCTAATGTCCCTTTTAGTTTTGATTCCACCAGTAGGTCACAAAGGATTCCAAAAATGGAAGACTCACATTTCCCTGCTCTAGTAGAGTCAGTAATTTAATTCTGACTTTGACCAGCTCTTCTTTTCAATTATACAATAGATTTCACTTAGATATCCTTATTTTGACAGGGATTTTAAAGCATATTTTAACTTCCTAAAATACTACTGTTCAAATATTCCTAAATACTGAATTTAATGCATCCTCCCTTATTTTTCAGTGAATATTGAATATATGAGCACCTCTCTAGATGTCATCATCTTCTTTATAGATTTGTTTTTTTATGTCTTAGATTCCAACTAAAGATATTATGTTAATGAAGAATCCATGGAATATTAGTATCTGGTTTAACATAAGGTGATTTCTTCTAGATGGAGATTGTTAAATAAGGACCTGCAGGAGAGTAGTTGAGTTCCAGTATATACTATTATGTGGGTATTATAATTCAACCAATTACTTTAGTGCATATCCATATCCATGCAAAGACACAGAAGTGTATTTGTCCATATAGGGTATCCCAAAAGACTTAGTGAAACTGTAAATTATAATTTTATAATTATAAATGAAATAAACATTAAAAATTATTTGAAAGTTTAATTATTTAAATGTTTTCAATTATTTAGTGTTGTGAATTTTGAATAATATATTTTATATTTTTAATTTCAAAAGTACAGGGCATCATGTAATTATGTATTACAAATATGATGACTTCTGTAGATCCAAGATTTCTAGCTAAGTCACCTGTCTTCTGGAAGACTCATGTCAAAACTAATATGCAATAGCTACCTCTCAAATGTATCTGTTCTATAACTATCCTTGAACTGCATATATGGACACAACATTTCTTATAAGTATCCCACTATCTCTATACCCATTCTAGTGTGTTTCTTCTTCTCCCCTCAAAAGTACTATTACAGTAAACTCTTTCTTTGTATCTAAACTCTCCCATCTTCAATTCAGTCTCTATAAAACTGCCAAATATGACCAAGGTAAAAGTCTAAACATGTCACTCTCCAATTGAAGAATGTTCAATGGCTCCCTATTAATGCTAGAATAATAATAATAAAAAAACTTCTCTTTTTACTTAAAGCTTCTCATCACCTAGCTCTATCCTACCTTTCTGGGCCTTTTAAACACTACACCTCCCCAAGTCCCACAACTACTCTCACTTGGGAATCTCACCAAATTGGCTCACTTATTGTTTACCACATGAATATTACATGTCATGCCTCTTGTGTAGCCTTTCCTATGGGAAGCCTGGTATGTCTGAAATACTTTGTATCCTTATTTCAGTGGGTTAAGACTAAGATTAAGGGACTTTCCCAGTAGTCATTGTTGTCTCCCAAATTATTTTGTATTTATTTTATAAATATAATGTATTTACTTATCTGTGAACATGTTCTATCTACCTCTCACTCCTCTTTAAAAAATATTTATTTATTTTCTAGCCATATGCACATGTATATTTTTAAGTTACAAAATGTCCTCCCACCCTCCTTTCCCACCCCTCTTCCCTCAATAGGGAACAGTCATGTTAGAACTGTACATACATATTTTTGACAAACATGTTTATAGCATTTTAAGTATGAGGAATTAGGATTAAGGGAAAGAGATACATGAGAGATAATTTTTGCAACGTGTTCATCAGATTCTGAAGGATATTTTTTTGTTTTGTTTTGTTTTGTTTTCTGGATGGGGATAACATTGTCCATAGCCAGTCTAATACTCTTGTCTTAGCTCTCTGAACTGCTGAGAGGATCTGTTTCCATCAAGGTTGATAACTCTGCATTCCTAAAAGGATATAAAATTCTTAAGGGTAGGCAATATCTCACTTTTGAATTTTTAATCACAATGCCAAGTAGTCTGTGGCATTAAACTATTCTTGGTAATTGATTGGTTGGCATGTATATGTATTCAAAACTATGTGATGGCATAGAAAGACATACACACATAGATATATAGGGATATATTCTGTGATTTCATTTATATGAGAAATTTTCCCATGATAAACTTCCTCTAAATTCTCTGTAGTCTTAGTTATTGTTCAGTTATTTTAGCTGGGTCCAACTCTTCATGACCCCATTTGGGGCTTTCTTGGCAAAAATCCAGCTCATTTTGTAGATGAGGAAACTGAGGCAAATTGGGTTAAGTGACTTGTCCAGGTTCATATGGCAAGTTAGTATCCAAAGTCAGATTTGAACTTGTCTTCCTGATTCTAGACTGAGGCTCTATCCAATGAGCCACCTAGTCTTAAAGGGTTGTCTAACTCATTAAGAGGTTGTGAACTCCCTGGAATCACAGTTAGTATGTGTCAGAGGTGAAGTGTGAAACCAGATTTTTCTGAATTTGAGGCCTGTTCTTCACTAATTATATTAAGCCACCTTTCATCATGTGAACACACAGGGATGTATGTACGTGTAGGCAGTATATGTTTAAAAGTCACGTACATATTCTTATCTATACAACCAAAGATAAACATATATATGTAAACAATGATCTATAATAGTCCAAAATTTGTCCAAAAATTTAATTTCTTTAATGGAACTAGGAACTGGTAGGGAAATGAATAAAATAATTGTTTTACTTCTAGATGTAAACTGAAAAGAACCCTACACCTCATTTAATCCAACTCCTCCATTTTAAAAGAGTGAATTATGTCACAGAGAAGTTATAGTTTTTCTAAGTTGACATGGATAGTAAGCGGCAGAGCTAAGGTACTTCCTTTAAATAAGGGATAAATCCAATATTTTTCTTCTTTTCAATGAATGCTTACAAAATTGTTCTATTTCTGCAGGTTTGTCTATTATTACATTTCCACCGTATTTAAAACATATCTACAAGTCAAAGTTAGCTTATAATATTCTGGGACCTCAGTTGCTCCTGAGGAAATGCCTCTTAGAATATTTCTTGGCATAGCAAGTATATATGAGAGAAACACATAATGAGAGAAAAAACAACCTTTTTGCTTTTTCCTACCTAAAACTCATCCACCTCCTCTAAATTTAAGTAACCGTATTCTGTATACTATATTCTATAATCCCTTCAAGCTATCATCTTTTATTTCTTATCCATGCCACTATGCTTCTCCATAAATCCTAATGACTTATTGTCTTTGGAAAGAAATATGATTTCCTCTGTTTGATAGTTCAATTCCTCCAAAATTTGGTTTCAATTTAATTTTTCAGACTTCTTAGACATTGCTCCCTTTCATTAATTCTAAGATCCATCCAAATTATCTCCCTTGCTTTTCCTCCAAATTCCTTCCTCTCTCTCTCTCTCTCTCTCTCTCTCTCTCTCTCTCTCTCTCTCTCTCTCTCTCTCTCTCTCTCTCTCTGCCTTCATACTAGCTCTTTTCCATATCTAGAACATGTTCTTACCTGGTTTTCTTCATTTCCACAATTAACTTTGACATGCCCCAGTACTGTTATTTGCTCAGTCATTCAGTCATGTCCAACTTTGTGATACCATGGATCATGGTGTTTTCTTGGCAAAGATGTTGGAGTGATTTACCATTTCTTTTTCCAATGTATCTTTATTTTGCAGATGAAGAACTGAGGCAAATAGGGGTTAAGTAACTTGTCTAGTGACTTTCATAGCTAGTAAGACTATATTTGACTTCAGCCATAGTTCTCTATCCACTTGATGCTCCATTAGAACTTCTGCACCTCTAAATCATCACATATCTCTTTGCTTTCTATTTTGTATAAAACTATATTTGTGAATGTTTCTACTCTTGATATTCTGTTAGCACCTCAAGAAACTCTAGTTCATAGAACAATTACTAAAACAAAGTGCATATAGAATAAATACTTGTTGATAAATAGAATGATTGAAATCTCTAATAAAGTCGGGTTTCTTGGTATCATGAATGGCAGATTTGGGGGATTCTCTTTCAAGGAATGTGACCAACAAAATAACACCCCTGGGACTAGTTATGTTTAGATATTAATAAGATAATGTTTAAAGCAACATCTCATTTCTATCACATATAGCATTTTAAGTTTTATGCTTTGAACTCCTCACTAGAGATCTTCAAGCAAGAGAGCTAAGACTCTAGAGGTCCCTCAAGCTGAAGGACCAGTTATCTGGAATGTCTTTATTCAGAAGGAATTGGACTAGTCTACTGACATATCATTAAGTCCTGAGATTCTATGATGAAGTATTTACTGAGCTTTGACTACATCCCTATTACTGGTGCAGACTCTATTGGGATACATGCATTACACATGATTTCTCCTCTCAAAGAGCTAAGGTTTGATCTCCAAGAATACTTGTATTTTAATCTGACATAAAAAATGAAGTCAAAGGAGCGATTGTCAAATGATCTAATTTCTTGAATTAGGCTTTCTGGAGGTCCTTCAAACCATACCATCAGGCAACAAACTAGCCAGAGAGATGTCTTTATAGTTCTAGATCAACAGCAGAGGAATCAAGAGTCACAGCAAATTCTTGGAATTAAAATTTAAAAGAATGCAAATATTTCAATAGAAAAATGCATGATAAGCATAAGTAGACTGGCAGATTACCTAATGGTAAAATGAGCATTAGAATTACTAGAGGAAAGAAAAAAACATTACTGAGGATAAATATGACCAGGACAAGAAGGCAAGCACCTCATTTTCCAAATGAGGAAACTGAAATATGGCAAGGTTAAACCACTTTCTCAAGGTTAGGTAGGCAGTAAAGATTTGACCATGGTACCCTGAGTCTAAGCTCAGAGTCTTTCTCAGGAGGCAATGGATGGATTTGCAAAGATGCAAATTTATGCTTGATATTAGCAAAAGTTTTCTAAAAATTATAGCTATCCAAAAGTGGAATGAGCTAATCCGGAAAATGATTCCAAAAGACCTTACTAGTGATCTTCAAGGAAAGGTTGTATAGCCTTGGATGACTAGATATAGATTGGATTGATAGCAACTGAAATCCTTCTGAATTTGAGATATCCTAATTCTGTGATTGAAAGAACATTATAAATGAGTGATTTGAAGAAAGACATTATAGTGAGGTTTTAGGACTTTCAATTGGGGTATAAAATTGTAATCATGCTACCACAAAATGATATGGTGGTAAACGGTCTTTGCTGTTGTTGTTCATTCATATAAGTTATATCTGGCTCTTCATGATTCCATTTGGGGTTTTTCTTGGCAAAGTTAATCAAGTGATTTGCCTTTTTATTCTTCAAGTTATTTTACAGATGAGGAAAGTGAGGCAAATAGGGTTAAGTGACTTTCACAGGCTAAGACAGGAAGAGGATAGATTTGAAATCAAGATGAATCTTCCTGACTCCAAGTGTCTCCATCCATTGTACCATGTAGTTACACCCCTCCCTTACCTGAAATCACCCTGGGTGATTTGACTGCTTAATTCAGAAGACAGTATTCTTTTAGTCATGTTTGAAAGAAAATTTAGAACTATAGATATAGTAATATATGACAAAGTATAGATTAATTTATTAACATTATTAGATCTGATTAAGAAACTTTTTCCTTCTTAAAAATTAATAATCATAGTCTCTTTTTTGCTTTTATGTGTCACTGAATAATAGTTTTTTTTAGTCATTTTATATAAGCCCTCAGGGGAAGGGAAAATCTTCTAAGAAGGATTGTTTATTTTTTCTTTGCATCCATAGCACCCCAAAAGACCCTTTATACCTAATAGTTACTTAATATATATTTTTGAATTGAAGAAGTTCTGTCAAGATTATTGATCATCAAGAGAACTTCCAGAAATGGATTCCTGATTGGTTCCTTTCTCTCCATTGTCACTAAATATACAGTTTCTTCCCCATTAGTTACAAACACTGAATTTTCATTTACATTTCTGGGTCTAACCATTATTCATTTAAGAATATTAATTAATGCAGTAGCTTTTGTGAAATTATGACAAATTATGTGGGTTACTTATGATTTGTGGGCAAATCAAGCCCCCAGTATCAGTCATTCCTCTTCTAGAGCTGAGCTTACTAGGCAAGTTTGTTTATAGGAAACACTAGAGGTTTCAGGCCAGCACTAAAACAAAAATTTAATTGTATTACCATTGAGTTTCAGATTGATTCTAGTATAACAAATTATATAGATCTCGAGGGGCCAGTTGTTAACCAGAAACCAACTGTGGCAAATTGTGGCAACTCGGCCTCTTCCAATATTGTTTCAATAGAATGTAATAGCTGTTCTCTGTGGATGAAGCAAGAATATATTTTTTTAAGTTAAATAATTTAAGAAAGAGAGTGAGAGAGCAAGAGCACTAGTCAGCCAACCACTCGAAAAGATGACTGTTCCAGTTTCCCCATCTGTGAATGTTCTCAGGCTTAGAGATTGCATCAATGCATATATTTTATGCAATTATGGACACAAGTGCATGATTATCACAATGACGACTTCATTGTGATATCTGACTTGGGCAATTTATGTTTTCTATAATGAAAAGCCCTGGCAATTTCATCCTATTTGGCACAGAGCATGAGACAGGATTCATGGTCTGGTCTACAAAAGCAACCAAAAAAGAATTACTCTATCATTGATGATATGTTTTTGCCCACCATGTTTGTGTATATCACAGCTGTTACTAAGGCAAACAAATGCCTTAATTCTTCAATACCCTCCACAACCACTCCCCAACCCTTGAATTTACTTAAAAGAAAATGTTTCAAAGCAATTTTTTTCTTTGAGCTGTCTGGTACATAACAAAGAGAATGCACTTAAGGTCTTGGGTTAGTACTTGCTGAACTAGACTGAACCAAAGATAGCTCATTGTAAAGAAATTAAATGGGCAGCCTAAGCTTGGATGCTGAGTCCAGAGCCTGCCATTTTTTAACTTCTCTTTCATACTTTCTTTTTGCAGAATAGTACAATAGGTAGTTATGAAACATCTGCTGGGTAAAGAGTTTTGTATTGAGTATTTGGAAGCTGCCAAGTAAACTAAAACCTGGCACCTGCTCATGGGGAACTCAATGTATATAAGGGAATAAAATGCCCATTTTGTTATTTAGTTGTTTCATTTGTACCTAACTCTGTGTGGCACTTTCTTGGTAAAGATATTAAAGTGATGTGCTATTTTCTTCTCATTTAATAGATGAGGAAACTTGAAGCAAAGAGGGTTAAGTGACTTATACAAAGTCACACAGTTACAAAATATCTGAGTACAAATTTGAACTCAGGTCTTCTTGAGTCCAGGTCTAGCACTCTATCCACTGTGCCACACCTACCTGCCTATACAGAAAGATATAATAAACATTTGTTCTAGCACTTAGTTCTGTTTTAGCCTCTGAATTCTGCTTCACTTTTTTGAGTCAATTTTTTCCCCTGTTGGAATTTTACATTGCCAAACAAAATGAGAGATAAAACATGGAAGACAAGTTTAAATTTGCATGGAGAGCTATGGAAGATATGTACATAGGAGATCCATATATATATATATATATATATATATATATATATATATATATATATATAATTTGTAAATAAACTTTAGAAGGTCAAGGTACTATGTAAAGTTAAAGTTAAATTGTTGCCATTACTTAGAAGATCAAGCAAGGTTTCATGGAGGAAAGGGTAGAAATCTCAGTTATTCTTAATATAGATCACCATATAAGTTAAGTTAGTTTTCCACTGGATGAGCTAGGCTTGACATTAGGCATTATTATATAGGAGGGCGGGAAGAAATATCAGACATCTAGCCAAGCTCTCATTTTACTAATAAGGAAGCTGAGACTCACAAAGATTTCATTAAAGTAGCCCAGGAATTTTCACCCTGGTCCTTGGGCTTACTTTACAGTGCAATACAATGCTCTCTTAGGCAAATCACTGCCAAGTAATAGGTTAGTTCTCTTTTTTCCTAAAATGGGCACAACAATATTTACCCATCCATATACCAGGGTGATAGTTTATATGGATTCATTCATGGAAAGATGGAACTTCATTAGCAGAAATAGAATAATTTCATCTTTCTCTTATCTGTGAAATATTTTATACAGAATACAGTCTCTTTTTCTCTTCCTTTAATCATTTTCCCTATTTTTATGAAATAGAAATTAACAGTATGGCATTGAATAATCTGTCTTGCCTCTATTTTTTTATGCATGCATCAGCCATAGTTAGAATTTTTTAATGTGCATTTTTTTCAAGTCATTTTCTGTACTGAATCAAAGGAAAATGCAACACACTAGATGTGGAAACTCCAAAGAATCTATCTATCTATCCATATATATATATGTGTGTGTGTGTGTGTGTGTGTGTGTGTGTGTGTGTGTGTGTGTAGCTATATATGCATATAGATTGTGTTTGTGTGTGTGTGACACACACACACACAGAGAGAGAGAGAGAGAGAGAGAGAGAGAGAGAGAGAGAGAGAGAAGTTTATTTACTTTTCATTAAGTATTTTTATAGCATGAAGCAGGTCTAAGCAATCAAACTTAGGTATAGTCCCAAACATAAAAGAAATATGTGACAGGGATCAAGAAAAGGAAGACTAATATATCTGTGCTAAGTGATGGTACAGTTTGAATAAGATTCATCCTGTTACCCTTGTTCATTTCTAAGCTTTTTTCATAAGAAATTTTTCAACTTTCTTGCAATTCTCTCCTTGTGAAAGAGATTCTTGCAATTTCTGACCTTAATTTTAATCTTGTTCTATAAATCATACACATAGAAGGTAGTCTTCCATAGTTTGTATATTGATCATTATGCTTAGCAGTATAAAGTTCCAACAGGATAAAATGACCCCAAAATAGTGAAGCAGAAGTCAGAGGCTAAAAAAGAACTAAGTACTAAGACAAATCTATTTGTGATAGATTTAGATGACTCAGTTTATGTCACTGCAAGAAGCTTCAGAAATCATAAAATGATCAACTACCATTCCTCAAATATTATAGTTAGCTAGGGTTAGGGTAATTTTTCATTCATTGCTCTTAATGGTTTAACAGATTTGTGATGATTAATAATACACTATAGTTAATATCATTCATATATTTAGATCAAATGTCATACCCATCTAAACAGAACCACTCTGACCTTTTAATAGCTCGAGCTTCCACAGGCTGATCTCTTTTGCTCAACCCAGCTGGACTTTGCAGGAAATGTTATTAATTTCTTGGGTATCATTGAACTACTATTCGAGTTTTTCTGATGGGTGTTCATAATCTATCCATTCATTCAACAAATATGCATTAAAGAAGGGCCAGAATTTACTAATATTTGAAGAACCAAGCAAATGTTTATAAGGGTGCCTGGTCTCTCTAATGTTAAAACATCTACTCTATGAATTTGATGTGGAGGAGATGGTGGGGGAAATTCGATGTTATTTTAGATCAGAAGAATATAATAATCACTTTGAAGGGTCAATGTGGCCCTTATGGAACAGATGGCATGTGATCTGGGATATGATCTGGCGTTTAAAGGGAAGAGAGGACTTCTTCAAATGATGTAATGAATCAAAGGCTGTACTTTTAGTCAGAAACACCAGGATTTCAAATTTCATCTAATTGTATAAATCTTTAGAACATTTATCCAAGACATAGCTTTGAAGAGCACAGATTTGGAGTCTGTAGTCTTTGCTTTAAATGCCACTAGATAAGTGATTATTTGTACATTCTAGGCAGAAGGAAAGGTTTGCATGGAGAATGATAAGAAATCCAGTGTGGTTAAATTAGAATTTGCTGCCTATTCAGTTGAGTCATTTACTTCATACTAGTGCTAAATGAAGAGAGCAGAATGAAGGCAATAAGGCAATATAAGGTAATGGGTACCATTGAATATCAGGGAGTTTAGACTTTTTATTAAATTGGAAACAGGAATTGGGGAATCAGGAAAACAGGGATAATTCTTTGGCCTTGGAGGGATGCAGTCAAGTCTATGCATTTAGGAAAACTATTCTGGTATATGTGAGAAGGAAAGATTGAAGGGGGGAGAGATATGCTAGCAGAGTTATATGCATATTTTGATAGACCAAGAAATGAAATGATAGCATGATTGACATCATCTGATTTATCATTTATCTAAAATCAGAAGGCTAAAAAAGGTCATGGGATAGAATGCAACAAGTATAATTTCTTTCACTGTATATATATCCCAGTTGACAATCTAATTCAGCTAGTGGACCAAGATTCTGAATCTAAGAACTTTAGATTTGGAAGTCCTACAGTTACCCATTGAAGTAACTGGCACTCCTCAATGTCAGAAAATGTTTCTTTCATTTCCATCTCCAATTATATTGCTTAATGTAATTTCTTCATCTTGCTCTCTTTGTGGCAAGGGCAAAAACTGATTAAACACATTCTATGTATTATAGCCCTTTGCTTGAAGACAACTATTAAACCCATTACTACTTTACACAGTAGATAATAAGCTTAAGGAACTCATTAACACCTAGAAACAGAATGAAAATATAAATAGCACAAATAAGAAGTTTAGTTAAATTCATGATAACTGATTCATAATATATTATTAAGGGAAATTAAAACCATTTCCTTAACATTTTATGTTCATATCATAAAAAAAATGCCTTCCCTTGGTATCATTGTCAGAGATAGAAAAATTTTCAGCCTGTGCTATGAGGAATTATGAGGTTGACTCTTTGTGGTTTATGTCTTAAAATTTCATGTTGTTTTTAAATGGAATGTTATTACATAATAGATTCCTAATATCCTCTTTCAAAGTGGGATTAATTCCCTAAGATATACATACATGACTATATCCAACATGAATTTCTTTGTATGCATATACCTTTTCTCCCTTAGAATCATATGACTCTTAATGATTAACAAATTAGAAAGACTCTTACAAATCATCAGGGTCACCTATCATCTTACACTGACTCACAAAGGGAAAGTAAACTTCCTCAAGGCAAACAATAACAGAGTCATCACTTGAATCCAAGACTTCTAATTCTAAATTCAGTGATCTTTTCACTATACCTTGTGACCACTGAAACAGATTCCTAGATAATCAACCAATCTAACAATCAATAACCACTAATTAAGAGGCAGACATTAGGCTACCATTGGGGATATAAAGCCAAAAATAAATTGAACAAAACTTGCCTTCAGGGAAATTATATTTTATTAAGGAAAAAGAAGATTCAAAATGCTTGTTTAATTTGATAAGATCTAAAAGGGTAATTTTTGTGTATTTTTTTTGTTGGTTATTTCTAAAGCCTTTAGGTTTGTAACTTCAATTTAATGTTGAAAAAAGATTTTTAGTGGCTTTGGATACAGGAGCTTATCCATTATGAAAATTCCAGGGCAGTTAATGTTACCAGTGCTAAAGAGGGAGATTGGGGTTAGGGACTGAGGATGGAAGCAAAGTTCTAGGGTAGACTGCTTTCCAATGGTGATGGCTGTCTTCCTGCTTTGGTTGTCTGTTGGTAAATACCTCTTGGGCAAACATCCCTGGGCCACTATCCCTATCTGGTTTAGATGCCCCTATGTTCCTTGACCTTATGTAGATGAGGAAGTTAGGGAAGAGAGCACGCATTTATCAAGCACCTACTATATATCAATCACTCTGCTAAGTGCTTTACAAATAGTTTATTTGGTAAAAGATCATAAGAAAAGAGGAGTATAAATTTTGGAGTTGGGAGAGATCTGGATTTTTATCTAGGTTCTGATACTTAGTAATTATGTGACATTCTTTGATTAGTTCCCCCCTCTGAATCTCAATTTACTTTTAATATACCTTTAAATATAGAATTTAACGAATGGTTTGCTGTGAGTGAAGAGCTGTGTAATCCCTAAAGCAACAAATAAAAGTGATATTGCTTTTTTCCTAGATGTGGTACTAAGGGAAGACTGAGGTCAATGGGAACAGGGGACAAAGGGAACAATTGTTTTTGAATTTTATGAAGTCTTGCTGAATTGAGAATATCAGAAGAAGCAGCTTCCACACAACAAACTGTAGAGGATGGAATTGTGAACCATAAATCTCTTCCCTTGGGTTTTGGATGTATTTTTCATGGAGATGGAAGACAAGGTTGTCAATCATGGTTTGGCATGAAGGTGCGCTTTTGATATAAAGATAATTTTCTAGCAAGAATGGAATCAACCTTATAAAATACATTTTTCTTTATATTACTGAAAATGCTAGTCTTTTGACAGTAATGGTTAGGCTAGATAGTTCAAGGTAAAAATTAAACCAGGAAGAATGGAGGTTAACTAAAGGAAAAATTCAATTAAAATCTAAAGATAGAAACAATAGCATGCTAGAATTCTTATAGTATAAGAACCAAGGTTCTTATCCTGTTTGTTGGTACCCCTTTAGCAATCTGGTAAAGTCTGATTATAAGATTTTTTTTAAACGCAAGATAGTTTTATAACATTACAAAGGGTATCAAATATATTGAAATAAAGAAGTAATTTGGCTCTCCATCAGAATTCACACAGGTTAAAAATCCCTCTTTTAGATAGACTAGCTTCTTTGAATAAAACTTCATTCAGTCAGTATAGAAATTTGTTTAAAATAAAATACAGTAAACTTGAGTAGAATTTGGAACTGCAAGGAACTTTTGAGATAATCTTGTCTAGTCCCTTTATTTAAAAAAAATGAATAAAATTTAAGAGAAAAGTCACTTCCCAATGTTATACAGGTAAAGGAAATAAGGTTTAAACATTCATATTCTGACTCAAACATAGAATCTTTTCTACTGTTGTGGTTGGGAGTTTGCATGTGGAATTCAAAAATCAAAAAGATCAAATAATTGGATATGTAAAATGATAACTTTTACAGTCTTTTTTGTTCATATGAGAAATAGATAAAAATTAATTTTTATGAAGCTAATACTTCAGATTTATTTAGAAAGGAATTTTACAGGGTACTATAGCTCCTGAAGTCAGTCTAGAATTAGCCTAATTTCTTGGTATAGTATTGCCGTATTTGAAATTAGAAAGTTTAGGTTTACATTTCGACTCACTGCCTCTTTGATTTTGATCGAGTTACATAACTTATCTGAAACAGGCATGGGTTGAACTAGATGACATCTAAGACCCCTTCTAACTCTACAATTCTAATCCTGTGATTCTACATCTTCTTCAGACCTGGGCAACAAACAAACAAATAAATCTACGGAATCTGAATGCAGAGTAAAACATGCTATATTCATTTTTAAAATTTTCTTTTATGTTTTTTTCTTTCTAATGTTTTCCCCCTTAGCTCTAATTCCTCTTTTCCAACATGACTAATATGGACATATCTTAAACATGATGGTATATGTACCACTTTTACCAGACTGTTAGCTTTCATGGGGAGGGGGTAGGGAAGAAGCTGATAGAAAAATGTGGAATTCAAAAACTTGCAAATGAATTATTGTTGAAAACTACATTTGCATGTAATTTGGAAAAAACAAAATAAAAAAAATGTTGGAAGACCACATGGAAGATATGTTGGACTAGAAATTCCATTTTTTTGGTAGGGATTCAACTAATGACTTGCTGAGATCCAGTTCTAAAATGTCATTTTATGAAGTGTCAGAGGTAAAATTTGAAAATTGACAATTTCAACTCCCCAGCTATTATATCACTTCATATTTAATTCTGAGAATCTAGACTTTTATCTATTTAATGAGGTCTCATTAGCTATTAAATTATGTCCAAGTGAGTTGATCAAAAAATATCTTTCTTTACCAATGTGATCTTTTCTGAATGCAATTTTCCTTGAACAATAGATCAATAGCTTATAAAACATCTCACTAAATAGTATAAGACTAATAATGTATCAACCAGAAATATTGACATCACTGTATTTAGCAAAGGGAATGTTTCTTAAGTAGGAATAATTTAAACTTCACTATTTCTGTTCCTTTCAAAAAAGGTATCATCATGGACAAATGATTATCCCTCATTTGACCAAGTTTCTTTCAGTTTTCATCTTTAATTTACTCCTCCCTATCTTCTTTCTGTATTTTTTTTCTGTCAACCCAGTTACTGCTAAAAAAAAGAAAAAGTCATTATTCTTTTCAAAACGACTTTCCATAGAAAATATCAGTAATGGTCTCCCTTGATAGGCCTTTTTTTTTGTCCTGGGCCATCTCCTTTAGTAGTCTACCATTCTTTTTCAGTATGGATAATCTGACCTTATCTCTCAAAATCCTTTGTAATCATCTGTAGATTCCTTTCTCCCAGGTCTTGTGATTCTATACATTTATGTGATACAATTATATCATACTATGATAATTTATATTGTATACATTTGGGGGGCCTAATTTCTATTTTCTTTAGGGACTGAACTCATAGAAAAGACATTTTTAAATCATGTCAATTTGCTTGACAGGTTGGTTGTTCTAGATCTAATATACATGAGGACAATCCATGACTAAACTATTCAGAAGTGATATGTTTAATCAATATGGTTGATTATTACCCGAGCTCTACAATCTTGACCTTACAACTCTAAAGAAAAAAAGCATGAACTGTTAGAAAGGAATCTTTCTTAATTTAGTTTTGGCAATTCCTTAAATCACAAAATTGTAACCAATTATCCTCAGTTTTTCAATAAGCTCAAAATGTTTATCTCTTCAACAATTTTAAATAGATACATATTGGATCAATAGCAGTATGAGAGGTGAATAAAAACTGGAGAACTGGGTCTGAAATGAGTTTTGAATCCCATCTAGATGCTTACTGACATTAGAAAGTTATTTAAGTTCTTGGATACTCAATTTATTCATCTTAAAAATGGAAACAAAATATTTCCCCTAACTACTTCACAGGATAATAGGGAAAGCACTTTATAAGCCTTGTGATGTCATGCAAATTTGAATAGTTGTTATTTTTATTCTTATTATTATAATAGGTGCTTAAGTATTATTTTAATGTGATTTTAATACTCAGTAATACTTCAAAATGGATATAAAAATGTGGATTTCTGGTTTACATACAATATCTATCCTATGCAATACAACACAACTGCATGACACTCATTATGAAGTCAAGGACTGCAGTTCAAATCCCACCCTTCATATTTGCTATTTGGGTACCTTTGTAGACCTTGTGTAAGTCTGATACTCTTTAATATAGAATGAAATATTTCTTATCAAAAATTGTTTTAATCAATCTTTCAAATGAGTTTTCTAAGTCTGTTAGCCTCTTCCCTTCACAAAGTCTGTGTCTCTAGTTATAAATCTGAAGGCAGGCTTTGTCTGTTCAAAAGCAGCCTAGTCTTCCTCTAATTGCATCCTCTAAAGTTAGCTTTCAAATTGTGTAAAGAATTAGAATGAAGTCAGAAATCTGCTCTGATTATCTAGATAAGAGATTGAATAAATTCTTATGACATTTTAGAAAGGCAGAAATACCAATGTTTTACATGTTTATCTCATACGTGAAAGCAACATAAAATACCAATTAAGAAGATGAGGCACAGTAGTCCTGGTGCTAATTGGATCTTTGTCAATTCTGACATAAAACAGACCTTATGAATGAGAGAATCATAAAGTAATCAATGACACCTTTATGCAAAAATGTATAACCTGATTGGTTGACCACCAAAATGTTATGTTCCTTTGTTAAAATTCTATAAATATTGATTATTCATTTAATTCTAGGTTGTTATTTGTAAGGATGCCATCTTCCCATGGGTTTCTTAGTAAGATCCTAGAGAATCATTTATAAAAACTAACTTTTGTTATTTCAGTTTTTAGTCTAAGAAAATTATGGTAAACAACTTCCATTTCCTCAACTGTAATGAAGGTTTTGGACTAGTGGCTATTGAGTTTCCTTCCAATTATCAGTGTATGTTTCTAATAAAAGGAATATTGAGTCACAAAATGTTTAACTTAATGATAAAAAACACTTTTTTTTGAGGTGAAGTACACCCATAAACCTCAGAATAAAGTGCAAAGGACAAAGAAATGTTGCATAAAAATAAAACTGAAAAAGCTCAAATATAGTAATAATTTTTGGGAGAGAATGAATCAGAATGGTTAGAGCATGTTCAAGACTAAGAGTGAACAATTGCCAGTATATGGTTCTCTCCTGGATAGAGATGAAGGAGCAAGAAAGTAGCAGAAGGTTTTGATATTGAGGAGGTAATACTTGGTGAGTGAAAAAGTCAATTCACATCAATTCAATTTGGCAAGAATTCATTGCTTGAGTACTATATACTAGTTGGGTTAGACAATTAGACTAGATTAATTTAAAGATAATTCTTCCCCATACTAGGGAAATGTGTATGTATACATGCATGTGTGCCCTTTGAGAGATGGACATATACATACATACATACATATATATACACACATACATATATACACATATAAATATAAAAATGTATTTGTATATATGCACATTAATACACTTTCAGAGTAATAAATGAAAATATATAAAAGTTATACCACTAGGTGTCATTGTAGGTTAGGTTTGTGGTCTAAGGGGGTAGACGAATATGCCCAAGCCTTTTTAATTCTGCCTTTGGAAACATGAATATGAAACATAGGACTGGCTGGTGATTATGTCCCCAATTAAATAGATTAGTTTAAAATGAATTAGACAGCACTGTTCCATACAAGAGGAAAATCCAAAGTTGTCTTGCATCTTTGCAGCAGGAACACAAGGACACAAGGAATTAGAAAGGACATGGCCAATCTGATCTTTTTTAAGAAATAAGATTGTCAGTCAAATGAAGTTTTTTTAAATATTATAAAAGAAAACTTCCAGAAACAAATACCAATTTTGTCTAGCAGACATAAGACTGAAGAAGAGTATAAGGGCTATCAGTTCTTCCATATTTCCTACAATGTACCTGTTCCCCACCCCGCCCCTGTCCCGAGTAGTTTAGCCATCTGGGAGAGTGTTTCTGAATTTTTAAATTGTATCAGCCCCAAAATGTCCTGTACCTTATTGCATTTAGCTTTACTCTCTCTCCAGTCTCTCTAGAGGTGTAGGTTTTAGGAAGGGGAACCACAAAAACTGCCTAATGCACCATTCTGCAGTATCACATGGCTTTCATGGTTTTGGGGATGGGGTGAGGGGAAAGCCTTCCTTCTCTTGGTGTGTTTTCTCTTAAGCAGAAAAATAACCAACAACCAACCTTGCTGCTCCATCAGAATAACCTCTTTCCTTTCCTAATTTGCCATTACTTTCTTTCCAAACTAGAAAGGAATAATTTTAGTTCTTTAGTTTAGATATAGTTTAGATCTTTAGTGACTTGGCTTCACTTGCAAAGAATCTAGTTCAAGTCTTGCCAGAAAAACTATAACATTCATTTACATACATTACATATATTTAACAAGATACCTCAGCACTAGGTACTCCTTGGGGTCTCATCCCATCCTCCCTTCCCATTTTCCACCCTCATTTTGTATGCTG
This sequence comes from Macrotis lagotis, assembly GCF_037893015.1. Classification (NCBI taxonomy): domain Eukaryota; kingdom Metazoa; phylum Chordata; class Mammalia; order Peramelemorphia; family Peramelidae; genus Macrotis; species Macrotis lagotis. The sequence goes on from NC_133658.1 coordinate 199,011,385, forward strand.
CTTCTTCCTTTAGATTGTAAGTTTATCGAGGGCATCTTCTATCTTTCTTTTTATTTATTGTATACCCAGAAGATAGCATGTTGTAAGTGCTTCTGGATTTGGATACTAATGACTAGGGGAATGAAGAGAGTCTTCTGGCAAGAAGTGGCGCAATAATTGACCTTTGATAGAAGCTAGCATTCCAAGGGATGGAAGGGAGGAGAGAGAGAGAGAGAGAGAGAGAGAGAGAGAGAGAGAGAGAGAGAGAGAGAGAGAGAGAGAGAGAGAGAGAGAGAGAGAACGAGAACATTCTAGATAGAAAGGTATGGAAATTGGAAATAGAAATTCATGTATTGGGAGAAGCAGGTAGTTCATTTTCACCAGAACACTGAGCATATAAAGGTGAGTAGTATGAAATTATTCCTGAGTTTTAAATGTGTCAAACATAGCAATTTATATTTTATCCTAGAGGCAATAGTGAATATTGGAGATTCTCAAACTGTGAGCTAGTATTGTCAGTCCTGTGTTCTACAAATATCAATTTGAAAGCTGTGTAAAGGATGGACTGGAAAGGAAAGAAAAGGAGATGTAAGGTAGGGAGTCTAATTAGAGGACTATTACAGTAATTCAGGACAGAGGTAATTAGAGTTAATAATGAGGATTTGACTTGGGCAAATGGCTATAGAAGTGGAGAAAAGAGGATAGAATGTAGAGGTGTCAATAACTGACTTCTATATGGTTCTTTAAAGTTTGCAAAGTAATTATAAATTCTCAAATAACCCTTGGAGGTAGATGTTATTATTATTATTATCATCATCATTATCAGCAACATCAGCAGCATCATCATTATCATCATCATTATTTTCCAGAGAAGAAAATGGAAGCAGATAGAGATTTAGCGATTGCCTAAGGTCATGTAGTTTGAATTAGGATTTGAACTTGTATTTTTTTTGATTCCACTTCCAGCACTCAAGACACTGGATCACTTAGGAGCTGCGTGTTGAAAAGGTCAAATTGACAAGACTTGCCAACTGATTAGATAAAGGAGTGAAATGAGGGAAAGTGAAAAATCAAGTATGCCTGGATTAGAAATCTAGATAATCAGAAAACTGGAGTGCCCTAAGGAAGTGAAAAGTTGAGGTAGGTTTCCAGATGGAAACTACTAGGTTGTGTTTGGAAAAACTGAGTTTGAGAAGGACATGGTTTATGATCCCGTAAAGAAGAATAAGGAGTGATTTGATCAAGAGAGGGACCATGACAGGGCAGTATCTTGGAAACTTGGGATCAGAGAGTATTAGAGAGGAGAGGGATGATTAAAATATTAAATGCTGCAGAGGGGTTAAGTACAATGAGGACTGAGGAAAGGCTTTTGTATTGAACAATTAAGAAATCATTAGAGACTATTTCCTTTGGCTGATGGCTTCAATAAGAAACCAGATTGCAGAGGTTTGAGGAGAGTGTAGGAGGTAAAAAATAGAAGAGACTAGCATAATGAGCTTGTTTTCAAGGAATTTAGCTGAAACTAAGGAGAAGTATAGGCTATTAACATGATACAATTGGAAGTGGAAGGATCAAGAGAAGTTATTTCAGAATTTAGGAATAGAATCTCCGACAGAGCTAAAAGGGAACTGAGAGGCCATTTAGTTCAGCACTCTCATTTTGACAAATGAGGAAATTGAGTCCCATAGCACTTAAATGATTTGCTTATAATCATTGGCAGTAAGTGATATAGCTAGAATTAGAATTCAGGTCCTCTGACTTCAAGGTCATAACAGTTTCCACAGTCTCAATAGAAATAGAGAAGGGGAATAACCTGAGGTTCAAGGTCTCAGAGGGTAGCATAGGGGAATAGAATCTAAAGACCAAAAGTTTCTGACCATCTTGTTATTAATCCTTGCCCCATGAAAGTAATTTTCTTAAATGACAAAACCATCAAATATTTTTTAGTTTTATTCAAATACATAGGCATTTAGATGAAATATTGAGTAAGAACTTGAAACCTGGAGTTAAAAACCAGCCTCAGAGACCAGCTGTGTGACCTTGGAAATTTATTTAATTTGTCTGAGGTTCGTTCAGTTTTAACATATGTAAAAATCTTACTTCACAGAATTGTTACGGGGATCAAATAAGATAATCCGTACACAGCACTTAGCAAAATTTGAAATACTCTATATAAATGTACCTAGAGTAAAGAAGACTAGAGGTCAAATCTGGTCTCATATACTTGCTACCCAGGTGAGTCTAGGCCAAAAACTTAATCTCTGTTTGCTTCAGTTTCCTCATCTGTAAAATGGGAATAATAATATCACCTGCCCCCCCCCCCCAGGATGGTTGTGAGAATCAAATTAAATAACAACTGAAAAGCATATAGTAATCATTATACAAATATTAATCATTATTGTTCTGACAGAGATACTGAAGTGGTTCGCAGTTTTGTTTTCCAGTTCATTTTCCAACTTGTATCTTCCTAACTCCTAGCTGGGTTCTCTATCCACTGTGCCACTTATCTGTCCCACTATTATTGATATTGGGATGACTAGATGCCACTATAGATAGAGTACTGACCTAGGAACCAAAAAAACTCATCCTCTTGAGGTCAAATCTGGCATTAGATACTTTTATAGCTATGTGACTCTGGATAAATCACTTAACTCTGTTTGCTTCAGTTTCCTGATATATAAAATGAGCTGGAGAAGGAAAAGGCAAAACTGATATGGTATCTTTGCTAAGAAAAATCTCAAATGGGGTTATGAAGAGTCAGACGCAACTGAAGACATCAACAAAAATTATCATCATTATGCATTGTTCTCATTATATGTAATTATATGACATTGTTGTCTTTGTTGTCATTTAAGCTTTGGAAAGTATCTTGTTTTCTCCTCTTTCACTTCAAGGGATAATAGATTTGAATCATTATTGGACTCTTAGTTGGCACAAAGACAAAATTTAGCCACTGCAAACTCCTCAGTCATCCTTACTTGGCAATATTTAGTTTCATACAGAATGGGTAACAAGTTGTTTTGTGGGGAGAAAAGAGAAAGGCCATAAACTCTTTCATATTCTTACTTTTTACAAACATCAATCCTTTAGTGAGATTATCAGATTGCTTTAGCAGAAAATACCATCTCTAATTCAAAACAAATAAATACACAAATGAAAATAGCTATATGATAATGCTTTATCAAAGGAAATATGATATAACAATAAATCCCACTGGGATCAGTAATCACTGCATCCTGACCACCCTATCCAAACTTTCAGTCTTAGGATATGGGCTTACTTTTTTTCCTTAAAACTGACAACTCCATTTAAACTTTTCTCCAGCAAATCATTTTTGTTTCAGCAGATATTTTGTACCTTCACAGAAGCTAAAAAAGGTTGGTGATATTACACATCTCATTCATCATTCAGAGAATAGGAGTACCAGAATCCAGTCCAGTCAGGGCTATGTATGGTGGAGGAAGACTAGGGCAGAAAAATGAGCAGAATCCCTTGTACCCAGCTTCCTCCTAAGTAAGTTACCTCATTTCTCTTTTTGTCCTCCTTTGTCAAACTGGATCATGGCTCCATTCCAGTTCTAATGACCTCTTTAAATAGCATGAAGAAGAAGGGAGTTGACAGGGTAAGAAACATTGTGGTACAATAGGAAATGTGTTAACTGAAGTCAGAAGACTTGGGATAAAATCATGCCACTAATTGTTTCCTCTGTAACCATGACCAGGTCAAATCTTGCTACAGGTTTCCTCAGCTGTAAAATGAGTCTCTTATTTCCTTTCCAACTCTAGATCTATGATTTTATGAAAGGTATGCATATTATAGTTATTTTTGTTTTTATTACTGAATGGATGGGCACTGTAGTGTACTTAATTTTCATTAAGTTATCTGCTATCTATATAACATATGGAACTGCAGACTAGTTAACACTGCCTTCTACAGACACCCTCAAGTTCACTGACTCTTTCTTCTGAGGACTGGTTGCTTGACCTTCTTGGATAGCAGGATTAGTTACAGTAATAGAAATCAGTCATAAGCCTACTTAATTTGTTGAGAGGTATCTTCTAATGGCAACCCAGCCAAAATCTGAAGGGAAGTGAAATTACCTTATGCTCTCTCTCTGCTTTATGAATTGGGGCCTCAGTGATTTGAACTCCTTCCCTTCCCACTTAGGCCAACCACCCCTGCTTTTTTTAAGGCATTCAATTTGCAAAGAGCTGCTTACAATTAATTACTGGTTAAATATGCTGTTGAGTTTTAGCAGCTCAGCAGTAAATCCTGCCATGCTTGTGAGTACAAAGCATTCTCATGCATTAATACACAGAGGTCATGTTCACCTTAAAAACCCTATGGGAACACAATGCTCCACATAGTAGATAATTACTCCAAAAGATAGCTTCTTCTTCCTTTTTTTTTTTGGTTGTTGTTCTTGCACAGAATATCAGAGTTGAAGAGGTTCTGAAGATAATTATTCATTCAGTCCACCAATCAATACACAGTTTTTAAAAAGAATTTCCTATACATGGCAGTTATCATGTTAATCACTAAAGATATAAAGAAAAACGGCCCCTACCCTCTAAGAAATTATATTCTAATGATAGAGATCACACATAGACACACACATGTGTTTGTGTATGTGCATATCTATCTTTATATTTCTCAGTACATGGAAGATAAATACAGAGTAGATAGACAGCTATCTTAAATGGGAAGGCACTAGCAGCTTAGAGAATTAGGAAAGACCTCCTGAAAGAAGTTGTAGGGATTAGAAAATATGTCTAGTCTGCCATCTTGTTGCTCATGTAACCCAGAAGTTTTATCTTCTAGGATATGGCTTGAATCTTAAAGAAAGTCAGGGATTCTTGGTATCAGATTTGATAAGGAAGAATATTCCAGGCATCAGGATAGAAGTTGCAGCCAATGTAAATTCAGATACAAGTGAAAGAGCATCTAGTCTAATTAATACTTGTACAAGAATACCTTCTAAAATATTCAAGGCAAGTATCGGGTTTTGCTTAAATCTCTCCAATGAAAGAAAAATCATTATTTCTTAAGGCAATCCATTTTCCTTTTGGGTGACTTTAATTTTAGACTGTTGATAGCCACACTTAAAAATTAGAGGAAGCTCTGTTTCTATCCTTCCTCTGACATGTAGTTGCTGTGTGACCTTGGTTAGACCCTTTATTTCTCAGACCTTGGAAGCAGCGAAATTTCTGAAGACAAGAAGTTGCAAAATAGATGTAATCAGCATGATGGAGTGAATTTTCTCTCTGGAATTTCCTTCCATGAATGCAGCCTCAGTTTTAAAAATGTTTGGAAGTTTCTTCTTACTTCACGCCTAAAATCAATGCCTTTTGTGATTTTTAGCCCATTGTTCCTAGTTATGTCCTTGGACATTCAGTGAAATCAGATCAGTTTGGAAAGCATTTCCATATATCAAACTTTCATCATGGTGGGGGGGGGAGACTGAATCTAACATCTAAAGTTCCCTATTTATTTAAAGATCATGTGATCCCATGATTCTTCAGGATAAGCCTGTGATTTTTTGGACTAACAGGATAAACTCTACACTCAGTTCTGCATTCTACTAACTTCAAATGTTTCTACAGTTCTAGCTGGTTAAGAAGTCCCTAATTCAATGTGCCATACAGAGAGAGGCTTTATTTTCATTTCACTATCTAAGAGATTATCCCAGGGCTTAGAATGGTTCTAAGCCTATTCTCAAGGCTCAACAATAGGCTGTAAATTTTTTAGATATAGATGGAACAAAAGTCTTCTGGCATATGTTAATTGTACCAGACATTAAACAAATCTTTCCAAACATATAGTTCCTTGAATGAACTATTACAAAAATATAAATTAAAAACTGTCGAGGTGAGATCTGGATGTTGAAAGTGAGACTAAATTTCTTATTTGTTTATGAAGTACCACTTCCTTTTTAACTTTACTAATACTACATAGGAGAGATAATGTAGTAGCTAGAGTTAGACTTGGGATCAGAGAGGCCTCTGTTCAAATCTAGCTCCTGATACATAGGATCATAGATTCAGAGAATTAAGGGACCTCAGGGGAAATATAGTCCATCCCATCATTTTAAAGGTGTAGAAACTGAGATTCAGAAAGGTCAACTTGCCCAAGATCATACAGGGTACTCTGGCAGAGTCATGATTTGAACCTAGGTCTTCTGATATCTAAGCCAGCCCTCATTTCCTAAATAATGTTGAATGGCATAGTAGAGAAAGAACTGATCTCAAATAATACTAAATAATCTTTATTCAAGTCTTGTCTCTTACTTGCATGATCCTAGATAATTCACCTCCCTCTCAGAATCCAAAAAACTATAAAACTTTGTGTAGAATCATGACTTACATGCACTTACCTCCACTGCCTAATCATAGGTCCAGTGATTTTGATCTTGACTTCACGACTATGATATTTTAGAAAAAATATAATAGTGAATGAAGTGTATGAAGATTTGCTTAGTAAAGAAGTGCTCATGTAAATGATAGATTAATGTTATTGTTTTTGTACTGTAGCACAACTGCCCTTTCCTGACTTTGGTTTAATTTGATCATTTTCCATGCAAATTAGAACACATAAGTGCTCACTCTGGTATTTTCTGTCTTCTGAAAAAGCTATATGGTTCACTTTGCCCCTTACTTTCTCATGACAAGTGCCCTATATAGCAAAAGATATGGCTAGTGTCTTTAGATTAGGTGATTATCTAGATTTTCTCTTGCTCCATGAGGCCTGGATTTGTATAGTTGTCCAAAATTGTAATTACTGACTTTCAAGATGTAATGTTAAATCCTTCAGTGACTTCCTTTATTGCTGCTTCTTTATATTATGAGGATTATACTTGGTTCTCAAATGTTTTTCTAGAAGAGTGGAAGTTCTTTTAGATCTTGAAACTAAAAGAATAACTAGACAGCAAAAATTAATATTTCATTATTTGGAGGATTTGTGTGGGTCTCTAGCAATAAAGATCATAGCTCTCTCAAAATCTTAGGATAAGCACTTATATTTTGCTATGGCTGAAAACAATGCTTAAATAGTAGCTGATATTAAGACAATGAGTGATTGTATCTAGCTAAGCTAGCCCTAGGAGGCAAAACATAGTCTATTGATGCAGGGCCCATATTTAAGATAATCCTTCCTATATAAAAGAGAGCAGGTCCAGTCGGAGCACATACTCCATTGTCATGGCCTTCCAGAGCCCAGGGTTACTTCTTTAGAAAAATGAGGCATTGGAGGAAGGTTTTAGTTTAAAGTCCTTAAGTGTATGACTGTTTGAGGTTTCATGAGTAAAAACTAAGAAATCACTTAAGCAAACATTGCATCTTTAAAACTTTCACAGAACAGCTTCCCAGGCAACAACTGATTGTTTGCCCAAATTTACATAACAACACAAACAGATTTTCAATTAGGAACTGGACTGAAACCATGTACTCAATTCTTATAGGCTATCCAACAGCTGTCAGATGGCGACAGCCTCTAGTTACTATCAACTTGGGTCAAATTCAAATTGCTACTGCAATTTTAATTGATGCATGAAAACATGTTGGCTATGACACAAGGATGCCAATTGAAAAACCTGAAGGTGGCTGAATTCTGAAGGTCATTTGAACTCTTTTGTTCAGAAGGAAAGTTGTAGATAAACCAGCCTAACAGATATATAAACTTTATTTATTTATAAACTTTAACTTCAAGGTTTTCTTTATCAGTATGACTCCAACTTTCTAGCCCCAATGTTGTTTACTAAAGACTCAGTCAGGATGTTTGATGATAATGACTACTAACTATAGATTTAAAGAGTTGTAATATTTTTTGGGTCACAGTTAAATCCTTAGTTTAACACAGTGAACCTAGGAGAGTAGTTCCAGTATGACTTTGTGATTTTTCAGTGGCAGAAAAGACCAAGAAGAGAGGTGAATATTAATTAATGCAGCCTTTTGCTCATACTATATTTTGCCTAGTCCTTATTTTCCTAAGAATATGGTTATTTAATTTGAATTTGGAGTCTAAATCCTATTGCTATATTTTTTCTTCCCCTTCCTTTAAGACTATTTCACAATCAAATCTCTGTTTAAGAGCTATTGTCATAGTGGGGATAGGGACTAGATATGTAATAATGAAATTTTCAGGTGAGGAAATTTCTTTCAATGAACCTCTTGAGGTTACAGTCTTAGAGTCTTTAATGACTTGTCCAGGGTCAAAATAGCCAATGTGTGTCACATATGGGACTTGAATTCAGGTCTTTCTGGGTTTTAATATGGTTATCTATTTATCTGTTTATTACACCATCTTGATTCTCACTGACTTACTAGGAAGTTAATTAGTTCAGATAAAAAGGTAGCATGATGAAGGGGAGTTGAAAGATGAGAGTTCAAATCCTGACTACGCCTCTTACTATCTTTGCTAAGTCAATATCTTTGGTAATATTTGGCAGTTGGACTAGATTACCGCTAGTTCTAAGATTCTATGAATTTCAATTCTGAGAAAGTAAATTTATTTCATACTCAGAACCTATGAATGCAAAATCACATATCAAAGGTCATAAGCAGCTGGTTATATAGCAGATAGATCTTCCTGGCTCTAGGCCCATTGCTCAGAGTTCAAATCTAGCCTCACATGCTTACTAATTGTGTGACCCTGGGCAAATCACTTAACCAAAAAGGTTTTTATCCAAAAAAAGTTTTATGCCAAAGTTTTATCAACTATATAATGGGGATAATTATAGCACCTCCTTCAAAAATTAAAATGAAATAATATTATAAAATGTGCTTAACACAGGGAGGAGCTAAGATGGCAGAATAAAGGCAGGGGCTCACATGAGCTCTCTTCCAAACTATTCCAAATACCTTTAAATAATGATTCTAATCAAATTCTAGAGTGGCAGAACCCACAAAAATACTGAGTGAAAAATTTTTTCCAGCCCAAGACAACTTGGAAGTTTGCTGGAAAGGGTCTGTTGCCACAGAGGTTATAAAGGACAGCCTGACAAACCTGCCTAGTTATCTAAGAACAGACTGCAGGGTGCCTGGGTCAGTGGCAGCAGTGGCAGTTCCAGACCTTTCAGTCCAGGGATTGCCAAAGGATAACTTGGAAGGTTAACAGGAAAACTCTTGCCACATCTGGGAGAGAATGGAGCCCAGTCTAGAGTAGGCCTCAGCAACACAGACCTGACCCCAGGTGGACCAAGAACTGGCCTCTAGAGCCTCTGCTAGAGCTCTCAGCACATGAATGGTAGGGGTGGAGAAGGGGAGATTGCAGAGGCTTTGTTATCCCTGAGGCAGAAGTCTGTTGCTTTGCCCATACTCAGATCTGGGAATCAACCTAGGGCCCCAGTCCCAGGAAGAAGAACAGAAGTACAACTGAGTTTACTGTTTTAAAGGAGTGGGGAACTCTTCCTGCAAGTCTATGGTGACCATAAGCATTCTCTTTTGACTTGGACTTCAAAATCATAAGACCTTGAAGGAATTAGAAACTTGGAGGTCCCTGATGGTATCTTTGAAAACAGTTGCAAAAACTTTCAAAAGCTTGGGTCAGTGTGCCCTCCACCCTGTATTTAGAGCCCCACCTTGACAAAGAGTAAAAAATCAAGTCATAGCTTGGGGAAATGAACAAACAATAGAAGGAAAAAAATCCTACTATAAGCAATTATTTTGGTCATATGGAAGAAGATAACAAAGTCAAAACTTCTGCATTTAAAGCCTCCAAGAAAAACATAAATTGGCCTCTGGCCATGGAAGAGCTCAATAAAGATGTTGAAAATCAAGTAAGTTTGGCAAAGGAAAAATTGGGAAGAGAAATAAGAGCAATGTGGGAAAAATTGTGAAAACAGCAGCTTGGATACAAAAAGAGTGAAAAAAATAATATCTTAAAAACCAGAATGGACAAAATGGAAAAAAGTGATCCAAAGGCCAATGAGAAGGAAGCCTTAAAAAACCAGAACTGGCCAAATGGAAAAGAAGATACAAAAGTTTTCTGAATAAAATTTTTCCTTAAAATATAGAATGGAATAAAGAGCAGCAAAAGACATCACTATTGCCAGGAATATTATACTCAAATTTCAGAACTCCCAAGTCACAGAGAAAATATTGCAAGCAGCCAGAAAGAAAGAATTTAAATATTGTGGGGGCCATAGTCAGTATAGCACAATATTTAGCAGCTTCTACATTAAGAGATCATAAGGCATGGAATATGGTATTTCAGAAGGCAAAAGAGCAAGGATTACAATAAAAAATTAACTATTCAGCAAAACTGAACATAATCTTTCAGGGGGAAAAGATGGATATTCAATAAAAATAGGAATTTTCAAACTTTTCTGATGAAATGACCAGAACTGAACAGAAGATTTGATCGTCAAATACGAGCCTGAAGTGAAACACAAAAAAAGGAAAAGTAAAAGCAAATTATAAGGGACTTGATGTTGAACTACTTGCATTCCTTCATGGAAAGAAGATACTGATAACTCATATGAACTTTTTCATTTATTATGGGAGTTAGAAAGAGCATATATAGATGAGGCACAGATGGGAGTTAAATTTGAAAGAATAATATATTAAAATGTTAGAGAGTTAATAGGTAAAAGAGGGAAGTCCTAGAAGAAAGTGAAAGGAGAGGTAGAATGGGGTAAATTATTTTATATAAAAGAGACAAGAAAAACCTTTTGCAGTGGAGTGGAAAGAGAGGAAAGGTGAGGGAGAATGAGTGAGCCTTACTCTCATCAGAATTGGCTCAGAGAGGAAATAAAATCTACTTTACCCTAGAGGAAAGTTTAAGAGGAAAAGGATGGGAGAAAGGGGACGTGAATCAGGGAAGGTGATTAAAATGGAGGGAAAATGTGGGAGAGGGTAGTGACATGCAAAATGCTTTTGAGGAGGGACAGGGAGAAAGGAGAGAGAGAGAGAGAGAGAGAATAGAATAAATGGGGTTGGGGAGGAAATACAATGGAGGGGAATCTGGGTAACAATAGTTACTTCAGGGGAAAATTGTTGAAACAAGTTTCTCTGATAAAGACCTTATTTCTCAAACATAGAGAACTGAAGCAAATTAATGAAAAATAAGATCCATCCCTCAATTGATAAATGATCGAGATATGAACAGTTTTCAGATAAAGTTATCGATGCAATCTACTTAAATCATTTTTTAAAATGTCCTAACTCACTATTGATAGGAGAAATGTGAATTGGAACAATTCTGAGATACTACCTTATAGCTATTGGATTGACTAATAGGATTGAAGGAGAAAATGGCAAATATTGAAAGAGATGTAGGGAAATCTGAGAAATTATGTACTTTTGGAGGAGTTGTGAAATAATTCAATAATTCTGTAGAGCAATTTAGAACTCTGCCCAAAGGACTATAAAATCATGCCTACTTCTTGGTATGGAGGTGCTACTTCTAGGTCAATATTCCAGAAGAGATGAAATACAGGAAGAAAAGAACCTATATATACAGGGCTATTTATAGCAGCTCTTTCAGTAGAGGGGAGCTGAAGATTGAGGGGATGGATGTCTATCAGTTGGGAAACAGTTTAACAAACTGTGGTATGTGATTGAGATGAAATGCTTTTCTGTTATGGGAAATGACGAATAGGATACTCTCAGTAAAAAACTTACTTGAGCAGATAGAATGGCAAATGTAGTATATACAAAGTATCAGTAATGTTGTTGAGTGGTCATTTGTGAATAACCTACCTTTTTTCAACAATGCTGTGACCTAAAAGAACTCTAAATAACATACGATAAAGAATACTATACATTCCAAAGACAGAATTGATGGTACCTGAATACAGATTGAATTATACTGTTTTCTGCTTAATTTTTCATGAGCTTTCCCTTTTGTTTTTCATGACTATGCCTTTTTAATCCCTATCAAGTAACTTGCTTTCTCCATGAGGGGGAGTGGGATGGGAGGAAGGGAGAAAATCTGGAACTGAAGATTTTAGAAGGGAATGGTAAACTTGTTTTTGCATGTAATTAGGGGAAAACAATGAAAAAATAAAAATTTAAAACTGAAAAAGTGCTTAGCAGTGGCCTGGCACATAGTAAAACAATAGCTAGCAATTAGTTGAGCCAGGAGAGAGCCTAGTTCTTAGGATTCCAAATTCAATGATTTTTGTTATTTTTTTTCTCTCATATATTACTCCCCTGTTCCAACCTTTAGTGACAACCTATCCCCTTCCCCCATTATTTTTCTAATAAATGTAACTCCTTAGGCTGGCATTTAGGAACATTGAAATAAAAAACAAATCAGAGTTGATCCTAAGGTAAATAAAATGATAATATTAAAAGTACCACTTACAAAGTACTTCCTTATCTTTCATCTTATTTAATCCTTAAAACCTTATGAGGTAGGTAGGATAGATATAATCTCCATTTTACCCATGAGAAAACAGTCAGAGTTTTGAAGTGAGTTGCACACTCCCCCCAAGATCCTTTATCTAGGATGTGGGAGAGTCCAAACAATTCCTAAGGTAATAATTGAATGAAATATTGGGTGTTTGTGTGGGGTCAGGAAAGGTAGGAGGGAGGGATGGATCTTCTTTTTGAATGTCAGATAACACCAATATATTAACTGGCATCTTAGTGAATGGAATGATGAAAATAGCTGTGCTGTTCTCAGCAACCTTCAACTAAGCTCAAAAGATATACATTGCTAAAAAAAATAAAAAAAGATACATTGCTGTATTCAGTCAAATTGCAATAAAAAAGGAAAAATACTGGGGAAATTGAGGTCAGTGGACAATGATTAGAAGTAAAAGAACAGCAACAATAAAGTAAATGAATGTGGTAATTATAATAATGATTATTTGACCTTCATTTTTGAAGAAGACCACAATATGAGGGAGATGATGTCATGACAAGCATGTGAATTGAATTTGAGTGAGGGAGTGTTGTCCTAAGTCACCAATCTCATGTTCTCCTCCAGAGCCATCTGAATCCAGTAGCCAGATATGAATCAAGATGACTGGAGATGGCCCTGGATGTGAGGCAATTACGGTTAAGGGAATGAGCACACAGCTAGTAAGAGTCAAGTATCCCAGGTCACATTCAAACTCCTGTCCTCCTGACTCTAAGGCCAGTGCTTTATTGTGTTAAAAGGTTAGCTATGATTTGCATAAGAAATGACTTTAGAGACATCACTAAGCATATGCAAACTCATAAAAGGAGTTGTACCAGCCATATGTTAAGTATAAGAAATTACTGATGAATAGAACATCTGCTGTACCTTTTCACATAAAATGGATAAGATATAGCCAAAAATGTATAGTATAATGGGTAGATCCACTAGGGGAGGTTATGCAAGCACATGAATAAAAACAGGACATGAGAAAAAAATAGATGGGTTGTGAACTTCAATGGAAGGGATGTGAACTGGAAAGAAGTTTCGATATCCTTCAGTTGTAGAATACGAAAATCCGGAAACAATATTTGTTCAAGATCACACAGCTAATAGGAAGTAGAATTCCATCCTTCTAACTTCTAATCTATTATACTGTGCTTCTTACAAAGTTAATTAATGTTTCTTAGCTTCAAATGGATAGTTCCAATCCTTCTCAAAGAATCAGAAGTGAGAGTTGCTTTTGAAATAACATGATCGACACTGAACATTCAGCTCATTCTAAATTAACTTTGGTCACCTCTACAATTATATTGAACTTTGAAAGAGCTTGTAGAAGCCTTCCTCTTTGAAGCATATTGTGCTCTTAAATGGTTTAAAAATAATTGGGGGGGAAAGATGTCTTGGACCTAAAACACACAGAAAATTGAAAATGAAGTAATATTTTAAAGTGATTGGTCTATAATATAAAAGGTTTCATGAGAGCCACAGTTTTGAAAATATATCAAATACATATGAACAAAGATAACTATTTCATTAACAATTCCTGTGGATTTATAACATTGTAGTAATTATAAGTCTTGGCTCTCAGACTACAATATTCTGTGCTCCATATTAATTGTTATCCTGACCTAACATAGGAAATTTAGAGATAGTGAACAAAACACTGCTGATTCATGGTGATTAATGATTTGGTTGGTGCTTGGAGGTGATAACCTGAGTCCATAAATAGGTAATCAATCTCTGGTTTTTATTGATTCTCATGAAATACCTGGCAATGAATCTATATGTTTCATACTGTTCAAAATATTTTATTCCATTTTGTAACATAGCATTTATAACCCAATGGAAATAAACCTTCTATCTCAAATAAAGCTGTGTCATTAGGCAGCTAGATTTTTCTTACAAGAATTACAGTAACCCAAACTGGGTGTTCTGACATAATAATAGCAATAATATGTACCTAAATAATGATTTGTTTGCATAATACTTTACATGGTATCTCATTTGTTTCTTACCTTAATCCTAGGAAAGCAAATGCTAGTTATTACCTATGATAAGGAAACTGAGGCACAGAGTCTAAGTGACTTACCCAGAGTCCCAAAGCTGACAAATATAATTCAGAACCTTAATTTGAATCTCCAATATAGCACTCTGTGCCTTAGGTCACCTCTGCAATATTATCCTGCTAAAATATCAGATAGAGTAAAAACTTCAGGGAATCTGGGATAACTACTGAGCACCTAACATTGGTTGGATTCTAGTATTTTTTTTCCAAGGAATTGATAAAATTGTAGGTGGAAAAAATTAACTCTGTTTTTTTTTTTTTTTTTGGTATTCAAGTAGACAGAGCCTTGAGTTGATTTACACAATCATTTGCAAGGCAAATACAAAGATTTCTGAACCTGTTTCCTATTATGTGAAATGAGGAGGGCTGTGTTACATGATTTCTAAGTTTTTTCCTAACTGTGGATGCCATGATGTTGTGGTCAACATGGTCCAGTGGATAGAGAACTAGATCCAGAAACAGGAGAACCTGGACTTTATCTTTTGTTTATCAGTTGTTTTATACCTATAAGACTTTGAGCAAGTCACATCACCCCTCTGACAGTCACTTTCCTCATGTGTAAAATGAGAGCTTTGAATTTGATGACTTTTAAGGTCCCATCAGCTCTATCTAAATCTAAGGTTCTGGGAAATGCTCTGTCTTGCAATCATACTCCAAGAACTTCTCACATATTTTTACAAAAAGAAAACAGGCAAATGAGGTTAAGTGACTTGCCCAAGATTAAACATCTAGTAAGTATCCAAGAGCAGATTTGAATTTAGGAAGACTGATCTTTCTGACTTCAGGTCTGGTACTATATCTTCTGTACCACCCAGTTGCCCAACTTCTGGCAGTCTTACAGAACTGAATTTATACTTGTAAGTATGCTCTCATTTGGAGTGATCTCTACTTCATACTCATTTACAAGTATTAGGAATGATTCAGTTCTTCTGGACCTAATCTTTAAAATAAATAAATATGCTTTTATTTTATTTGTTAATTGTGTGGTGACAAGATTGATAATTTACTATTATTTTAATAATGGTTCTATTCAAAAATCATCTAAATTTGGTCATTATTTATTATATGGCCAGAAAAGTTCTTAACTAACATTATGCATCCATAACACCAAAGATCCATAGAGATCTTTGTGGAATGATGGGAGTCTTGGTCTAGGTTTTATTTTTTTTCTCCTCATAAAAGAGATTGTATGACATAGCAAATTAGAAAACTGGATTTGGAGTTAGGAAGATAAGAGTTCAAGTTGCCCTTTAAATATTTACCCCCAGTTTCCTCATTTGTAAAATGATAGAGTTGGACTAACTCCTTTCTAGCTCAAGAGCTATGGTCCTGTGTTGCTTCCTACTTCTTTCCTAGTTGAAAGTAGTTTTACCTTTTTTGAATTTAATAGCTTTTTATATGTTTCATACTTATCAGATTTGAATTTGTGTTAGATTAAGAAAGATAATGTTTCCTTTTAAGAGTCTAAACTCCTCAAGGGATGTAGTATATCATATTTACTTTTTAATTAAAGTAGGTATTAAATAAATATTTTGAATGAAGGAAAGATTTGATGGAATCATAGAATATTTGATCCATAGCATGCCTTAAAAATCTACCTACTACATTTTTTTTCTCTGTACAGAGGAGAAAATTGAAACTCATAGAAATAAAGATAAGTAACAAAAATCACATAGTATAACTAGGGCTGAGACTAAAATCAAAGTCTCTTGACTCCCAATCAAGGATACTGAATAACCTTTAAATAACAAAATGATACTTTGTGCTGACAATCTTGCTTTAATTTTAAAATAATTAATTTGAAAAGGAGTCATATTAAGGTACCAAAATAGTTAAAATATATAAATATAAATGAAGCTGCTTTTTTATTCAACTTCTCAATATCAAAAACAAAAACAAGACAAGGTTACACTTGCTACCCAAACTAATAAACATTATTACTTGTGGATGTAACCGTAGATGGAGGTGTGAATGGACCTAAGGACAAGGAAGGAATGGTTTATCTTAAAACACTCAAAAATCATTCTTCATCATATTTAGCCCTATATTTTGTTTTTTAATCAGTGTTTATATTTCCTTATTCTTATGGTTTCTTCTAGGTTATTTTTATCTTTCCCTCTATTTTTATCCATTTCAGTGTTTTGTAATTTCTTTGAGAAAGTGGTTGATATGTAATGGAAAGGCTACTGAATTTAGAGTTAGAAGTTTGAGTTCCATCTCAGTTATTTACTCACTATGTGACCTTGAGTAAATTACTTCTCTTTGCCTCTCAGTTTCCTTATCTACAAAAGGAGGTTGGCCTAGATTACTAAGATCACTTTTACCAGTAAGTCATATAATCATATGTACAATAAGTCATATAGGACAAAAAGATGGCATCAAATGAGGCTACTAAAAATTGTTTAGTTGGAAAGGGGATAGAATAAATAGGTTTTGTGACATCTTTGCAAAAGATGCATGCTAGTCATGGAGAGCAGTCTTTTCTAGAAGGGAAAAAAAAACATGTTTATAAATAGTCATAGTCATGGGGGGAAGCACATTGCCCTAAATCTTATGCTCTAGGTAGCTGCCAATAAATCTGAGGTTTGAATAAAATGACGTTTTCTTTCAGTGTTATGTAGTAAATTAGTTAACACAGAGGCAAATAAATGGCTTAGAGGATAGAGTGGTGGAACTGGATCAGGAAGATCTGAGTTCAAATCTAATCTCAGACCCTGGACAAGTCACTTAATTTCTTTTATCTTAATCTCCTGGAGGAGGAAATAGAAAACCATTCCAGTGTCTTTGTCAAGAAAATCCCCCTATTGGATCAAGAGTCAGGTATGTTGGAACAACTGTGAATATGTACCCCAAATCATTGAAGTATATTAATGAAAAGTGATAAAGTGCTTTCAATTCTACCTACTTGATATTTCTCACATCTGTGCCTTTCTTTCTCCTCACATAATCAATTAACATTCTAGTATAAGCCCCGGTCATTTGTCATATGGACTATTATAATAGCCTCCTATTAGTGTCTCTCCCTTCAGTCTTTCCCTTTTCAAATCTATAGGCCACACATTTGCCAAAATAATCTATCTAAGGTACCAATTTGACCTCACTCTCTTGCTCAAAAATATTCATCAGCTACTTCTTGCCTCTAGAATAATATACAATATTCCCACTTTTTTTATATAAGGCCTTTCACAATTTGACTCTAGTCTACTCAATTCTTTTTTTCTACTTATTTCTAAAAATAGTGTATTATTTTATTGATAATTTTGTTTTTACATCACATTTACTTCTGAATATATCCCTCTTGTTTCTACTATGTGAAGTCAAATAATGAATTCTTCATTCCCAGTAGTGTAACATATGTCCAGATCTCAGGTGCCTTAGAAGTATATCTAGATCCAAGAAACTTAACATAACTCGAGAACATTGGCAAAACAAGGAAAGAACTAATAGACCCCAAAGGAAAGATACTCAGTAATTCCAGAATTCTGTAGCTATAATATTCCAGTAAGATAAATTCTTAATCTGGTCTTAATCCCCTCTCAGTGACTGAAAGGAAAAATCATGAGGAATGACAAGAGACAGTTTTGGAGAAACCTGGGAATATTTGTATGAAATAATGCAGAATGAAGTGAATAGAACCAGAAGAATAATTTATAAAGTACCAACGTTTTAAAGAAAAGATGAAACTTGAAAGACTTAGGAATTCCGATCAAGGCAATGACCAGCCATAACTCCACAGGACTAGTTGTGTTGTGTGTTATTCATCTACTAGGAGAAAGGTTTGATAGAGTCAAGATGAACAATGAGAGAGATATCTGTGGATGTGGAAACCATGTCAATTTCTTTTGGAAACTACACTTATTTGCTAAAAGAATTACAGTTTTCTTTTTTTTTGTTGGGGGAGAAGATTAGGGAGGGAGAGGGAAACTATTGATGGTATTTAAAAAAAGATAATCGGAATATTCTTTTAAATGTAAAGAAGCAAAAACAAAGTTTAGAAGGAAATAAGCAGGACAACTTTTAAGGAAACATGTTGGATTTATTATATACAGATGTTATGTGAATATCTATATTTAAAAAGCAAGTTATAAGTAATAGGGACAGTTAGATGGTATGGTGTAGTAGTATTTTGAAAGAAGGAGGACCTGAGCCAGCTCTGTGATCTTGATTCTTGGTTGCCCAAGTCCTATTGATTCCACTTTCAGAAAGGTCTCCTTTTTGTTCTTCTATTTTTTCAATATCCTGAGATAGTGCTTAATCTTTTAGATTAGAAATATACAGGACTCTGGAAATATTTCCCAATAGCTATTCTGAAAACTACTTGCTCCTACTCTGAATTTACCCATTTACTCATGGCCAGATAAATATTCTTCCCTATTTCAGATATATTCAATTTATATCAAATCATGTCACTCCAAGTTAAAACTCTTCAATGTCTGTATTATTTTGAAAATAAAGTTGGGAATCAATAACCTGCCATTCAAGGCTCTCCATTCAACTGGTCAGCCCTCTGGATCTTTGTTAATATTCTTTCTGACTCTTGGAATGTCCTCAGTCCTGCTATGATGATATCAAACAATCCTTTAAACTAAGCCTAAATCAAATGCTCTTTTCTCCAGGAAATCTTCCCCACTTAGACCTTGTAGAGATCTTTTTGTTGTTTTTGAAACTTTCTAAAATAATGACTCTGCAATATCTGTTATTGTGGTCTATGACTTCAAACCAGGATAGTAATATCCTACTGCCTACCTTATGGTTTTTATGATGAAAGGATGTGACATCATTTATTATTAGACTTAAGTTCCACAAGGACAAATTATGTTGCCTAAATTTTGTTTTTCTACCGGTACACAGTGCAGTTATTTGCATGTAACATTTTCTTAGTAAATGTAGGAAATGAATTTTTTAAAAGATTTAAGCAGATCTATTAAGTGTCCATTTTCATTTTTCATATTTATGTATTTGTTTATTTATGCTGGATAGTTATTAAGTGTCTGAGGCTGTATTTGAACTCAGGTACTCCTGACTCCAGGGCTGGTGCTCTATCCACTGCACCACCTAGTTGCCCCTCCAATTTCATTTAATAAAAGCTATGTAATCAATACTAAAGCTCTTTGAGAATCAAATTGAGATATAACTATGTAACCAGAAATATAATTCATCAATTTACTAATTATTTCCACTTCTATGAAGAATAGGTACATTCATTAATATTATAGATTTCTAATAGAATATTATTGATTTAATTATTTTAAAAAGAGTATATATTTCCCTGAAAGTGAGCTTACTAAATTCCTCATATCCACATGTAAAAAATTATGTCATATTTGGGATTTTTTGGTATTATTTTTGATTTAATTTCTAACTTTTCTGTGGCCTAGTTCATTTCATTTAGTCAAATGCATGGAGGGTTGTGGTTGTCATTTAAAGTTAAAGCAGGCACAGGATTTTCTTCATTATTTCCATTGGAAAGACTGCCATTGGGGAAGGTATCAACTGCTGTTTGTTTTTTGTTCATGTAAATTCAGGACTAGGAGACAGCTTGTGCATTTTATTCAAACATGGAATAATGTAAATCCTGAGACTGAAGCTAACTAACATTTTCTAACCAGGAGAATCCAAAAGCTGGCATTTGAGCAAGGTCTTGAAGGATAGATAAACATGTTTGTATTGCATTGGTTTTGATTAGTCATGCTTTGTGCTATGATTCACTCTAGAAAGGAGGATAGTAGGGATTAGGCTGATAAAAATATTTCATTCCATTGATCTTTGATCATAAACCTCTTACATGAGACTTCTTGTAGCTTCACAGATTTAGAGTTGGAAAGGACATCAGAAGTTCTTGTCTAAATGCCTTCCTTAAAGAAGAGTAAATGGATTGGAGTAGTTAAATGACTTGTCTAAGGTCATACAGGAATATAGATTCAAGTGCTCTGGCAGCAAAGTCAGATCTGTCCCCCCCTTACTATGCTGACTCTTCCACTAATCCTTTTCCTTTGCACACTTAGTTCTCTTTCTCTTGAAATTACTTTGATGGCACATTATAATTACTTGTCTGTGTTGTGTCCCTCCCTCACCACCCACTCCCAGGATATTATAAGCTCTAGGATTGTGGGAACTGCTTTATTTCAGTAATCATATCCCCTAACAGGGTCTGGCACCTAGTAGGCTAAAAAGCATCTATTTCATTGAATTGATGATTTGAACCCATCACTGATGATTCATTCAAAAAGGATTGAACATTATTAATAAGAAAAATGGATGATAAAATCACCATCAATTTTTCTTTAATACCTTGCTACTTCTCCAGAGATACTATGGGGAGGGGGTCATAGATTTCAGTTAAGCTTTTCATTATTCAATAGTAAATAATAGCTCACATTTATATAAAATTTTAATGTTTACAAGACAAGACCTTTTTCATATGTCCCCACGCCTACACATACCTCCTCAGGGAGGGTATATATCATCTTCATCTCAGAAATATTCAGAGAGGTCAAGGGACTTATTCATGGAAGCCTGTAAGAGACAACCTTCAACTCTGTTTTCTAATTCCAAGCCTTTACTCTTTGAGGTATAATGTACCAAGTAGCACCTGTCTTCTACCCCTCTGCCTAACCCAAGTGGCTAAACAAAAGCATCCACTAGCAAATCTTATTAAAAATATGATTTAAAAATAAATCATTATCCTATGCTTTCTGATTTTTAATTTCAGTCAAGGATGATTTTAAAAGTCAATGTACATGAAAATTTTATATTAATCGCTATGAACTTTAGTAAATATGAGACCATGGGAGGGATATTTATTCTTTCCACTTGGAAAGGGGTGATCCTGCAACGCTTGTTTCAGGGGTAATCTTTTTGAGGTCTATAACAGCCATATAAAATGAAATAAAAATATCCAGGTAAAAGAGTAGGAGGTACCTTTGACATTATGAAAGAATCCTTAGGCAATAAACAAGCACAACAACAATAAGCCTCTAGTGATTTTTTTTATTGTTAGAATAGTTCCAATAAAAAATATATCAGAGAGTCTTGGAACATGGTAAATCCCAGCAATCTAAGGACATCGATATCATGCTTCTCTCCTTAGCCTAGCTTCCATTTGTTTCAGGCTCCTCTCTTGGAAAAAAAATCACTTGCCCAGGAGAGACTAAAGAGGATAATACTGCAATTATGTATTTTCTTGGGAAGGGGTTGGGAAATGGGAACAATACTATAGGAAGTTACCTATACATTTGGCACTGGCTTATCTCCACCTTCCTTGCACAAAGTAGTCTTCATTTTTGAATGAAATTCACTCTGGGTCACAGGTGCACACTACTCGGTTGTATCATTGGAGCTGTGGGAAGCTTCTAACTGGCCAAGGCCAGCTGCTAACAGGCTAACCAGGTTTCTTTTATTGCACAGTAGCTGGAATTACAGAGTGTTCCAAGCCTGAAGCTGTGTACTCTAGAGCAGCTGTGGGGCACTAAATGATACATGCAGAAAGTCTGGAGGGGAGGGGTGAAGATTAGGTGACAATGGGTTTAGACTTGGGGAAATCTCTGTATATCAGGCTTGATACCTCTGCAACCTAATGCAGTGCAATAGGAGCAGATCTGTGCTCTCACAAAATAATCTAAATCCTTTCACAGGGCAGTCGTGGAGTAAAACAGGACTCCCTTGAATATTATTAGGGACCTATGACCAATGCACATTCATGGTCCCTGACCACAAATAGAACTATTGGAATAGATTAGGTTTCTAATACCTAACCAGAATAATATCATCTAGTGTAGTTCAGAAGGGGTGTGTTTGTATGTGTGTGTGTGTGTGTGTGTGTGTGTGTGTGTGTGTGTGTGTGTGTATTTGTAGAGTTGATAACACTGGGAAGAAATATGTGGGGTTTAATGATCAGGAGAACTAGAACCCATAAGTTAAAAATAAGTAATAGTACCCTCAAGGGACAATACATTAACTTGTTATTTGTTAGCCCATTTTTTGGACTAATTATCAGGAACAGAGATTTGAGATCTCTGGTACCCAGTAAAAGAGAGTAGCATAGTAGACAAGAGGTGGAGGAGCTTTGAAAACCTGGGTTCAATGACACCTTTTTAGCTGCATTACTTTGAACAAATCACAACCCCTCTTTTTTCTTACTTTTCTCATCTGTAAAATGACCAAATAAGTTTAATGCATAGAAAGTGCTATATAAAGTTTAGATATATTTTTTTGTGTGATTGATGGAATCTTTCTTGTCAAAAGGTTGAAAGTTAATGTGCCATTCTTCCATATGAATTGGTGAACAGATGGGATGATGTTGATGCACAGATACTCATGAGAAATGACAAACCTCTCATCAAGGGCCCCCAATTTGCACTAATAATTCCCACTCAGTTCTTAATTGTCTGCATTTCATGCTATTTCCTTTCTGTTTTGTCTTTTAGCAGGCCTGAAAGTAAAATGACAAGGTATACACTAAGTTTGTTAGATACCTGCCGTGGCTTAAAGATCATCTAATATAACCCCCACATTTTAAAGGTGAGAAAACTGAGGTCCTGAGAGTGGGAGTGATTCTTCCAAGGGACCAATTCACTTCTTGACAGCAAGGATAGCTCAGGCTTTCTGACTCTAAATCCAATGTTCTTTGCTGACCATTAATTTACCTCCCTTTACTGGTGACTAATCTAGATTCCCATTGGTCTTTCTTCTTTCCCTTAGGAGGATCTCAAGTACCATTATGTCTGTTTCAGAGAGCATAGATTCAGGCTGGGAACATTTCATAATTCTAGCTACTATACAATGAAATTACTCTTAAGGGAAAGGGGAATGCCCAGTGGAAATACCCCTTCTGGGATGTAGTAACATATTAAGTTCACTTTCTCTGTAGACCTGTGGGAGGGAATCAAATAAAAAAAATAACAATTTCTGCCTGAAAATGATGTACCTACTGCTGAGAGAGCTATATTTTGTATTCTAAATTTCCCCACCTCCCAATTCCACTGATCCTCTAATTCTACACCTCTTCTTTCTCAAGAAGCTCACAGGAAAGGCTATTAGAGGGTTTAGGTAGTGAAATGAAAAGAAAGGTTTATGTGAGGCATGGGGTATCCAAAGGATCAACTCATAGATTCATAGAATTGCTGGGGTGGATGCAATTAAATTACTTAAAAGTCATTTAATCCTTCACCCAAATGTTTTCTATATCCATCTGTATCTTTTCATCTCCATTGACAACATCCAAATCTATTCCCTCTTCACACCTAACTGGGATTATAATAATAGCCTGCTAATTGGTTTCCCTATCTCCAATTGTTTCCCCATTCCTCATACCAGTTTAAATTCCTTAAACTTAATTTTTGTCCTATCACTTCTCTGGTAAAGCATCTCTACTACTCCCTCATTATCTGTTGGTGATAAAGATGGATCAGAAAAATAAAGGCAATGTAGTTCCTTTCTTTTGAAGTAGCTAGGTGGTGAAGTGATTAGAGTGCTGGTCCTGGAGTCAGGAAGTTCCTGAGTTCAAATTCAACCTCAGACTAATTAGCTGTATGACCCTGGATATGTCACTTAATCTCTGCTAGGCTTAGTATCCTTTTCTGTAAAATGAAGATAATAATAGCACTCACCTCTCAAGGTTGTGGTGAAGATAAAAATTAGGTAATAAATGTAAAGCATTTATCCAAGTACCTGGCGAATAATAAGTATCATATAAATGTTCATTATTATTATTATTATTATTATTATTATTATTATTATTATTATTATTGCTTTTTCCCATTCTGTTCCACTACAAAAATAAATTATTTTAGAGAATTTTTCTTAAAAATATTAAATTTTTAGATTACTCAGTTTGTTTTGCCATCCATAACAAAGTTTAAAACAGACAATAAAATTTTATGATTTAAAAATATACATATATATGCATATAGCTATATAGACAAATATACATATATATTTACACAACATCTCTTATAATGAACACTAGTAGTGTAGTACAAATTTCCAATGTAAAACACACACACACAAGTACACACACACACACACACACACACACAATTCTATGACATTGCCTTTGTTATAGCTAAGATTGTAGTGCATTTTTAATTAACTACCTTCCTTTCTTTGTCTTTTAATTTGTAAATAAGAAAGAATTTTATCATCCTGACAATGTTCCAAAGGTCTGGAAGTAGGGTGAGCTCTGGTGGGAGAATACTTTTCTTCCAAAGGTGTTGTTATGTGTCTGTAACACACACACACACACACACACACACACACACACACACACACATACAAATACACACATATACTTTTGGTGTTTTCAAGGCAATGGGGTTAAACTAGGTAATTTTAAGTGTATGAGCTTGAATTTGAACTCAGGTCCTCTGGACTCCAGGGAGTTCGGTTCTATATCTGTGCCACCTAACTTTCCCTATGGTATATACTTGTAGTTAAATTCATGTCCTTGATGATTTCTCCAAAATTTCTCAAAGTCCTCAACATGAGATCCCTATGCTATGTCTTCACCCTAGTAGGATTCTTTGCATACTTCAGCTATGTTTGTGGACCTTGAATCAAAACCTAAATTTTGTGAATACTCACATATAACTTACGAACTACTTCTGGTATGGAGTCTTCCCGCTTGAGTTTATAACTCAGACACTGACCTTGATTCATGCATAGGTTCCATTCCAGAGAGGTAAAGGACCAATATGCTAATGACTGCTAGCCCCAGCCTTTTGACTCCTGCTCTCTTTGGTCTGTCCTTCATTTCATGGCCCATTGCAAATGACATGCCTGTTTGTGGAGGTGATCTTTCTTTAACATTCCTCAGAGGATTCTGTCATTCTGATTTTCCTCTGGTTTATATTAGCTTTAAAAATCTCCAGCAATTTAGCTCAATGATAAAAAAAAATCAGTGCCATAATTAGCTTCATTTTAAAACATGTAATTATATATAAACTATGTTTAACAAACAATACTGAAATTGGTCTTTATGATGCACCTATGCCATCACGAAGAGCTTCTACTTAGAATTCTTCAATCTGAATCATTTTGTAGAAGGAGATAATTATCTCAAGATCTTCTAGCTAATCAAAATATACCCCAGTTGGTTAGAGAGGATTTTCTCCATTTCATCTATGTGCCCATACATTTTTTTTTCTCCAAAGGTCATAGTAAACAAAGAAATCCAAGTGAATATCTATAATTACAGTTCATTAATTTGAAATGTTATTACTCTAGTTCCAATGAGTTTCATAAAGCTCCAAAGTTCTGGAAAGAGATGGGACTGAAGTTTTTTGGTCACATATTCAATAGTTAAAAAAATCAAAGCTTATTCCCTATCATGGGAATTCCCTATCATAAAGTTTGAACTACATGTTTTGGATATTGAGAGGATCTGGAATGACAACATATTCTGGTGATAAGTATTATTTATTGTGCTTTCCCCCTAAGGGAGATCAATCAAATCAGATCAGAAAGTTCTACACATTCTCTCTCTGTCTCTGTCTCTGTCTCTCTGTCTCTTTCTCTCTTCATATATATATATATATATATATATATATATATATATATGCATATGTATATGTATATGTATACATATAGATAGATATCTACATATGTCTGTGTTTGAGCATTTATATTTTTATTTTTTACCAAGTTCTTTGGAGAGATTGTGAAAATTATTCAACATTCTATTATTTTTGTTGTTAAGTAATTTTCAGTCATGCTTGACCATTTGCTACCATATTTTGGATTGTCTTAGTAAAGATACTGGAGTGGTTTGATATTTCCTTCTCCAGTTCATTTTACAGATGAGGAAATTGAGACAAAAAGGATAAAGTGACTTGCCCAGGGTCACATGGCTAGTAAGAATCCGAGATCAGATTTGAAATCAGATTTTGAAAACCTGATTTCAGGCTCAGTATTCAAACCCCTTTATATCTTGTACCACCTAGCTGCCCCTCAGTCCATTATATTACTGTATCATGAAAACTTCATTTAATTCAATAAATACTTTTAAGCACTTTATATGTGCCAGGAAGTATGGAGACAACTGGAATGATGAAGACAAAATTGAAAACAGACCTTTACTGGGGAAGGGAAAGGAAAAGACATGGTTCTTGAAAAGTTAATACAACATATATACAATAAAAATAGGCAATAGTTTTTTTTGAGAGTTACAGAAGCTTTAGAGAAACACTAACCAGTAGCATCAGAGAAGTATTTATGTATCACATTGTACCTGAGTTAAATTTTGAAGAGAGATTACAGTTACAAGAGGCAGAGGTATGCAGTATCTTTTTAGCTCTGCTGTACATTAGGATTACAACCATACACTTTTTCTTCTAATGTGCATGATTCCCAGTTAAAAGCAGAAAGGTGGGGGAAAGAATAAAGAGTAAAAATGGTTTTCTAAACAGTCAGCACATTAGTAGGCAGCAGGGGAAAGTCAAACATACAGGTAGGTCTTTCAGTAATTTAGTCCTGTTTATAGACTGTGGCACCACACTGTCATTTAAAATTATTTGCCTTCAAAACGATAGACTATTTTTTGGTCCCAGGGGGGAGAAAAGAAGCTGTGGGTCCTGACTCTTAGAATTTGTGGCTCAGCTTCTCTGAATGTTTTTGCACGTGATTCAGGGAGAGCTCTCTGAACATTAGTAGAATTGAGGATTTATAAAGAAAAGTTAACTCTTTCCAATAAAAGAGGCTAGAAACAGGAACAAAGAAGGTAAAGAAAAAGGATCAAAGATGAATAAAATCATCAGAGTTTTTTGTTAAAAAGGATCTCATTTTGATAGTCAAAAGACTATCTTGACATCTGATCTCTCTTGAACTGGGCTTTGGAACTCATTTCAAAGGTAGACCAGGCATGACTCCGTACTCCAGCTGTGACTTTGGGTTCATAAATTGAAGTCATGGCTGGAACTTATTCTAATATAATAGCAGGGAAGAGGGTTCTCTAGCTTACCTTTGCTGATTCATCCTGTCTAGTTCCGAATGTTCCCTTTACTCAGTAACTCTCTGCTACTTATAATAAATGCCTTGTATAGTGATGATACATACAGAAGTACTAAGAATGATGATAATCTAACTATGCATTATACTATTTTATACTTATTTACAATACTATTTTCTAGGCATCTTTATTTTTAGAGTTAGATTTGGAATCTTACTGACTTCAAGCAAGTTTCTTAATCTAAGATTTACACATTTAAAAACTTGGTAATTCCATTTTAATATAATTAGGTTCATTTGTAATTCTATAGATTTTGGACATTTACAAACATTATTTTGGGAAGAGGTCCATAGGTATCACTAGACTGCCAAAGGTATGCATGACACAAAGTTAAGAACCCCTAATTTACACACATGTGGCAGAGAAAGAGTAAAG
Source organism: Macrotis lagotis (assembly GCF_037893015.1). NCBI lineage: Eukaryota > Metazoa > Chordata > Mammalia > Peramelemorphia > Peramelidae > Macrotis > Macrotis lagotis. The sequence continues at coordinate 199,039,152 of NC_133658.1, forward strand.
GTAAGATTCTGCTGGAGTAGAATCTCTTCAGCTGAAGTTAAAAAAAAGAAAACATAGTTGGGAATACAGGATCTAAGAAAAAGTAAAAGCAAACATAGATCTAATTGAAAGAGATAAGAAAGAAATCTACATTTTGCTAAGTGTACCAAAGACAATTAAGCAATATCAATAGTAAACATTTATACACCAATTAGTTTAGCATCCAAATTCTTAAAGGTGTAGTTAAGTTACAGGAAGAAATAGACAGCAAAACTATACCAGCAGTTGGCCTCAACTGTCCCTTTCAGAACCCAGTAAATCTAACCAACAATAAACAATAGAGAAACTAAGGATGTAAGAGAATCCAAATATAAAGTAGATAATTTTAATTCCATTAAATTTAAAAGTCCATTGGAATCAGAATTAGAAGCAAAGCAAAAAAGATGGGAAACAAGCCTGACAGTGTCTATGATAAAGGCCTTTTCCTTTCTCAATTATTATAGAGAACAGAGTCAAATTTATCAATATACAAGCCATTCCCCAATTGACAAATGGTCAAAGGATGTAAACAGACAGTTTTAGAGGAATATCAAAACTATTAATGGATTTATAAAGTACTGGTTTTGATTAGAGAAAGGCAAATTAAAACAGCTCTGAGATACCACCTCAGAGTTATCAGATTGGCTAATGCAAAAAACCAGAAAATGATAAATATTTGAGAAAACATGGAAAAATGGAATACACATACACTCTTAGTATCATTAATAAGCCAGAGTAACCAAAATATACATTAGCTTTGACCCAGCAATACTAGGTCTATATTCCAAAGAGATCATAAAAAAAAGGGAAAAGGACTTAGATGTTCAAAAATATTTAAAGCAACCCTTTTTCAGGGTGGCAAAATGTTGAAAATTAAAGAGATACTCCTGAATTGAGGAGTAGCTGAACAAGCTGTGGTATATGAATGTTTTGGAATACCATTGTGCTCTAAGAAATGAACAGGTAGATTTCAGAAAAACCTGGAAAAACTTGCATGAACTGATATAGAGTAAAAATAGCAGAACTAGGAAAACAATGTATACCTTCCCAGCAACAAGGTGTGATGATCATCTATGAAAGACTCCGCTGTTCTCAGTATCACAAAGAAACAAAACAAATATAAAGGACTAATGATAGAAAAAGCTGTTCATAACCTTATTAAGAAATGATGGACTCTAAATGCAGATCAAAGCATTTTTTTATTTTCTTCATTAACTTTATTCTTACTCATTTTTTTCTTTTTGATTTGTTTCATGCTAGCATATGTATAAACTATATAAAACTATCTATATTTTCAGAAAGTGATGGGGGGGAAAGTTGGAATTCAAAATCTTGTAAAAATGAGTTCTAAAAATTTCCTGATATATATAATTAGGGAAAAATAAAATATTATTAAAATGACCCCTAATTTAGAAGTTCCATTAAATGAACCATATCATAAATTATTGATGCCTATCTGACATTTATCACTCAGGATCATGTCTCTCTAGAGTTCAACACAGGAGGTCTGTGCAATGTATTGAGTGCTTTCCTTTCTATAGTCATATGGTCTATTTGTACCTACTTTCCCTTGCTCTTGCTATGTGAGTAGCCCTTTATTTTTTTCCTGATGAAATCTTTTGCTTGTGTTCTTTGAAGTTCTTCATTAGTGAGCTCTATAACCTTCCCATACCCACTCGCTATCTCATTATTGTCCTCTAGGTGATATTCGTCTTGAATTCTTCTGTTGAATCTCATGTCTCACTGACATATCAATTGTTCTGTCTTTTCAGTTAACACTAATAAAATGTCTACCTTTTTATTATATGTTCCTTGTAGGTGCTTCAAATATTGATGGTTTATTAACTGGCTTCCTTCTTTTTGTCTTTTCATCTGGAAAATAGAAGGAATGTTATCATCTTGCAGAGGTCCCAAAGGTCTGGAAGTAGGCTATGGAGGGAGAATGCTTTCATTCCAACAGAATTCTTGTGTGTTTGTAGTATATACTTCTATGCATGTACTATTGATTACATCAAAATTCCTTGAAGTCCCAACATGAGATCCCTATTCTATGTTCTCAGTCCTCACTCAAACAAATTCACTGTAAAATATTAAGAATTTAACTTAATAGGGCCCTGGTCCTGGAATCAGGAGGTCCTGAATTCAAACCTGGCCTCAGGCACTTACTAATTACCTAGTTGTGTGACCTTGGGCAAGTCACTTAAACCCATTACTTTGCAAAAAAAAATTAAGTTTAATTTCTCTTGATCCCTTTTGAATCTATCATCAATTTATATAAGTTTTTCTTAAGCCATATTTCTGAAACAAAATGAATATTATCTGAGAACACATCTATGAATTGATAGCTGATCACAATATATTTGTAATTCCTAAAGGTATGGTACTAATGGCTAAAAACAAAAATGAAAGAGTATTCATTGTTCAGGTGGACAATACTAAAAGCAGGGGGACAAAGCACTCTGTTTTAAGAAGGTCCACATTTACACGGAAATTCATTTGTGTGAAGGTTAAAGCAGGGTGGAAATATTTAGGATAAAAAAAGGAGAGGAAAAAGAAATTGACATGTTTTATTTTGTGAGTATACTAAGCCTACCCAGACAAATGGAAGATATAGATAATGAGTGTCTCCTAGATATAACAAAACTCACACCACAGCAGGCTATATTGTGATGAAGGGCTTAGGTATGCTATTTTCTGGGAGTCTTTTGCAAGATCATATTAATGACTTGTCATGCTGATAAACTCTCAGACTGTAAAAGAAGCAATGAAAGAAATACTAGCAGATGGCAGAACTTCAATCAGGATGAATTTTTTTAATACTATGATCAAATCAAAGTAGTTAATTATCCTGTAGCAACTAATATTTATATAATAATTCAAGATTTACAAAGTCCTTTGCAAACATTGTCTCATTTAGATTAAGTATTATTATTATCCTAATTATTATTATTATTGTCCTAATATTATTATTAAATATTATCATTATTCTAATTTTTCAGATGAAGAAACAGAGGCTGACAGAAATTTACTGAGTCTTTCAGGGACAATCAAGATGGTAAACATTGGAAGCTAAATTTGAAGGCAGAAATTTTGACTTTGGGTCTAGAGCTTTCTCCACTGAACCACATAGTTGCCTCTTTTAGTATCTTGCTGGAGCAAGACTAAATTTGTGGTGTAGTATTGGATGATATGTTTAAAAAGATATTTACTATGCCAGAGCATATCTTGAAAGTAACTGAGATGGTGAGTGTGTCTGAGAGTTAAAGCTATATGAGAAATCATCAAAAGATTTGGGGAAGAGAGAATTTGAGATACAATAGTTCTTCAAAAACTTTGAAGGTTTGTTTTGTGGAAGAGAGAGCAGATATGTTTTGTTGTCTCTAAGGATAGATCCAGAGCCTAGAGGTTGAAGTTATAAGGAGGGAAATTTCATCTAAGTTTAAGAACATTCCAATAATGAGAGCTGTCCAATGATAGAATGCACTACCTTAAGAAGTATTGAAACTTGAAGCATCCAAGCAGAGTCTCAATGAACATGGTTTAGGACTATGTTAAAAATGTAGTTCTCCAGTTAGTGGGAGGTTAGAATACATAATGTAATTGTGTATTGCTTCCTAAGATTGCTTCCTAAGATACATGATTCGATAGGCCTATTTATATTTTTCAGAATATTCAAGCCCAGGGTAATGACTTCTATAAGTTTACTACCTACTGGGTAAATAACACTTCTATTTATTTGTCCAATATTTATCTCTTTAAAGTTCACCCTAGTTATAGTGCTTTTGCATTTAATAAAAACCCCAAACTTTTCTATTCTGTTACTGAATTAACAAATGAACAGAAAGAAATGGGGACAGTTAACTCCAAGAATAGAAGGTTAAGGAGGGACCTCATTACTTTAAGTTCCTGAAGGGCCATCATGTTAAATCATGAATAGATTTGTTCTGGACCATAGATGGTCTAAGAATTAGGAATAAAAGGTGAAACTTGCATAGAGGGCACAATTAAACTAGACTTGAGGGCATCACCCTAGCACTGAAAATTCTCCCAAAGTGGAATAGGATTTCCTAGAAGGTTCTGGGTCTTGCCTTCTTGGAAGTCTTTAAACATAAACTAGATGACTATTTTTAGGTAATATTTTCAAGAGGATGATTACTCAGGTGTGCATTAGATAAAAAAGATTTTGAGTTCCCTTCCAACTTTGAAATTCTGTTATTCTATGACTTCCTCCCCTCTTACTTCTTAACACCCAGTTATTCATAAGCTTTTAGAAAATGCTAACTTATGGGGGTGGGGTACAAAGAAAGGCAATAAATGACAAAAAAGTGCTTTCCCCCAAGGAGCTCACATTCTAATGCACAGATGCGAAAAAAGTACATGTATGATATTCACAGAGGTGCTGCTACATCTTTAGTACTCCAAGAGGATCAAAATGGTATCATGATGCTGGATCAAGATACAATTTGCTTTGACTGTGGCTGCTCAGACCAATATGGGTAGAGGCTCAAACACAGATTAGGTACAAATTGTCCACTTGAAGATAAGAGTGGAGATATCTTTAGATTAGTACATCTCATATTTCTTTTGAACAATAGTAATTCTGCTTTGCTAATAGAGCATAGCACCTTCTTTGATGTGGCTCTCCCATGAAGAGCAGGCCTTTACCAATATCTCCCATGTCTCAAAAATGATATAAATGTTCTTCAGAGTGATCTTGAAAGTATCTTTGTTACTTCTTCTGCCCTCAGTATGGGCACTTGCCTTATGTGAGTTCTTGTAAAATAGTATTTTAGGTAAATATTTGTTTGGCATTCAAATTACATGGCCAGCCCATTAGAGTTGCATTCTATGTAATAAAATTTGAATTCTTGGCAGTTCAGTTCAGTGCCTTATCTTATCTTGTCAGGTAATTTTCAGAATCTTCTTAAGACATTCAGATGTAAGCAGTTCAATGCTGGTAGACTGTCCTGGTTTCAGAAACATATAACAATGAATTCAGCACAACAGCTCTGTAGACCTTCAATTTAGTAGGCTTCCTAATACCTCTTCTCTCTCATACTCTTTTTGAAGCCTACCAAATACTGTTCTAGCAATGTGCGTATCAACCTTAGCATCTATGTGAACATTAGGAAGGCACTCACATGTAAGAGGGCCGTGTTGGAAATGCCTTCCCCTCACTTACATGGGGAGTTTGAACTTAGTCATTTAGGAATTCATAGAACTCAGGAAGGTAGGTAAGAAGGAAGAGATTCCAGGCAATGGGGATCATCCAGTGTCTTTTTATATTAATTACTTTTATAAAAAACTTTTCCTTATATAACTGATTATTATTATTTTTCAGCACTTTCCTTAATCTCATTAGTAATTCTTTGAGTATTCCAATTTTATATCATAGGTCTTACTCAAGGGTAATAATATTTTGATCTAGGTTCCCAAATTCGTCCTGTTCAATTCCAATATATATATTTAGCCATAGCAGAACTACTTTCAGGGAACAATCTTTAATTATTTCTTGAGCCCTATCCTATCATAAGAAACTACCCAGAGATTATTCAATCATGTACTTTGACTTGTTTCCTTAAACACATGATAATATACTAACTGAATATTATGTCTTCTTCCAGATCAATTAAATTGTAAAATCAACAGGTCCTCAATATCACCAGTTCTGGTATTGATTGGAAAAGGTAAAAGGTAAGCATCAGAGAACTTATATATCTCTTTAAGGAGAGTGCCCCAGGTAACTATCTCATCATTTCCTAGCAGGCTCCACTCCTCCTTTGAACTTAATCATGTTCCCAAACAAGGTACTTCTTTTAGTCCTAGTTTTCAGCTTCTTTTTATGTATTGTCTAGCAAGTTAGTTGGTGAGCTCCTCAAAGGTAGAGACTATCATCTTTTATTTTTAAATCCCCAGGGTATAACAGTCTCCTGGTACATAATAAGGGCTTAAAATTGACCCAAATATATTTTTATAAAAAAATCTTACTGAAACTTTTCTTGGAGACTTGACTGTTGGGCAAATAAACAAACATTGTGTTAAGTATTTATTACAGACAAGGCTCCATTTTATTTTTGTAAAATAATATTTTAGGGGGCAACTAGATAGAGCACTGGTCCTGGAGTCAGGGGAACTTGAGTTCAGATCCAGACTCAAATACTTAATAATTACCTAGCTGTGTCAATTTGGGAAGGTCACTTAATCCCATTAATTTGCTTTCCCCAATTACATATCAAAAATAGTTTTTAACATTAAAAAAAGTTTTGAGTTCTAAATTCTCCTTTTCCCTTCCTTTCTTTTCTTCTCCCTGAGATGGTTAACAATTTAATAAAGATTATACATGTACAATCATGTAAAACATTTCATAATAGTTATCTTATACAGGAATACTCAAAAAAGAATAAAAAGAATAAAGTAGAAAATAGTATGCTTCTATTTAGATAATAACAGTTCTTTCTTGGATAGCATGTTTCATCATAAGTTTTGGGGATTGTCTTGAATCATTATATTGCTGAAAATAATTAAGTCATTTATAGTTCCTCATTGTACAATAACACCTTTCCTGTGTACAGTATTTTCCTGGTTCTGCTCACTTTACTTTGTATCAGCTCAAATAGATTTTTCTGAAATCATCCTGCTTGTTATTTCTTATAGCACAAAAGTACTCCATCACAATCATATACCACAATTGTTCAGGCATTTCCTAATTGATGAGCATCCACTCGGTATCCAAGTATTAGCTACACAAAAAGAGTTACAATAAATATTTACAATTAGGTCAATGTACTATTTTAACTGCTAGTTAAAAAAAGTGAAACAACACCTTTTTATCAAGAAACATATATTTTACTCAGAATGTAATAATGTAAGCATCAATAAGTAAAATGTGAACTGCAGAATATAAAAAGTAATTCAACATAATTTCAAGAGAAAATAGTAAAATAAAGGTAATGGGAAAATAGGAACAAAATCATTTAGGAAGTGGCACTTAAGCAGAACTTTGAAGGAAACTACGCAATCTAAGAGGAAAAGGTGAGGAGCAATGGTATTTCAGACTTAGAAAACCATTGGTACAAAGGTCAGAGGTAGAATGTTGGATATGGGGAACATAAGAAGAGGAATCATATTTTATTCTAGAGGCAATAGGAGCCCATGAAGATAAAATAAGATTTTAATCTCAATTGCTTTTTCTAGATCATTTTTTAAAAACAAAACAAACAAGAAAACAAAAAACTAAGAAGTTTGGACTAAATACTGATTAAGAAATCTCACTGAATATATCTTTATCTTGTGTCTTGAACAGTTTTGCTCTCTGAACAGAAATACTTTCCATTTGCTATTTTTTCCCATAGATATTGAAATTTAACAAAAAACTGTTTCTTCTGTAATAATGGGCTGATAATTACCTCCAAGACAATAATTAGATACTCAACAGGATTATTGTGTCTATTTTCTAATGTAGGGGAAATAATCACCTGAAATTCCCTGCCTACAAGTTGGGTGGTGAAACAAAGTTGGGCATCTCAGATGAGATAATAAATTTAACATATAAAGCAAAGATATGGAATGTTATATGCAATTCTTTCTGATTTCCTTCAAAGAATACCATGCCTGGGTCTTTCCTTCAATCTGAGCTAAAAAAGTACAGAGAGCTATTTCAAATTTATGATGTGGTACTGTAAATTTAAAATCTCAACTCAAGTTCTCCTATGATTCCTCATAAAGATGTCAGAGTGTTACTAGATTCTCAAAAGTTTTCCAAATTGCAAAGATATCTGTCATCTAAGGAGCAGATTAAATAATTTTGGAGAGATATCATTAGATGAGCCATAGAGTTATAATTTTTCACCAAAACCCAGTCATGAAGCATATTCATAAAGGCATGGAAAGACATTGACTTAAGTTGACTGAGGAAATACTCAGATTTAGGAAATTAATCAATTGATCTTTGATCAGCTAAGTATAAATAAAAAAGACTATGAAAATTGTTAGCATAATGCCTAGTAGTTCCACAATGAACTACTGTCAAAAGTAAGGTTAAGTAAAATAAAGTTAACAAACTTACTATCTTAAACTCTGAGAGTTTTTTAAATATCCCTACCTAGTTTAAGACACCATACCTTTAGTAATGTTTGATAAAAGCTCTCTTCATGACAAACAGACTCATCTCTTCTATTTATATAGCTTGATAATTAGGGACAATGTTCATTAATTACCTATGTGGCCATGGAACTTATTACCTTCTCTGAAAATCAGTTTTTTAATTTGTAAAGAGAAGATGGTAATATATGCACTACCTATACTACCTATATCAAAGGATTGTTTTGAGGAAACTGTTTTGTTTGTGTGTATTAAACAATAGATAGCATCATAATTCATTGTTATAATTACTAAAAAGTGAAACAGCAGAAAATTGAAATATCCAAAATGGAACTAATTACCTTTCTCCAAAGCTAATCTCTTTTTTAAACTTACTTATTTCTATTGAAGATATCGCCATTCTTCCAGTCACCCAGGTTTGTAACCTTGCTATTCTCCTTGAATCCTTAATCTCTTTCATTCCACATATCAAATAAGCTACCAAGTTTTGTCATTTCTACCTCCACATCTCTCACATCTGAATCCTCTTCTCTCCTCCTATAGCTATCACTTTGGTTAAGACCACCATTTCTTTTGCTTGGATTATTTCAGTGGCCTTCTAATTGCTTCCCATTTCTCAAGTCTTCCTACTTCAGTTCATCATTCATATGTTTATTAAATTTAGTCATGTCATTCCCTTACTTAATCAACTCCTATTTAGCTTTTAAAAGAATTTAAAAACTTCCTCCCAATCTAGTTTACAGTTTTATTGTATATATTACCTACACACACACACACACACACACACACACACACACACACACACACACACACATAACACACACAGAGTCAGCTAAACTTGTCTTTCCCCTTTTAGTCATATATCTCCATCTCCAATATCCATATCTTTGTACTATACATTTTCTGTGTCTAGAATGTATAATTTTCTCACTTCTACCTTATAGAATCCCTCTATTCAAGACATAGCTCAAGAACAACAAGTTTCCATGTGAAGCCTTTATTGATTCTTTAACTCATAGCATCCTCCCTCTGAAAATATTTTGTATTTTTTTCTTTCAGGTTTATTCTTTTTATTTGTAAATATGAATTTTGTATGTACTTCATATATGAGTGTACACACACATATATATCTATCTACAAATAATCTTCTTTATTTTCTCTTCTTTAGAATACAAGCTCTTTGTGAGTAGGGATATTTCATTTGTTATATTTGTTTCATCCTTTTCCCTATTAGCACCCAGTACAGTGCCTGATATATAACAGAAATTTAATAAATGTTTATTTATTAAATTAAATAATTATTATTAGGTATGAAGCAAGGCATAAAGTAATGGAGCAAGGAAAAAACCATGTAATTTTTGGATGCCTTAGGCAATTCTCCAAGATTATGTGTAATAAAGAGTTACTGATTTGATATGGTAGGAGTTTCCTCATATGGTATGTCCCTGTCCCAATAAAAAATATATTGAACATTATGTGTGAAGTGTATCTATAGAGTTTCACATTCCAATTTTACAATATATAGCCTGTGTCACAGATGACAGGTGATTTGTTTTACCTAGGACTGAAGAGGGTGGTTTGCATATATTTTTGTTTATCCTCTCAAGTAATTAAAATATTGTCCTCAAACTAAACAGTCATTGAAAAGTTATGGCAGGTCTTGGTTATGTTCGATTCTACTCTGATATTTGGCATATGACTTAATCAATTCAATGACTTGCATGCTCTAAAATAGAAGAAATAAAAATATGTTCCAGGCTAGTTCCTTAAACTTTTATAGCTCTATATACTAAAATAAACTAAGTTCAATAGCTTAGTGCTTATACTTACCAATTTTTTTCCCTAAAAAGTAATTTTCTATACATGGGTACCTTTCAGAATTAAACTATAAGAAAATACTAAAGAAGGACTCTCAGGATACAAGCATATTTTCAATCTTTTTTATAAAGAGAGTTTTGGCTTTACAAAACACAGTTGAGTCCATGCCTTATCTAAAAAATGGAATTGGAATTCAATTTTAATGAAACATATTAGTCAGTGAAGAAAAAATAATAGTTACATTTTATAATTTCATTTAGAAATTTAGAAGTTGACAACTTCTCATTTTAAAAAGCTTCATTTCTTTCACTTCTTTCAGTATTTATAAACACATATCTCTTATTAGAGTTCAACTTAGAAAACAATCTATTTTGAAGCATATATATATATATATATATATATTCAAATATTTATATTTGAAGAAAATTCATGATAAAAATGTAACTATGAGATTTTGGGAGACCAAATATTGGGGTATATGAAGAGAGAAATATTCCACTTGAGCCCTAAAGATTTCTCAGCCCTTAAAAGATCCAAGTCTGTGGAATACTTAACCAAGGCAACTATGAGGATGGGAAGAAGAGCACTTGGACAAATCTTATTAAAAAGTAATCTTATACATTATGCCAATTCTTCAGATAATATTACATATTTTACTTTGAAATTTTTAAGTACGATAGTGCAGGGTTTAAAATCAATACCATGGGGGCGGCTAGGTGGTGCAGTGGATAGAGCACTGGCTCTGGGTTCAGGAGTACTTGAATTCAAATCTGACCTCAGAGATTTAATAATTACCTAGCTGTGGGGCCTTGGGCAAGCCACTTAAACCCATTGCCTTGCAAAAACTTTAAAAAAAAGGTAAAGGTAAAAAAAAATCAATGCCATGTGAAGATCAGAATTAGGAATGGGGTAATCATTAACTTGGATAAGTCCTAGTAGAACATAATAACTTTTAAAATATTTTATGTCATGTAGGAATAGAATAATTTTTTATGGTTTTGGTTTATTTTATATGGATCCAGAAAGCAGAAGTAACCTAAATGGATGAACATTAATGGAAAAATTACTTTACCAAGAAGTTTCTAAGAATTAGAACTCTGAAAAAAAATGAAAATGGGATCTATTATTGGGTAATGAGCTCTACAAAACAAGGAGAGACTGAATTTTATAGAGGGCAGAAGTTCATATTTAATCTAAGAGATCTTGAAAATAATTTCCAACACTGATTTTCCAGTTCTTTTAGAAATTATAATACTTTGGGAATGCAGACCACAGATAACATTTACTTGGTTTGGTAGAAATATAAACATATACTCAAGCTAATCACTGCATTGAATATTATTTGTATATTGGTCTAGGAACTAAATTAACAGATGAACTTCATCATCATGTGGAAATTGCAAAAAAACAAAACTGATTTAATTCCATGGAACTTGAGATGCAAGTCAAACCTGTATAGTTGGTACCACATTTTAAAAATGAGGAAGATCAGATTCAGAAAAGTTTGGTGATTTTCCTATGGTCACCCAGCTAGTGAATGTCAGAGATAAGTGAGATTCAAATTCTGACTGCAAGCTGAGCACTCTATCCTTTATGCTCATGACACATGCAACTGCCAAACATACAGTAGAGAATCCCTTTTATCCCTTTATCTAAACCTCCCTTTCCACTCTTCAAGAAAGCAACAAACCCACAGAATTAAATATGTCCCTGAAAAGCACTAAATAAAATCAGCAGGTTTTGGCAGGGTGATCAGTCTACTCACATTTTAGATGTGCACACATGCAATATATCAATTTCACAAATAATGCATGCTTGATATTACATTTAATTTGAACAGGAAATGAGTCCAAGCCAATTCGAAGTTTCTCTGACAATGATAAACAAGTATACTCAGCTCAGAGTATCTTCAAAATATTCCCTAGTTGCAATATTAATTATGTATAATGACTATTATGACTACAAAACAGGAACAGTCTAAATCCATCAGTTACTGTGTCTCTACAGAATAGTCACTGAATCCATGGCAGAACACTGGGAAACTATCTCTAGTTTCAACAATGTGGAAAATTTCATATCAATAATATTTGAAACTATAGATGTGATCAGACTAATACAACTTTTTGATACCATTTTGAAGGAATTTAAAAAGAAATCTACATTTATAGTCCGAAAATAATGAATATGAGGAAATCAATTTATATTGCATAATTTCCAGAAAATACAAATCTTTGTGTCTGAGTCTGGCCAACATATCAGATCATATTTTATTGGGTGACTGAGTATAATATAGGTGCTATAAGATACATATCCACTCTTTTGAGACAGTGTGTTGTCAGCTAGTATGCAAATAGCATGCTAGTCCTCAGACTAAATAAATTATTTGGCAAAAACAAGTCCAATAATTCCCTCATATATGTTTGTTGACTACTACCCATGTCAAAGTTACTAAGATAGATATTATGAGGGGTACAGAAGAAAAAGATAGCATCCTTGCCTTTGGGGGCGAGGTGGCTTTTTCTCTAGTAGAAGACTTATAAATAGTATGCATATAGAATCAAAGAATTATAGAACCTTAGAATTAAAGGGGACTTTAGAGGCTATACTTCATATCTGTTCCTAAACAAGAATTCCCTTTATAAAATCATCAATTTTTATTATGATACCAGGTAAGATATAAAAATGCATTAAGAAAAGAGCAATATACTATGGAAATTCAGAGGTATAAGAAACTACTTTTGACTGGAGAGATCAGGGAGTGCTTTATGCAGGAGGTTCCAATTGAACTTGGGTTGAAAGCATGATTATAGATCAGAGTAGAAGGTAATTATTTGGGGGCGGGGAGTTTGCAAGGCAGTTAAGTGACTTTCCCACAGTCATACAGCTAGGTAATGTGTAAGTGTCTGAGTCTGGATTTGAACTCAGGTCCTCCTGACTCCAGGGCCGGTGCTCTATCTACTGTGCCACCTAGCTGCCCCTAGAAGGTCATTTTTAGACAGAGGGAGCATATTTAGTAGGAAAACATAGGTGGCATATTGAGACTTACAGATACTGTGGCACAATGACTAAAAAGTCAGGGTCAAGAGGCAAGATCACATGGGTTCATATTATTTAAATTGGTTGTGTGACAGTGAACTTATCACTTAATCTCTTAATGTTTTATCTATTTGCTAAGGCTAAAAGTTAAACAGAGGGTGCCAATTTGTTAGTGGGAGTTTGCTCATTTGAAATCTGTGTCAAAAAAACCATGGATCCATAATTCCCACCTTATCTATAAAATACTTGCTCAGGAGTTGAGATGGTGGTGATTTAGAATAGTGATCATACAATAGGAGTGGCTTTTTAAATTTCCATATTCAATTGCTTCTTATTTTATTTTTGGTTTGAACCTTTAGCTACTCATTAGGCTTCCTAGCTATAGATAACAAGTCCCATATTTCCTCAAGTATAAGACATATCCTCTTTCAAAAAATTTGGGATCTAAAAACTGGGAGCTTATATAGTGGTTGTGGATTTTTTTTACTTGCATTTCCCACTTTTGCACACTTGTATTTGCGCTCATGTTGCCAGGTTATGTTTTGTCACATTCTGCCCAGAAATGACTCAGCAAAGATTTTCGTACAATGCTGAATCCAAGTTCGAAGTGATCTAGTTTGCAAATGTGAATGGAAATCATGCTGCTGAATGTCACTTTCCTTTGCCTCCAACTGAGAAAACAATAGGAGACTTGTTATGGGAAAAAGAAATCCTCCTGAAAATGCCCTGGCAGAAGAAGGTCATGAGAGGTAAGGTATATTCAAACACAGATGAGGATGAGCTAATGGATGGGGGTTTTGATAGTGATGAGGAGTTGTATGAATTTTATGATGAATAAAACTTGAGTTCAATATCTTTATGTAATACATTTTTTTTCAAATTTCAGGCCCCAAAATTGAGGTGCATCTTATACATGAGGAAATGTGGTCATTATTAAGTGCAGGACTCTTATGTTAGAAGAAGATATGGATGTTTTCAGAAGCTTTCATCATTGCCTTTCATAGATTGGAATAAATACTTCTTTTTTTTTTTAAGATTTTTTTTTTTTTGCAAGGCAATGGGGTTAAGTGTCTTGCCCAAGGCCACAAAGCTAGGTAATTATTAAGTGTCTGAGGCTGGATTAGAACTGAGGTACTCCTGACTCTAGGACTGTGCTCTATCCACTGCGCCACCTAGCCACCCCATGCTTCTTTTTTGTTTTTGTGGGGTTTTTTTTTGTTTTTATTACAATGCAATGGGGTTAAAGTGACTTGCCCAAGGTCACACAGCTAGGTAATTATTAAATGTCTGAGGCTGAATTTGAACTGAGGTACTCTTGATTCCAGGGCCAGTGCTCTATCTACTATGTCACCTAGATGCCCCCCCCTGCTTCCTTTTTGACATAATCATTCTGCATTATCTTTCAACATATATATATATATATATATACATATATATATATATATATATATATATATATATATATATATATGTATATATAGTCTTATTTTATGGTTGATTAGATTTTAACCTAAATCAGAATTTAGATTGCAAGGTAGGGCAGCTAAGTGGCACAGTAGAAAGAGAACTGACCTTGGATTCAGGAGGACCTGATTTCAAATCCACCCTCAGGCAATAATTACTTGGTTGTGTGACCTTGGGCAAGTCATTTAACTCCACTGCCTTGCAAAAAACAAAAGAACAAAAGAACAACTATATATTTTTATCAATACTTGACCAGTAACAATTCTTAGATATAACCAAACTATGTTGCTTACATTCTATCACTTCTCTTTGTCTTCTTAGAATTTTGACTCTGCTCCTGGTGTCCTGGATTTTGGGAGATGAATCAACTCCTTATTTTTCCTAGCCATTGCTGAAACATGCTGCTGGACACATTTTCTAGCTTTCCCTCAACTCTAGCTCCACTTTGTGCATTGACTTGCCCTCTTAGAATTTCAGACTAATAGAACTTTTTAAATACCATTTTTGAAGGAATCTTGCTTGTACTTCTATCTCATCACTTATCACAGCACCTGAAACAAAGTGCTCAGTGAGTTTTCATTATTTCAACATTGCTCAGTGCTTTTTGATTCATTCAAAAGTAATCTCCCACTTAGAGTATCTGAAAGGTGATGTTCTTACCTCTTTGTAAACATTGCACAGAAGGAAAATCCCCAAATTCTTGCAGCAGCCCATTCTATTTATGGAAAATTTTAATTATTGGGATATGTTATATGCTAAATTTGGTCTCTGAAACTTTCAGACATTACTCCTAATTCTGGGTTTTATGAAGTTAAGTTGATCAAGTCTAATACTTTTTCTATTTGACATCCCTTCAAGCATTTCATAATCACTGTTGTTTCATGTCCTTCCTAAATCTTTTCTTCACTGAATTAAATCTCAGTTTATTTCAACTGATAATCACATGGCTTGACCTTGAGGTTACACTGCTCAGTTTATCACTGTTCTTTCTAAAACATTGCACCCAAGATCAGCAAGGGTGGTGTAGTGTATAGATCACTGGCCTTGGAGTCAGAAGGATGGGAGTTTGAATTTGGCCTCAGACACTTGACTCTTACTAAATGTGTGTCCTCAGGCAATTCACTTAACCCTGATTACCTCACATCCAGGGCCATCTCCAGTCCAGATTCATATCTGGCCACTGAACCCAGATGGCTACTGAGGCTGGTGACCTAGCATAGCCCTCCCTCGCTCAAAATTCAATTCATGTATTTGTCATGGCATCATTTCCCTGATATGGTCTTCTTTGAAAATGAATGACAGGGACAGCTAGGTGGCACAGTGGATAGAGCACTGGCCCTGGAGTCAGGAGGCCCTGACTCAAATCTGACCTCAGACACTTAATAATTACCTAGCTGTGTGATCTTGGGCAAATCACTTGACCCCATTGTCTTGCAATAAACAAACAAACAGACACACACAAAAAGAAAATGAAGGACAAACATTATTATTAATATTATTTCTTCACAGTGTTGGTGGTCCCAAGAATCACCCTCCCCACCCTTTTAAACTTAGTAAGTCTCTTCAAGATTTGGTGTGATCAGAAGTATTCACCACTCAGCCCATTCTGTGATTATCATCTCCAAATTTTGCTAACTTGCTCTTTGGAAGACAGTCTTCCATTCAGCCATAATGTGAAGTCTTCTCTAGATACTATATCTATGATTGCATATTCACAATCATTTACTCAAGAATTCAAAAAGAATTTATTAGGCACCTACTATGTGCTAAATACTGAATTAAGAACTGGGGATACAATACAAAAACAATACCACAATGAAATAGTCCTTTAATGAAAAAGTCTCTTTTGGCAGAGAACAATATTTATAAAGATTAATGAATAACAAATAGAAGCAAAATACAAAATAAGGTCTATGAGGAGTATTGACAATTGGGGGTATCAGGAAAAATCTTGGGTAGCATGTCACTGAGGTGAAATGTTCAAGATTCTTAAAAGTAAAGAGGAAGGGTATGCATCCCAGGACTGGGAATGCTAGTAGGAGATAGCATGCATAACAAGGAGACCAGTTTGGTTGAAAAAGAAAGTGTGTTAAGTGGAGCAATGTATTAAAAAAAAACTGGGAAAAGGCAGGATGGAGTCAAATTTTGAGGGGCTTTATTTGACAAACATGTTTGTATTTTGTCACACAGGTAATAGGGAATCATAGAAGTTTTCTAAACAAATGATTGACATAGTAAGACCTGCACTTTAGGAATATTAATTTGGCTACCATATGTATTGAAGAGGAGAGAGACTTGAGGCTATTGCAAGTCTCAGGAAGAGGTGATGCGGGTTTGGCATATAAAAATAAGTGATTACAATGCTCATCAATTATTAGTTACACGGACATAAGTGATCATCTATTCCCCACTATCCTAGTTCTTGCTCTGAGCTTGGTAATCAAATCAACAATACCATTGCTTGCAGAAATGAGCATATCAATTGATTTATTTTATTAAATTAACTCTTCATCCCTCTTACTTCAAGGATCCAAAGCTGACTTGTCATGTCCCATTAGAATGCAAATTTATTATTCAGGGCTGTCATTCTTTTTTTTTATTTAAATCCCCAGAGCTTACTCAGTCAACAGATATAAAATGTAGATTTTAAACAAGGGGGAAACACTAAATAACTAGTTTCATAAAAGATAAATAAAGAATAGGTGGAATGGAATCTAACAGGCATTAGCAACTGGAGGTAGCAGGAAAGGCTTCCTGCTGAAAGTGGCCTTATACTTGAGACCTGAAAGAAGACAGTGAAAATAAGATGCAGAGGTGAGGAAACAGACCATTGTAGCAAAAAGAAGTAACAAAAGTAAGGAGATGGATATTCACTGCTGAGTGTGAGGAGTTTTGAGGTATGTCAGAATAGCCAAATCGTAAAATTCGTGGAGGGGAGTAATGTAGAAAAACACTAGAAAGAGGAGCAACATTAGGATGAGCTTTAAATGCCACACAGAAGAGCACATATATTTGATTTTAGAGATAAGAGGAAGCCATTGTGAGTCCTTAATGTGTGTGGGGGGTGATAAGGCCAAACACTTGCTATAGTAACCTCAGTAACTAAATAGAGACTGGATTGAAGAGACTTGAATCTAGTTAAAAATCTACTGTATAAGTCCAGACATGAAGAGGATCTATACTAGGGATTAGAATGCCTTGTTCACAATAACAATTAATAAATGGTTCTTCCATTATTCAGATTTATGAAGTGATTCATCTAAGGTCACCCAACTTGGAATTTAGGTTTTATGACTATGAAGTCCTTTGCCATTCCCAAACTCAAAAATAATGAGATATTAATATGGACTGGGCCCAGAACTTGAAGATATAAAGTATATCTTTTTTATATAAATAGTTATACATTTTTTTTTGTTATAAATAGTCCTAGGAGCAGTTAGGGAGCACAGTACATAGAGCACTGGCATCGGAATCAGGAGGACCTGAGTTCAAATCCCACCTTAAACACTTAATAATTACCTAGCTGTGTGACTTTGGGCAAATCACTTGACCCCATTGTCTTGCAAAAGCCAAAGTATGTATCTATATAAATATTCTCGGGTCCATTTCTTTTAAACAAGAGGAAGAGAAAAAATACTTCTGTAACAATACTCCATCTAACACATTTAATCACCTTGAATACAGTATATATTTTATATAATCAGTTTAAGATAGAAGTCCCTTATCAAACTATTTGACCAAAAGCTAGAACAAAGTAGAAACTAGGAAAGTAAATAAAATGCCATGGTCTGTTGGAATTTCAATGGAAACAACCATAGATTTACAAAAAGCTAATTGTAGAACTGAAAAAAAAATCATTTGGGCAATATGTGTCACCTTTCTGTGCTCTAATGCTGCAGAATACTGGACTCCTTGGCATTGCAAAAAATTTCTTTACAGAAAAAAAATTGCACAAATGTTCAGAATACTAAAGATCAATTGCTAAGGATACATATATATGTATATATTATATATATACATATATGATAGATACTACATCAATAATCTATCACTTTCCTTCTTTTTAAATGAATACAATAGTATTCTATATACTTCTTTTGGAAACCTATTTTGTTAAATAGGCAATTTTAGCAACAACAAGATGCCAATTTTGGCAGTTACATTAAACACACTAACATTTAATATTAAATATCCCATTTCGGAGCTACTTGTACAACACTCTGGCAAGTCCCTTATTTTCTTCTAAGCAACAAAGTCTGCTAAAAGTGCATTTTGTGCAATTGTGTGATTGCTTTGAAGATATTTTGTAAGATTGACATCATTTCAGTCATATTTAAAAGGGCAAAGAAATGAACATTACAAGTTTCAGAAGCTCACAAGCAAGCATACATATGGAAATGTTTCTGTTCAACTCTCAACACAGTGTATGATTAAGAGACACTGCTCTCATAAATATAGTGCAATTCACAAGGGACAAGGAAGCCAAAGATTTGCAAAAATGCTTCAGAATGCAGCCCTTTCTTACCAAATAAGAGGCTTCTCAAAAAATCACCAAAAGGTTGCTTCTGAAGGAGATGCAAAATGGTAGTTGTTGGTTTTATATGTATATACAAAGCATTTGGAAAAATACCAGTTGGTCAAACAAGGAGTTCTTAGGAACCATTTGGTTGACTGCATTCAAGCAGAGATACTGCATTCAAGCAAAGATATTTTCTCCCTAATCAGAGAGGTGCTGTTTGTGTGTGTGTGTGTGTGTGTGTGTGTGTGTCTGTCTGTCTGTCTGTCTGTCTCAGGGAGAAATTTAGGAATTTAAACCATCTCTGCTCCCTCCTTCTCTGCCTTCCTTCTTTTCTTTCCTTCCCTCCTACTCTCTTTCCCTCCTTCCCTTCCTCCTCTTCTCCCTTCCTTTTTCTTTCCCCTCCCTCCTTTTCTCCTTCCTTCATTTCTTCCTTCCTTCCTTTCCCTGTTGTACTTATTCTAGAGATTTGGGCTGTTTGGTGGATTTGAGGATTCATTTAGTAAGTGAATCCTTGGATCTCCTAGGAATCCAACAAATGGAAGCCTGACCACTTTCTCTCTACTTCTTATTTATCTAGGCTCTTCCTTCATTCCTATCCCCACATAAACCTATTTCCCAAAGCCTGTTTTTTCTGCCTCTGACATCTCTCAAACATCAAATTCCACTTTTTTCCTCTCCCTCTTCTAATCTCTTATAATTTCTTACCTAGAATAGCCTTCTAATAATTTTATTATATTTTTGCAGGAATAATTTATCCATTTTCCAATCAGTATCACCAAGCAATATCAATATCACTGTCTAATACATCTTTGATGAAGACTCTATGTTGCCAAGCAATTAGTGTAAACTCCTGATCCTAGCATTCAAGGTCTTCCACAGGCACCAACTTATATGTTAGATTATGTAATTTCTAGTATTTTCTAGTATTTGGATTAAAGTTTCCCTAAGACTTTCGGGAAACTTGATAAAAGATACATGTGAAGTACTATATAAATTTCATCATATGCATCATTATTTTTGCCTCACTCTCTTTTTTATTATAGGTCTCAGCATTTCTTCCACTTTAAAGTCTTTGAGAGCAGACCTATTTCCCATGAACACTAGTATATGGCACCCTGCAAGTTCCTCCTTAATAATGATGAATTTGGATTGAAAGGAGATGATTAGAACTAAATATATTTGGGGATACCATGCTTAATAGTCATTCATCTAGCTGCTTTTGACTTCTCTCTTGTTTTCTGATAATATAAAAGACAATTATTAGAGAATTCAGAGCTGGAAAGGATCAAAGATAGAAGTGACAGTGTGATCAGAGGGTCAAAAGAGAGATCAGAGATTTAGATCCAGAAATGACTCTTAAAGTACCTTTAATACAATTTCCTCAACCTCTCATACATTGAGATTGAGATACATATATATCTCTCTTTATATATAATAAAATATTTAATGAATTAAAGAATATCACTCTTGAATACATATTGAACACTCTTGCATATACACAAATATGTATAAATTGTATAACAGGTACTTTCTCTTTTATGGTATTGTCTTATGCTTACCAATTCCTCTGTGATGACTTTTCCATTTCAACTGTCCCCTTCTCTTCACCTCCACCACACCAAGTCCCTTCAGCAAGAAGAGTTTCTACTCATGCTCCCCTTGCCTATTCTAGCTGTCCCCTCACAATAGAGTTTGGATTATGTGTCCCCTGTGAGTGTAGCATCTTTCTCAAACATCTTTTTAGTCTTTTTGCCTTACTTCTTCCAGGCTGCTTTGTATTGGCTCTGTATATACAAGCTCCTGTTGCTAGGCAGCTCTAGCAGTGGCTACTTTTGCATTAACTGTTCTGCCTTCAAACTCCTTAAAATTAGCCCCACCAGGATAGAAAATGACCCATCTGTTTCTCTGCAATGCTCCCTATAAACAGGTGATGTTGAATAGGAATGAAATTCAGGTCTAAAAAAGCACTTCATCCAGGAGCTCTCTGTTTTAAAACTCTTAGGAGTTTGCTTCTCAAGCCAGGAAGTATATTTATTTGTCAACCAATCCTGTAATCTATGAATGACCTGGTAAATTGTGTTCCATGTACTAGCATATAGTTCTGTGTATAGAACACATATAGGTGACCTCTCTACTTTTACTTCTCTTCCTGTCATTCTACTTGGCCTACAAGACTACTAAGTTTCTTTTGAATAGGGTTTTGGTTTTTTTGTATACTTTTTGCTTGTTTCTTTTCCTTCTAGAATTTAGTCCCACCTGCAGATTTTTACCATATTACGTATGCACAGTGAGGCTGGGCTTTAGGGAGTTTTTGGGTATTTGGGGAAAATTGTGAAGTTATTCCCTGCTGACACTTGGAGGCAGCAAGCCCTTTGGGTTTGAACCTGCTGTTTTTATAGTGTTTCCATAACCAAGTAAATATATACTATCTCTATGATCACAGAATCACTGAATGTAAGAGCAGGAAGTGAGTTTATTAACACAGAAGATACAATATACAAGCTTGAAGGGACATTGAATGTCAGATTGGGGAACCAAATTTTTTGTTGTTTAGTCAATTTCAGTTTTGCCTGGCTCCTGTGATTCCTTTTGGGGTTTTTCTAGGCAAAGATACTAGAGTGGTTTTCCATTTCCTTCTTTAACTTATTTTACAAAGGAGGAAACAGAGGCAAACAGGATGAACTGATTTGACCAGGGTCACAGAGCTAGTGAGTTTCTAGATCACATTTGAACTAAGGTCTTCTTTAGAGCTGACCAGGGCTTCTTTCCACCGTGCCACTTAGTTGTCCATCCAACTTGTATTAGTTATCACAGAGTATAGAACGCTGACTGAAAATGGCAAGTTAGAATATAGAATCTTAGTACGGAGAGGAACTTAGAACAAAGAATAAAAGTATCAGAAGGACTTTATGAATCACAAAGCCCAAGTCCTTTATTTGACAGATGAATAAATAGAATGCTAGAGAGATGAACTTCTTTTAGGTCACACAGATAACATGACAAAAGTGCATATTCTGACGCATAATTGGTCCTGTGCTCATTTCATTGTACTACACTCTTCTTCTTCTTGGATATTTACTGATCAATAAGAGTATCAGAATATATAAAAGAGTTTTCAAAAGGGTGGTACATTCCAGATGTTGACTTTTTTCTTTTTTTTTAGTTTCCTTTTATTAGAGGAAACAATCTCAGTCACATATCTTTGAATCTAGAAGAAGTCTTTTGTTCATTCTATATCTGAATGAGACCCTACTATAATGTCATTCACAGAATAAGAGCCATTTATTCAATGCCTCTTGGGTACTAGGTACAACTCCAACAGTAAGTCAGTCAGTCTCTGATAACCTCCACTGTGGGGGTATCTAGCTCTCAAGGGAGCCAGTTTCACTTTAAGCCACCTTTACCTATTAGGAATTTTTTCCTTATATAAATGTTGTTTCTAAGTGTGTGGGCATCTAATAGGAGGAACTCTTAGGCTTTCCTTAAAATTAATTCCTGAGTAAATAACCACTCACCCACCATGGCGTGATGCTATTTAAGGCCTTCCCTCCTCCGCATGGTGATATTTAAAGTTTATTTCACAGGAAGCCTGATATTGGCTCAGGGGAAAAAGAAAACCTCAGAAGAATGTCAAACCCTCACCCACCCCCACCCCATTTGAAGTGTTTGTGAATCAACTTGAAACTTCCGAAAATCAATAAAAAGCTTGACTATGGTTTTTACTCAATAAAGCTCTATTTTTAGGTGTCAAGGAATATTTGCTCTCTCTTTTATTCAAAGCCTAGTGAAGCAAAGTTTTATGCAGGAAGCAGAAAGTGGCCCAAGCCAGGCTTGCCCTATTTCCTGATATCCAGTGAAGCAAGGCTATGTGGGCACTGGAGTTCAGAAGTTAATGGACTTGGATGCTTTGGAAGAATGATTCTTTTTTTAACCCAGAACAATATTTTCATTGGTATGGGAGACTCAAGGGGTTGAACTGATGCAGATCAGCAACTTTCCTGAAATTTGCAGAATTTGAGAGCAGCTTAAGAATCACTGAAACATGAACCAACCTACAGATAGCAACCTGAGGTGGAATATAAGCCCAGGTGGCACTGGTTATGGAAGCATAGGTGGTCATGTTGATTTAATAGGATCATAGATCTAAATGAAAAAGACCTCAGAGGTCATCCAGGCCAACACTATACTTTTTCAGATTAGGAAACTGAGACTCAAGGCGACTAAGTGCTTTGGACATAGGTCATTCCAGGAGTGTTACAAGTGAGATTTGAATGTAGGCTCCCTAAATCCAGAGCTGGTGCTCTTTCCATTGTATCATATTGCTCAGTCCTCTACCTCCAGTGATGAACTGTCTTTTGATTGGCATATGTGTATATCATACAAAAAGCCTTCCAAATTAGCATCCTTCTTGATAAGTGGCTAGCTTTCTAGTCTGGACATATACCCCGGTTGCATCTAGAACCACAACCTCTAACAATACCATATATGGTAGTGCCCTCCCTATAATTAGTTTGCACAAGGATGGTTGCCTATGCACATGTTCAAATTATGAGACATGTAAAAACTCCATAGACAAAAATAACTTAACACATCTGAACATTCAGTTTCTATGGAGACTGAAATAAAAGTGAACTGTCTAATGGGAGTTTGTTTTTAGCCCAATGTTTTACAGTTTAGGAGAACTTCAGAATGCCTGGAGGTTGGTTATTATTCCAAACACATTATGCTAATATGCAATTGTGTGTTCTAATGAGAATCATTGATGACAGTTAATTTTAATTCCTTCACCCTTTGCAGTCCCTTATAAATGCTACAATCACCCATTAAGGTTGTCATTTCTAAAGTTTGGGAGCTTAGTGGAAGCTCTTCCCATTAATTTGCATTTTTGGTGTAGTGATAAGAGGTAATCAAGAAGACACAAATTAAACTTGTCCTTGCTTTTAATAATAAAAGCATTTTTATTATATAATAATATATTTTTTACGAATGACTTCCAGTTGCTTGGAAGTCCATCTAATTTCTGAGTCTTGTTCATAACATGCATTGAGTTTCTAAGGGATTGATTATATAATTCAGAACCTTGCTTCAAGTGCATTGGAGTCATGATGCATCTGATAAGTAAAAATCAAAACAAAACTTCAACTTCCCCTGTAGTGTTTCAGCAGTTATAAATTTAAGATCTTCATCAAGGAAGAGATGTCATATGCTAGAACCCAAAACCATGATTTGTGTGTGTCTGTGTGTGTGTGTGTGTGTGTGTGTGTGTGTATGGGTATGTTTGTGTGAATTATGGGAAAATCTGTGAACTCTTTCCCAAAATAATGTTTTAAAATGCATCAAATAAAAATAATATAGGTAGAATTGCAAAGGAATTCAACTTTATTGAAACTATCAAAATATTTTTAAAAAGTTAATGGATTGTAAACATGTTTATCTATCTATATAATATATATGTATATATATTATATAAAGCTAAACTGACTGTTCACCACTGAGAGAAGGGAGAGTGGAAGAAAATTTTGTAACTTAAAAATGTACATGTGCATACAGATGAAAACAAATATAATAAAAATATAAAAAAATAAAATTGGTATTTAAAATGCAAAACATTTAATGGACTGGATTTATTTAATATTAAGATAACTATCCACATAATTGATCATATCAACAACAAAAATCATAGGATGATCTCAATACAGACAGAAAAAGCTTTTGACAGAATATAACTCATTCCTATTAAAAATTTTAGAAATCATAGGTATATATGGAGCTTTCCTTAAAAATGATAAACAGTATCTATCTAAAACCATCAACAAGCATTATCTGTCATGGGGATAGATCAGAAGACTTCCCATAAAATCAAGAGTGAAGTAAGGATGCTTATTATAATCATTAATATTCAGTACTGTAATACATATTCTACATATAGCAATAAGAGAAGAAAAAGAAATTGAAGGCATTAGAATAGGCAATGAGAAAATAAAACTATCATTCTTTCAGGAAATTTAATGGTATTCTTAGAGACTCCCAGAGAATCAACTAAAAAATTACTTGAAGCAAAGCAAAATTTGAACAGTATAAAATAAACTCACATAAATTATCAGCATTTTTATTTATCACTAACATCAGGAAGAGTTAGAAATATTCCATTCAAAATAACTGTAGATATTATAAAATACTTGGAAGCTTACCTGCCAAGACAAACATAAATACTATGTGAACATAATTATAAAACAAGACAGATTGGAAAAATATTAATTACTCATGGGTAAGGTGAACCAACATAATAAAAATGGAAATTTTACTTAAATTAATTTACTTATCCAGTGACATATTAAACTAATAGATAACTATTTTATAGAGCTAGGAAAAATAATTCATCTAGAAGAATGTCAAGAGAATCAATGAAAAAAAATAAAAGAAGGTAGCTTAGCAGTACCAAATCTCAAACTAGGTTACAAAAAGGAAATAAAACAAGGTGGTACTGGCTAAGAGACAGAGTGGTGGACCAGTGGAATAGATTAGGTCCATTATACATAGTAGTAAATGACCATATAGTCTGTTGTTTGATAAACCCAAAGAGCCAAGCTTTTGGTACAAAAAAAAAGCACTCTTTAAGAAAAACATCTGTGAAAATTAGAAAGCATTTTGACAGATATTAGGTATACACCAATAACTCACATCCTGTAAAAGGCCAAAGTGAGTACATGATTTAGATATAAAGGATGATATCAAAAGTAAATTAGTGAAGTATGGAAAATTTTACCTATCAGATCTATAGCAAAGGGAAGAACTTGTGACTAAACAAAAGTTAGTGATCATTACAGAATATAAAAATGGATAATTTTTATAATATTAAATTAAAAAGGTTTTGTTTACACAAAACCAATGCAGCCAAGATTAGAAGGAAAGCAGGACACTGAGGAAAATTTTTCAGTTTCTCTGAACAAGTTCTCATTGAGAACTGAGTCAAATTTATAAGAATACAAGTGATAGGAGTAGGCAGTTTTCAGGAGAAGAAATCAAAGCTATATACAGCTATCAACTGGAGAAATGCAAATGAAAAATATATTGAATTGCCTTCTTTGAATTCTCAGATTGGTTAATATGACAGAAAAGGAAACTGCTAACTATTGGAAAGGATGAGGAAAACCTAGGATATTGATTTACTGTGGTGTAGTTATGAATTCACACAACCATTCTGAAGATCAATTTGGAACTATGCCTAAATGACTATAAAACTATATGTGTATATATATATATATATATATATATATATATATATATATATATACTCTTTGATCCAGCAATAGCACTAATCATGTCTTTATCCCAGAGATCAAAAAAAGAATGTATTTGTATGAAACTATTTGTAAAAACTCTTTTTTTTTGTGGTGACAAAGAATCGGAAACTATGGGGATGTTCATTAATTAGGAAATGGCTGAACAAATTGTGGTATATGATTGTGATGGAAAAAACCATTGTGGTATAAGAAATGAGAAGCAGGATAGTTTTAGAAAAACTTGGGAAGACTTATATTTACTGATTCAAAGTGAAGTGAGAAGAGCCAGAATATCATATACAGTAATAGTAATATCATAAGATGAATGACTTGCTTATTCTCAGCAATATAATGATCCAAGATAATTCCAATGGACTCATGATAAAAATTGTTTCCTCCAGAGAAAGATCTGATGGAGTTCGATCGCATAAGGAAACATACTATTTTGCATTTTCTTATTTTGTCTGTGTTTTCTTTGGCAATAAGACTAATATGGAAATATATTTTGCATGATTTCATATCTGTAATTTATATCAAATTATTTTCACTCTTAAGAAGAAGAGAAAGAGTAGAGGGAAGAAATGAATTTGGAATTCAATTTTTAAAATGAATGTTAAAATAGTTTTACATGTAGCTGAGAAATACATGATGAAATAAATAAAAAAATATAATGGGAGAACAAAAATTCATGGACCCAAAGTTAAAAACCTCAAAAATTTAAGATGACTAAGATGAATTGTTTTTCATCAGTCTTTCCCGTATGGATAATGTCTATGGTTATAATGGTTATAATTACCATCTGTAGCTCTGCTTTTTAGTCTGAAAGTCCACCCAATTCTTTTTTCTTAAAAAGATCCATCCAATTTCTGATAACTACACTAGCTACTGACTAGTCTACCTCCCTGCTATTCCCCTGTAGGCTACTTCTATTTGATGTTTTTCTGCATTGACTCTTTCTTTACAGTTCTATTCAAGTGTATGAAATGCTTCTGGTATTTCAGCACCTGCCTTTGAAACCCTGTGACCAATATAAGCCTCATGGTAAGTTGGACCTAACTTTATTGATCTTTTCTGTGTGGTCTGCAAATCTGTGGGAAGTATCATGATATCTGACAATCTCTTAAAAGTTGAGGTATTTGAATTGTTCTGATTTTAAATATATGTATGTATAAATACATACATATGTATGTATAAATACATACATATATAACACATACATATGTGTCTAGACATATTTATGCTTATACACACAGATCCTAATTTAATAGCAATCACTGGTCTATATATCTAATATCTTTGGTTCAACAGAGTATCCTAAAATATATTACCTTACATGATCTTAGTGTTCTATTCAGTTTATAGTACTCAGTACTTTAAAGTAAGTCTTTAAAGTAAGGTATTTATCTTCAAAAATAAGGTCCAGGAACATAGCCATGAGCAGACTATGCCACTCATTCATTAAATTACAGTGGTTTTCTCTTTTAGTAGGAAAGGTACATTTTTTTTTAGCATTCAAAGTACTCTAAAATCCTGCCCCACTCTACCTTTCCAATTCAATTTTTTGTTAATCTCCTCTGAAAACCTATTGGTCGAGCCTAGGGCTACTTTACTAGAGCAACTTTTGGCATCCATTTGAAAAGTATGGGAAACTGTTAATAACAACAACTACAATGTATTACATTAAATGAAATGTTTTGCTTTCTAAGTTATAGTACTGAAACTTAGTACTGGTTAGGTTCAAGATGTTGTAGTCAAATATATTCAGAATTTCTCCATTGATGCTCTCCAATATTGTCACCAAGGTAGGGTAAGAGTTCTTGAAGGCTATGCCAAGGAAATTCAAATTCTACAGACCTGAGATTATTCCTATAAAGTTTGTCCCCAAAGTATTAGGTCAATTTTAAGCTTTACAAACTCCAAAAGTATAAATGCTACAACATTTACAAAAAATAAAATTTGAAAAAAATTATTTAAAAATTTTAAATCTTTATATATTTTTCCATTAAAATTCAGTATGACCAATATAACCATTCTTTATTTCTTTCTCAACAATTTTTGAATTTTGAAAAACTCTTTATTAATTGTTAGCTATTAACATTCTACTGGATTGCAAAAGTATCACCTAGGAAAAAATACAATCAAATTGTAATGATATTGTATTAAAATCAAAATAGAAAAATTACTATTCAAAATTTGCAATAGTAAATTAGTATAAAATAATTAAACTTTCAAATGATTTTGGATGTTTGTCTAATTTATAATTCTGAAGTTATTAAAGCCTAAACCTACATGATACCATTATAAATAACTAAATTGTGGCTCAACTCCAGTAGTCCATGCATGGATGATGAGTTCTTTGGTCTTGAAGACCCATAACAGATAAAAACAGATGGTCTTTATTTCTTTATCTATACTTCTACAAGAAACAGTCATAGAGTAGTAAAGGAAGAGTCTGAAGATAAGAAGAATTATTAGTTTTTAGACCATTTACAAACATTACTTTAAAAATGGTTACAGGGGCAGCTAGGTGGTGAAATGGATAGAGCACTAGCCCTGGAGTAGGAAGACCTGAGTTCAAATCCAACCTTAGATACTTAATAATTACCTGGCTGTGTGGTCTTGGGCAAATCAATTCCACTGTTTTGCAAAAACCAAAAAAAATGGTTGCAAAGTGATTTCCTTTCAAAAGATGAACAAACTAGCAAAATACTGGAGGAACTGAAACAATTTAATGGACTCTTTTTGTCATGACCATTTTTTGGCCACCTGTCCTGCTAACATATACATAACTGTTATCACTCTTTGTTTTTCATTTCTGAAATTATTTCATGACCAATACTGCCACTTCCTCTCAAAAGGATATGACAATCCACTCTTCTATGACTCCACTGCCATCTCTCTGACTTTCCATGCCAAAACATCCTTTGCTGGCCTCTCCCTTTATTAGAATTTAAATATCTTCAGGACAGTTTCTGTATCACTTCTATAGTTATATACCCAACAGTGTTTTTATGACAGTATTCTATAAATTCTATAAAGCTTTTCATTCATTCATCTACTCATTCATTGAAATTCAATTGAAGGGAAACCAGGATACATTAAAATTGCAGCTAAAAAGAAGGCTATGTAAACATTTTTGCTTTATTTGCATAAAGGAACTGATTTCATTTGTGTACATGATAAACAAAAAAACCATTATTCTATAGAATACTTGCTCATCTTAGGTTGTAATATTCACTGTGAAAGTTGGTAAATGGACCACACGGAGAAAGTTTTAGTGTATGAACCAACACCTAATGAAGAAAATGGAGTAGAGAAATTCTACCAAGAACTTGGGAAGATTCTCCAAATCAAATCAATATATAACTTGATATTTGGTGATTTCATTATGAATGTGAACTAAGCATAGGTCTATGAAAAATGTGTCATAAGATATGGCTCCAGTTAAAGAATTAAATGATAAAAGGTGGTAGATAGAGCACTGTTAGGATACTTACTGACAAATATTAATACTCTCCTAATCAACTTTCTTATCTAGTCTAATGAGTGGCAACAGAGACCAATATAAAAAAGAAATTTTATTCTATTTTTAAACTTTAGCATTTTCCTTGAGAACGTATTTTGGTGTCTATGACTTGATATATTTGCATTTGAGGTTATTTAAAAATGATAAAATATGTCTATATGGTTTTGCATATCTTCCTTTCTGCTTTAGTTTCCCTATGACCCTCTCCTAGTTGCTGAGAACAGATAAATAAATCTCTCAAATATCTGACAACTGTCTAAGCAAAGTTATTGTTCTTCTGATGAAATTGGCAGAGAATAAAAACATTTGAGTTTTCATTATATTACTAACTGTAGCAGAGTTAATTAATTTTTTTTTTAGGTTTTTGCAAGGCAAATGGGATTAAGTGGCTTGCCCAAGGCCACACAGCTAGGTAATTACTAAGTATCTGAGACTGGATTTGAACCTAGGTACTCCTGACTCCAGGGCAGGTGCTTTATCCACTACACCACCTAGCCCCCCCCCTAGAGTTAATTCATTTCTAAAGCACTCAAGCTTTCTTATTGGCAAAACAAAGTCTCTACTTCTTTGATTCAAACTTGAAAATATCCAGACCATAAATTCTTTTTTATGTTGGTTTTCTTTTTAGATTTTTTAAGGCAATGGGATTAAGTGGCTTGCCCAAGGCCACACAGCTAGGTAATTAAGTGTCTGAAGCCAGATTTGAACTCAAGTACTCCTGACTCCAGGGCTGGTGCTCTATCCATTGTACCACCTAGCCGCCCCTTTTAAGTTCCTTTTTTTTAACAGTTTAAATTTTTTTTTATTTAAAGCAATGGGGTTAAGTGACTTGCCCAAGGTCACACAACTAAGCATTTTTTAAGTGTCTGAGTATGAATTTGAACCCAGGTGTTCCTGTCTCCAGGGCTGGTGCTCTATCCACCATGTCACCTTGCTGCCCCCAGACCATAAGATCTTTACATGGGATTTATGAACTTTTTAACTTTTTTATAACTATTTGAAAATAATTGATTTCCTTTGTAATTCTATATATCTTGTGAATTCAAAAATAATACTCTGAAAAGAGTCCATGGACTTCACCATATTATCAAAGGGCTCTATGAATCTCAAAAAGTTAAGAACTGCTTTAGAACAATTAACTCCATTTCTGAGCAAATCAGTTAGAAAGTGCTCCCTTATAATGAACCAAAATATGCTTTGCTGTAACTACCACCTCCTCAGCTTATTTCTGTTCACAGGGACTAAGTGGAATAAATGCAGTTCTGGTTCTGACAGCTCTTCAAATATCCGAAAATCAAAGTTATGGTTGTCATGGTTATGGGAGACATTATGCTACTGCAAAAAAAGAGCCCTGGAGTAAAGAATGACTTAGAATTAAATCCTACCATTAACACTTAGTTATTGTGTTATTATGGACTGTTGAAAAACCTCTCCAAAACTCAGTTTCTTCAATGTAAAATGCAAATAATGTCTGGAGGTCTGACATCAGAAGGTTATTACTAAAATCAAATGGTTGCTTTGCTGACCTTACAGGTAAAGAATTTGGTTCAATATTTTTACAGGTGCAGATAATTCCCTGGATGAGGAAATATCTTCAATCAATACCGGTTCATTCTTTTCTTTAGACTCAGATCATTGAAGGATCAAACAACTTTCCCAGGGTCATATAGTTCATATGTATCAGAGTTGGAATTTGAACCCAAGTCTTTCTAGTTCCCAGGGTCACTATCTATCCATTATGCAGAAATGTCTCTAAACATTTAGATAACATAAACCTTATAGCTCAATGTAGAAGTTAGATATTGTACTTCCCTCTCCAATTTTTCTCTTCTTCAGTTTAAACCTCCATTTCTTTCATCCTTCATAAGGCTTTGAGATCCCTAATGTTCCTGAACACTTTCCTCTGGATATTCTCTAGTCTGTTAAGGTCCTTCCTAAAATGGTGTTGCCCAGACTTGAATGTAATATTCTAGATGGGATCTAACTAGGGCAAAATGTAGCACGTTTCTTCAGCATGTGATTATACCACCTGGTATCCAGATCTACATATATAACTGTGGGAGAGTTTTGTGAAGTCTCTTTCAGAAAGTCTCTTTCAGAAAGCTAAGTGGCACAGTGATTAGAGCACCAGCCTTGGTGTCAGGAGGACCTGAGTTCAAATCCAACTTCAGATATTTAATACTTTACCTAACTGTGTGGCCTTGGGCAAGTCATTTATCCCCATTGCCTTTCAAAAACCTAAAAAAGGTCTTTCCAATCAATCAACCTGGGTATTGAGAAATGGGAGAGGGGGAGTGAGAGTGTTCTCATGGTTTTCTAACTAAATAGAAAATCACATCTAACGTTGATTGTACCCTAATCTTTAAATTTTATGGCACCAAAATGCTGTTCCTATTGATTAGACTTTCTGAGACCAATGTGGGTCATAACAGAATTCTGGGCTCAGTCATGTTAATCAATCAATTAATCTATGAATAAGTCATTATTAGACATTATGCTAGGTGTTGAGGAAACAAAAGTGAAAAATGAAATAATTCCTACTCTCAAGGGACACTCTACTTACGTTCTATCTACTGGTCTCCTTTAAGATGGGCTTCTTAACCCAGCTAAGAAATATCTTCATGACTCGATTCTAATTTATATTATGTCTATCTTCCAAAGAGACTGATTGAAGAATCTATAAGAATCTTTAAAACACAAGAATTCTATCAGGGTAAAGTCAAATCTTCTTTATTTTTTTCCTGATGGATTAAAAAAAGTTTAATAATGCTTACTTTAGGAATAAGAGGATAAGCTCTTGGTTTTGTTTATGCAAATTGGAGTAAATAAAACTTTCAAAATAATTAGGACACCAATAAATTTATGACTTTTATATTATCTTTAGCATTTAAAAATTCTCCCTAGTTTTGGAAAAGTCTTGGATTTGGATGCTTCCTTAGTAAAAGGAAAGTCTTGTTTCTTTTGGTTGCATAAATAATACAATTAGATAAATGAGTAGAAGTTAATTTTTGTAACCAGATGTTCCCAAATTCTGGGTACTTGAGTATCATAGACACAATGCAAAGCCTCATGGACTCCAACGTCAAAGTCTTTTATTTTGTGGTCCAGAGATGGACCTATTAGGAATAGTCCAAGATTTCCCTAGGGTACTACCTGTGGAGTCCTATACCTTAAAATGATTCAGAGAACACTTGAAGAAAACCAATTTAACCAAGGTAATTCTGGACATATTTCAATCTCTCAGGGTGGTTCCAGAAATTGCAAAAATTTGTTTTATAGCAAATATTGTGATACTTAGAAATCATTCTAATTTTTTTAAACAATTCCACAAAATTTGTCATGATTACCAAATTACTATATGAGGCTCATCCAAGTATCATTAAAATTGACATCAAAGTAGGGGTCAATAGTAAAACATTAATTCACAATATTAGCTTTCTGAGAACTAGCAGTGTTTTTGTGAGACAGGAAAATTTAGACTTCTCTTATAAAATTTCCCACTAATTCCTGAATATTGTGATAATCACCATTTTTATATCTATATATTTTACTATTAATCTGTAACCACCCCTGAGCACAGGAGTAAGACTTGAATTAAGAACTATTATTTCTTGTCTTGCTGTGACACAAGATTATGGATATTTAAATTTTTATCCACTTTTCTTATATTCTTAAAGCTCCTACTACTGTTAGTTATTTGTTGTTTTTTACTTTGAACACATACATTTGTGTACTATTATCTTCAGTCATTAGGATTTAATGGATCATTTACTCCATTTTCTTCTTCAAACTCAATCAGACATAAACTAGTTTATGTAAATTGGAATGTTAAATTTTTGGTTTGATTAACTTCAGAATACATGTAGTAACAAAGGAGAATGCTAGGGTGGTGATTCAAGATAAGTTCATCACTACTAGAAATTATTCAAGAGCCCTTAAATATTGTCTAAACTTATAATGAATGTAGATTATTCAAGGAAATA
Organism: Macrotis lagotis; assembly: GCF_037893015.1. Classification (NCBI taxonomy): domain Eukaryota; kingdom Metazoa; phylum Chordata; class Mammalia; order Peramelemorphia; family Peramelidae; genus Macrotis; species Macrotis lagotis. The sequence continues at coordinate 199,072,899 of NC_133658.1, forward strand.
TTAAACAATTTACAATATATCATCCCAGGCTACATCCCATTTACCAAAAACCTAGAAAGACATAATCAGATTGTTAAAATTATACATCAAAAGTTTGCTCTTTCCTAAATCAAGGACAAATTCACATTCTACAAATAGAGTATAGATAAATAGAATAGATACCCAATGTATTATTAAGCATTGGAAGAATTGGAATTAGAGCATTATCATAGACAAAAGTATTGTATCCCAAAATCCAGACATAATAAAATAGTATTCCTTTAATTAATATCAACATAACATACTCTTCAAACTTCATGAAAACAAAGCCTTTCAAAACAGACTTGCAAAAGAAGGAACCAGAACTAGACTGGAATATTCATTTGAGTTATATATATATATATATGTATATATATATATATAAATATATATATATATATATATATATATCCTTCTTGTCTACTGCAAGAGGTATCGCATGGATGCATTTGGTGACGTTTAAAAGATAAGTTAATACCCCAGTGATTTTATTTCATGATAATTAGCATTTTTTATCTATCTTCATAATAATACACAGAAAATTTAAGATGAAATAATATTAGCAAGATAAGTGACTGAATATAGGGACATTTCTATTTAAACTTCATTTTTAAAAGCTGAGAAAGTTAAATATGATATTCATTTCACATAATCTTAACAACCACCAGCATAATTAATTGCACAATTACTTCTTGCCTTGATTATTACAGTGATTATTAATTGGTCTCCTAGCCTCAGGTCTATTCCTTCTCTCTTCCATCTTCCACACAACTAACTACCAAAGAGATTTTCCTTGAGCACAGTTGCTATACACCACAAATTCAAGTCACTTTCTATTATTCCTAGAATAAGATATAAACTTATTTGTTGATTTTAAAGTTATATATAGCCTGACTTCGGTCAATTTTTATAACCTCATTATATATTATCCTCATCATACACTCTATAGTTTAACCTGACCTCACTGTTTATCCACAGAAATAATTCCATCTTCCATGGCCATGCTTTTGTACTACTGTCTGTCATATTTGGAATCCATTCTGTCATTACCATCGTCTTATAGAATCCTCCACTGTCTTCAAAAACTCAGTTTAAGCATTGTCTCTACATGTTGCTTTTCCTAATCTTCTCACTTGTCAGTGCTTTCAGTCCATAACTATTTTGTATTTGTTTTGTAATTTTTATAGTTTTACTTATATTATAATGTTGTATCATCAGAAAGTATGCAATATCCATGAGAGTCAGTTTTATTTGATTTTTTTGTCTTTATATACCTAGCACATAGATTTGTATTCTTAGAATGATTGACACATAGTAGGTGCTTAATAAATTCTTCTTAATTTTTTTATAGCACTTCCAATTCCAAAACATTCAAAAAACCTTCTTTAAATGACTACTATGTTTAAGATACTATGTTTGGGACACAAAGACAATATAAAACCAGGTCCTGCCTTCAGTAAACCTCTTGTTATTGTTGCTTGTCTTTTGTTCTTGAAGACTACAGCATCAGGGAGGTGAAGTCATGATAAGCACATGAATTGGATTTGAATGAGGGGGATGCTGTGCTAAGTCACTAAACTCAATTTCTCTTCCATAACCATCTGGGTCTAGTGGACAGATATGAATCAGGATGACTGGAGATAGCCCAGGCTGGGGGGCAATCAGGATTAAGTGATTTGCCCAAGGTTACAAAGCTCTTACACTTAGCTACCCCAAGTAAACATACTCTATGAGAATGAAAGAATTTTAACTGATAAATACATTCTAAACACAATATAAATTGAGAGTAAACTCAAACAATTGTAGAAAGATTAGAAAAGACGTCCTTTAGGTGAAGGCATAAGAGTTGAGCCTTGAATGAAACACAAGTATTCTGAGAGTCAGTGGTAAAATAGTAGTCTATTTCATGCCTTCAGCATGAGGCTCTAAAATTCATTTTTGTAAAGGGACCTAAGTTGGGAGATGGAATGGATGTTTCATTTTACAAAGAGTTTACCTCAGTACAACACCAAAAAAATGCAAAATATTAGTTCTGCTCTGTTAAGATAAAGAAGCTGAAGATTAGAGAATAAATTACTTCATGACCTACTCTCCAGAAAGAAAACCAATTCTCCAATCTTCAAAATCTCCATCCTCAAACCCAGACCTAAATCAATTTGATAATGAAGCATGCTACACATATTGTTTGACTCAAACAATAGTTCCTGTAAATTCTAGTACAATAATTAAGAAGAACCAGTACCCTTTCTTGATTATCCCCACTTGTCTCACCATACTATCATCTCCTTTCACCCAATGCCTTCTTTGTATATCATGCAATTGAACAGGAGATTCAATGGGTTAATCCATCAATAGATGTACCTAGGGTGCACACTATTGATGGATAATGAGCCCAGGACTGAATAGGAGGGTTACATTTCATTTGGAAAATGCATAGTAAATTTACCAATTCCAAATGGTCCCTAGCATAAAATCCCTTTTTTATGAACAATAGTATTTCTTTAGTCAGGCTATTTCATTACAGATATAGCAATTCCACAGTCAAAACTGTGAATAGCTTAAAGTGCAACTGATAGTATAAATAGGCTGTAGCATATTACTAATGATGATGTATAAGAAGTGGCATAACAGATATTGTTCATCAAATGTATGACTGGAAAAGGAGATTTGGTAGTCACAGAAAGATCTAAAGGAAAGATTCTAGCACATTAAATAGACTTTGGATTGATCTTCAAGAGAAAACTAATGAGAAAACATGGACAAGAATAACCCAGGTTGAAAACATATGGATGATTGAAGGGGATGTATTCACTAATGAAACCAGAAAATCAGAGAAATATAATTATCCCCAAAATTACCATAGAATAATGAATTGTTGCTGTTTTGGAGGACCATAACAAACTTTCTGGTAATAGGAATTAATACCTATACCATTAAAAAAATACACACACAAGTGGGCAATGGGGAGTGGAGGTAACATGAGAACTACCACATAACAACAAGTCTAGAAAATGTGTTTTCAATTTATGTTAAGACTCAGACTGGCTCACAAACAAATCTTGTTTAGGCTGGACCTGTTTTGCTTCAGGCTGGAGGTTACAAACAGAAGTTGATTTCAAGGTCCTGGCTAAAAGTACTATTCCAGTACACTTGAGATGATCAACATTTCACGCTCTTTCTGTTTTTCCCTAGGAGTCTTGGATGAGAAGCAGGCCCTATGGGTCTGCCATCCCTGATTTGTCTCTGGCAGAAGAAGAAAATTGGCTCCTGGTTGCAGATTTTCCTAGCCTTTACTGTCAGTTGTATAAGAGAGAGAAAAAGTCAGTCTGGAAAGACTGACACTTCACCTGCTTTTAAAAATAGCAATAATAATTTCTGAAGCAAGGAAGATTTGCGAAGAACTTTTCTCTTAATCATTCAATGTATTAAGTAAGCATGATGTGGCACAGAATAAAGAACACTAGACCAGTTCAAAGATTTAGGTTTGTACCTCAAATTTGACATTTATTAGAGGAACCTGGATATATTTTCTGGGTGTAAATTTATTCATCTGTAAAATGGGGATAAGAATGCATGCTCCATCTACCTCATAGGTTTGTTGTGAGAAAAGTGTTTTGTAAACCTTAAAGCCCTATAAAAATGAATTATTGTCCCTATTTTCCAGAGAAGGAAACTAGTATTCAGAATTTAATTTCACTATAAGTTTTTCCTTATCCTCTCCTAATATGAAGTCTTACACTTCAATAAAAAAAGAAACAGAACAATAAAAATAAAACAACATATCCAGATTGATAAAATTCATTTAAGGCAGTTTTTTTAAATTAGGTTAAACCAGTTTTGCACTTTTTGTTCAGGAGTAATGGAAATAATTGAGGCAGCATTCTCTAATAGTTTGTATGTTGGATTTAGAGTTGGGAAGATTGAGGTTCAGATACTGCCTCTGATAATTGCTCTATATTCTTGAACAAAATACTTAAGCTGTTTGGGATGGAGATATTATCAATATCATTTATCTCACAGTGTTCTTATGAAATAAAATGAATTAAACTATATAAAGCACCTTATGATGTATAAAGTATAATATTAGTAAGATAATATCTACTTTAATCAATTCTTTAAAGTATGAGTATGTCTGCTCCCATGAGTTCATAGAATTCTAGAATTGGAAGGGAACCCAGAGTTTGTCTGCTACAATTGTACTTGGAAATCATTCCCCTACACACTGTTTATTAGAGATGTCCATCCTATTTCCTCTTAGTATGTCTAATATGGGACACTCACTATCTCTCAACTAAGTCTATTTTATTTGGGGATGGTTTTAATTTTTGCAACATCTTCCTTATATGAAGTCTGAAATCTTCCTCTCTGTGACTACCTATCCTCCTAATCCTTAGTTCATCTCTTTAGGGCCAAGTCCTAACAAATCAAATCTATTTTCTAAACTACATGATGAGTCTTCAAAAATTTGAATAATATGTTTTTTCCATCAAGTGAATGATCAAAAGTAAAAGCAATATGCTATGCTCCTATTAAATCTGTCTTAAAGAAATTAAAATCACCAGACAGACCTACCTTGGGAAGGATTAGGCATCAGGTAATAATAAAACCTTGCCATTTAACTATCAGTTTAGTTAAAATAGAATGTAATTCAAATCAACTTACTCCTCAACTACCTTTATACAATTTTGCCTTTGAAAGTACTTATTTAATTCAAAGGAATGAATGCAATCAAACCTGGAATTAAGTTCCAAGACTGGGATCAAAAGCTGGAATTAGGTCCCTAGAATTATCATGTGATAACAAATAAAATCACAAAAATATAGCACATAATACTTACGGAATTTCCCTTCCCCTAACTTACTAAGATATATATTCTTATAATCACAAAATGTCAGAATTAGAAAGAACTGAAAGATGATCTAGTTTAACCCTTATCTATCAAGTGGCAACTAAACTTTGACTGAAGAATTCCAGTGGTTATGGGTAAGGATCTTTCTAAAAAGGCCATTCAACTTTTGATTAACTTAAGTTGTTAAGAAGTTTTATTCGCATCAGGTCTAAATTTACCTTTGTAGATTTTAATCATTGATTCTAGTACAACTCTGTAGGGTTAAACAGAACAAAATAAATCTCTTCTGTGGGATAGCCCTTCCAAAACTATTATACTTAGGGGCAGTTAGGTGGCACAGTGGATAGAGTACTGACTCTGGAGTCAGGAAGACTCTGAGTTGAAATTTGACCTAGACACTTAATAATTACCTAGCTGTGTGATGCTGGGCAAGTCACTTAATCCCATTGCCTTGCAAAAAAGAAAGAAAACTATTATACTTAAAGTCAGCTTTTATATCTCCCTTAAGCCTATTCTTTTCCATAAAAAATGTATCCATCCCTTTCAACCTATTTTCTTATGGCATAATTTTGAAACTTCATTATTCTAGTTGCCTTCCTCTGGGCAGCTTTTTCAAATCCTTAAAAGTGGATAGAGTTCAGTAGGTTTCTCATATCCTTGATATTGTTCACCATGCTTATTTTGAAATGAAGTTTGACTTTTCTTTGTTATCCTAATATATTGTTATCTACTCACTTGTCCTTAGGGTAGGGGAAGTGAACAAATAATAAATCAATGTACCTTAATGAATCAATGGAAAATGGAAAAGAGAAGTGTGGGAAAGGACTAGTGATGATCCTAATTTGTAATCCTTCATTTGTAAAATGAGTATAACAACCTGTGCATTGACTATTAAATGAAGTCACAACCAATTATGGGTGCTAGGAAAAGATTTTACTAAGTATTTAGCTCTATAGAGTTAAAATATAATACTGGATCTAGAGTTTCATAAGATCCTTTGAACTTTTAATTAGAAAGATTTTGTAATATATTTGCTTTAACTCTTCTTAGAGGAGAGGGAGAAAGGGCCTGAATCTGCATAGACTTCTGGAATTTGGAGTTCTTCACTCATCTCTTAAACTAGGGAAATATACTTGGTTTGGCATAGGTGAGAGACTAAAAGAGAAGATAATAAAAAAATGGGGAGAAAAACATACCAAGAGGAGAAAGGTAGTGATGCTTTATTTAGGAGCCTCTCTTAGTTCTGTCATGCTCTCATATTATGTGATATTTCCTTGCCTCAAAGGATAAGTTAAACAAAATTATAGAAGTCTGCATAGGTCTATGCCAGTCTTCCTACCTCTAGTACAGATATTGAATATTTTCAGTATCTTTCTAATCATACCTTAAAGTTCTTCATACCCTGTCCTTACCTTTCCAGTCTCCTTTTCTTTATCCTTTTATAAGGCTATAAGTCAGCAACACTGATCTACTTGCTATTCTTCACATACAATCCCATTGACTGCACTTTGAGTTCATTTCCCCCCTGAGATTACTTATCTCTTATATATACATTCTTCTCACTCTTGTTCGTTCTCTCTCTCTCTCTCTCTCTCTCTCTCTCTCTCTCTCTCTCTCTCTTTCTCTATCTGTCTATCTGTCAGTCTGACTGTCTATCAATCTATCTCTCATATTATTTATTTATTTGTAATGTATCTCTCTGCCAATTAGAATTAAGCTCTTTGGGGTCAGAAAATCTTTTTTTCTTTAATTTAGGAAAAAGTCCCCAATACTTAGCATTGTCCCCTGGCCCATAGTAGGTGCTCAATAAATGGTCTTCTACTGACTATCCTAGGATTTAAGCCCAAGTGATTGGATTCTGAGGCTTGGGCTCTTTCTTTACACCATGAATACGCTAAGATTTAACCCATCATTATGATCATTTGCTCTAAGTTAACATAAATAGCTTAAATAACTCCCAGTCTAAAGAGTGATTCAGTTCCACCCACTCCCTTTGCCTCTTAGCTCCACAAAGTAAGAATGGCTCATGACCCAGAAATACTTTTCCTTGGTGCTATTGTGATTATTACAAATATAAGTTATTGGACAGTAACAAAGATAATAGATTCTTCAAAATGTATTAATATGTTCACAATTCTCCAATGACCCTTAGCCTTTCATGGTATTTGGGCAGGGCAAAAGGGTCCATTTAGAGAGACCTATCTGCCTATAGAGTTTATTTGTCTCAAAGATGAATGCACATGTGAATACCAGTGCTCCACATTTCCCATCAAAAAGGAAATAATCTCTGTGATCCAGCTGTAGCATCACACTTTAATTTGTAGCTTTTCCACCTCTGTATAGAGCACTTGGCACATATATTATTTAGAAATATGATTTCAAATTATTATAGGCAGAGAAAAGTTTACAGAAAAATGATGAAGTTGGAAAAGAAGCAGTCATTGAGCTAGAAAGGGATATGAAGTCTTACCATATGGCATCAGCTGCAGAAGAAAACAGTATCTACAATAAGGCAATTCCTTTAAATTCAAGTGAGAAAGACAGAACTGTGAAATGTATCATTGGGGAAAAAAGACATCAATACTTTTTGTTTGTTTGTTAACATCAATACTTTAACACAGAGGCATATCATCATCATCATCATCATCATCCTTTACATTTTTTGAGTACTTTAAAACAGTGTACTGTATTTGCTGCTTTTGCCCTTAAGCAAATAACTTTCTTGACCTAGAACTCTCTTCCTTAATTTATAAAATGAGTACATTGGTCTAGATGATATCTGACATTCCTCCAAACTCTTAACATTCTGAATTTTTTTCTGGATATACTTCTAGACGTTATCCCTATCAAATGAACTACTTGACCCCAGGTACAGTTTCATTTTTGTTTTTTTTTTTATACTCAGCACCCAGGACAGTATTTGGGACACAGCTGTTACAGAAGAAATGCTTGATAGATGAATCTAGAGTAAACAAAGAATATTCATATCCATTTTCTCCTTTGAGTCTCAGAAAAAGCTGGTATAGGAAGTAAGAAAGACACGATTCTTATGTGACACAAATTGCAAAAGATCAGGACCTGGAATGAATCTCAGACACCATCTAATCCAACTCTCTTTGATTTATAGATGGGGAAATGGAAGGATGGAGAGGTTAAATGTCTTGGTCATGGCCATAGATATAGTAAGTGATGGAAAATAGATTTCAATCAGGGTCCTCTGACTCCAAATCCAATGTTCATTCCATTACAGTATGCTGCAAACTTTAAAAGGGTGACATAAAAAAGAAGTCATATTTTCAAAATGTATTATAGAAAAAGATATAAATAAATAATCATTTCAAGGTCACTGCCTATAATGGATATTAAAGGTGTCCATTAATTATTTACCAATAAATCATGTCAAACTAAATCAAAAAAATCATGTGAGATAAGGATAACTAATAGAAAAAAGAAAAAATTAGAGGCAATATTGTTTATTTTAGATTTTAATAGATTATAGAATTAAGAAATTTGGTTTCTATTTCTTAATTCACTGATTCTAGGTTCATGAACTTCAGTATGCTATATCGTCTTTCCTCTAATATTGTCCAATAATAATAATAATAATAATAATAATAATAATCCATATCTAGCTCTGCCATTAATTGTATTATTTTGACCAATTCATAACATTTATTTTATTTATTTGTTTTGATTTTTGCAAGGCAATGGGGTTAGGCAACTTGCCTAAGGTCACACAGCTAGATAATTATTAAGTATATGAGATTGGATTTGAACTCAGGTCCTCCTGACTCCAGGACCAGTACTCTATTCACTGCACCACCTAACTGCCCCCAATCCATATTATTTAGATGTGGAAGGAATCTGACAGATTAAATAGTACTACTCTCTCATTAAAAAGAAAAAAAAAACCCAAACATTTATGCTTTCATTGGCAAAGAAAAACTTCAAAATCATTCTGAATCTAAGTCTGACTTTTCATATAGTATGTCTTCATGCTTCTCAAAACACTCATTTATTGAGGAAGAAACTGTCATCTCCTTGGGTTCTCAGCTACTTCCTCTAGATAATCTCTAAGATCACTTCAGTGCTTACACACTATGATTCTATTAAATAAAGTCTAGGAATAGCTAATGAAGGATAAATCAATCTCATTTAGATGTATAAAAGATATTCTTTAATCTATTAGGATTTATGACTATAATCTATTAGGATCTGAGATAAACCATGTTGCCTCTCATTTTTTTTTAATTCTTTCTTTCTTGTATTAGCTACCCCAACCTCATGTGTCTTTTTAATTTGATTTGGCATAATTTATTGATATAGTTGATATAGTTCATGAAAAAAGAACATCTATGGGATATAACCAGACTATATCATGGTCAATTATAATTACTTGGACTTTCCTCCTATCTAACTCATGCAACAGTGAGATGACTATGATTGATTGACCAATGTTCAATCACTAATGTGACTCAGAGTGATTGGGATGGGCCCCAAGGATGAGATGGGCAAACAAAATCCTTTTATCCTGAATGTGTCCCCATTATATGCTAGAATCTCTCAAGGTCAAAGAGAGTAGTAGAAACCAGAAGGACAATAATCTAGAATGTGAATTTTTTTCACATCCTTTTATTAAGTGAAACATTAAAAATAATCTCTCATCAGATGTTTTAATTTAATAGTCTTCTGGAATAAATTGATACTTTAAAGAAAACAATGAGCTTTTTACTGAGATAATTTAACCTAGTAGAAATGTCTATTATTTAAACAGCATAATCATATGTAAAGCTATTATTTCTTACAGGACCTAGACACTGCAGAGATAAGCATCATATACATAATTAAATGTTTTAGGATTTATGAAAAATGAAACCATTTTAATAGAGAGATTATCATTAAATAAATATTATACATCAATTACATTAATGAACCCAATTCTCTATGCAAACATCTTTTAGTCAGAGCTTTTGGTATTTCTCTATCTAGGATGAAATTTCTTCTATCAAGTAGAACACCCCTTGCATGCCAAATTCACAAATTAACTCTTGCCATTATCTATAAGTATTTAGGGTTGAGAAAACAATTTGTTTTTAATGTTTCAATCATCCCACTGATATCATTAAGTACTTAGTATGTGCCAAGAGCTGATGATACATATACAAAATATGAAACAGTTTCTGTGATCAAGGAGCTTAGATTCTATTGTGTATATGTGCAATTTTACATATATTAATTACACAGAAAGGATTTCAGAAGATTTTTTCAAAATCAGATATAATAAATTTTAAAATATGCAGTTAATAATTTCCACAGTTATGGAGAGTATAGTTGAGATATTCTAAATACACAGTAAGCACTCCTCAGGCCAGTTTTCTGTAGAATCATAAAAGCATAGTGTTTGTAAATAGCAAAAAGATATGTCATGCCTAAGGTAAGGAAACTGAATATTCTAGATACAAAAGGGCTTATCAGCTCTGACCAAATGCAGAGGAATATTTCAGTCCATTTAAAATCCTTATGATTGTTGGCTCTGAGTTAAGATAAACAGGTTAAACAGCCCCTAGGCCAGATGATGGCTCATTCCACACTCTTTCTCTATCCTTTTAGTTCTCCAAAGTCAGAACATCATATGACTCAGAAGGACTTTTCCTTGTTTCCATTATGAAGGTTACAAGTCCAAGTTATCAGATAGTTTAAAAAGCTAATAGGTTTTTTCCCAAAATGTGCTTATATGGTCACTATTTTTCAAGTGTCCTTAACATTTTATAATATTTGGACATATTTACAAATAAAAGGTCTTTGTCAAGTAGGTTGATTTCCTTATAGGGAACAAGACCTTTACCCCTCCCCCCCCAATTTGACTTTCCAAAAAATACTGGATATTAAAATTTTATTTGTTTTTAAATTTTGACTTCCATTACAAAGTAAGACTCTAATAAACATCTGTGAAGTATATATATATTTAAAGGAATATTTATAACAGAATTAACCACACCACTCAAAATAATTGATGAAACTATAGCTTTAAACCAGTATAACTCCTATATAGTAGGAATTATATTTCTTTCCTCTTATGGTTTCAAAGTAATCACTTTCTAACAAATATGTAATTTTTTTTTGCAAGGCAGTGGGGTTAAGTGGCTTGCCCAAGGACACACAGCTAGGTAAATAATCCATGTCTGAGGTCGGATTTGAACTCAGGTACTCCCGACTTCAGGGCTTGTGCTCTATCCATTGTGCTACCTAGCTGCCCCTCACAAATATATAATTCTTTTTTTTAGGTTTGTTTTTTTTTGGCAAGGCAATGGGGTTAAGTGGCTTGCCCAAGGCCACACGGCTAGGTAATTATTAAGTGTCTGAGACCACATTTGAACCCAGGTACTCCTGACTCCAGGGCTGGTGCCTTATCCACTGCGCCACCTAGCCGCCCCCCACAAATATATAATTCTTAAAGGTAAAACTTTAAATCTTTATTTCTCTCAAGGGAAATTTCATTTCTTAGGATATGTAAATAATCAAATAATAATAATATTAATAGTTATTATTTACATAGTACTTTAAATTTAGGAGAGAAACTTGTTTTCTTATTTAATAATGCAATGATTGGTGCTTTCATTATGTCCATTTTGTAAATAAGGAATCCAAGAGGTATTAAATGATTCATTCAGGGTCACAGAGCTAGTAATTTCATCTGAGGCAAAAGTCTGAGAGGAGGGATGCATTTAGATATGAGGGAAAGCCTACATGAAAGCACAGAGCAGGAAGAGGGAAATTTATAAAATGAAAGGTGATATGATTTAAAATCAATCAGCCAGGGTTCAGATTCCACCTATACCACTTAATTACCTGTGTGACCTTGGGGCGTCATTATATTTCTCTGAGCTTCAATATATATCATCTATAAAAATAAGTAAGGATATTGGTGTATCATAGAATCAAAGGATTGTGGATTTATAGTTGGAAGAGACCTCAGAGATCATCAAATCAAAGGGTCCCCTGAACTTCTAAATCTATGCAAACTAATGATGTTATAACACCATGACAAGGAATATTTAAAAAAAAAACTAAATGGGAAAAATGGATTGACACTAGCTTGGTCTTGAATGATTGTATTTGTGTTTCTGTATTTGGGAGTGTGTTTTTTTTAGTCATTGGAAGCTACAGGGTACTGTAAATAAGTTAAAATAGAAAAAAGAGTATGAGGTGGTTATATCAAAATTCAAGAGTCCAACTAATGGAATTGTAATGGCAGGAGAAAATGAATAAGGCTACCAGTAAGTTGAGAGGATTCTTCTATGTAAACTTATCAGGACAAGGGTTGCCCAGGATAGGCAGGCAAGGATGGGTTGTGAACTGCACCACTGAAGGGAGCTTCCAGATGAATGAGATAAGAAATCCATCTGGATTTTTGAAACAATAGATAATATATTTTTTAACAGGGGTCTCAAAGAGAACTGGAATACAGAATATAGTCTGGTAGATATGTGAAGGGTGGAATGAAGAGGGGAAAATTCTAGAAACAGGGAAAACAAGTTAAGATACAACTACAACAGAATATCAGAAGAATGAGGGTCTAACCTAGAGAAGTAATTATTTTGAGAAAGAAGGATGGGGATGGAAAGAGAAGAACTCAACTACTTGATTATGGGAAAAAATAATTAATGACGATTCCAAGATTATGAGTCAATGCCTGATTATTAATGATAATCATTCAATTTCATTCTTTCTATTTTTCACCTGCTATTGCGGCCTATGAAAATCTGTGATTAGAAATCCAAAGTGAAGTTATTATTTTCTCCAGAACTGATACTAATGTTTAAAATGGTAAAACACATTTTAACACAGTATTCATATTTTTTGTGCATTGTAATTGTAAGAAAGATACTTCTTCCAAAAAACACCAGTCCCCCCCCCCCCCCACAAACAACCTTACGCCACCAAAGCAATTAATTTTGGGGTATTAGCATTGGATACCATTCAAATTACAACTAGATTTCTCTCATGAAACATTTGTGAATTACAGTTCCCATAGCAACAAGCAACATATTTTTTGTGAACATTACTGCTTTCATTCTAAGAACTTCATTGTCATCTGTCTATAAACTTAAAAAGGGAATTTTTTCAAGAAGCTTATACTGTGACAGATGATGGCTGAAAATCTTTTGACAATATGACCCTTGTTCTGTTCACCTGTATTAAACATTTTCTCCATTTATAATTCCATTTTAAAATCTTATTAAAATGTTAATTCATAAAAACCCAAAAGGCTATGATTTGGTAAATAATTAAATAGAATACATATATATGTGTATATATATATACACACATACACATGTATACATATACACATATGTGTGTATGTATACACACTAGTTTTTCATATTGAATGTGAGGGTCATTGCATCAGGTAACTATTAACCCTGAACGTTTACTTAGTGGGATTCTTTGTGAGTTGCTAAAAATTATCTCTTTATTTAAATTTAAGAAGTATTAAAATGAATGAGACCAAATTGTGATGATTGTCATGGTTTTGATCCTCAGTCAACAGATGTGATTTCTTGTCTTATGACTTGGAGATAATGGAACAGCAATGTTGCATCTTGGGGTGGGAGTGAGGGTGGAGGCAAGTAACACTTCAAGCCTGGAAACATATATTAAATGTTTATAAATCTCTATTAAAACAACACTATAAAAAGGGACTTTGGCAGCTAGTACTTTTCCATCCACAATTCCTCTCATCTCCCTTATTAACCACACCCACACAGAGCTAACCTCAACTTTTTCCTCTCCTCTCTTTTCTCCTTTCTCCTTATCTTCTTTTTCCTTCTTCCCTCCCTCCTTCTTCTCTCCTTCCCTCTTTCATCTTTCCTTGCACTCTTCTTCTCTCCTTCCATCCTCCTCCTTCCTTGCTTCTTTCCTTCTTTTCTTCTTACTTAGATTTTTATCTATATCAAATGAAATGTGTATCATGCAAAGGAAAAACAGTGGCCACTGAATAAAAACTGCATTCTTCCAAAGATATGTTTAACATTTAAATAAATGAGATGTTTATAATAATTAATTGTTACATAAACCCACATATTTCTCTTTTCGCCTAACCATTAGGTTACTCATTTGAGAGCTGAACTGGACTTTTCTGCACAAAGTCAAACAAAAATAAATAATTGCTTATTTTCAGAACACGTTATAACCACAAGACACTTTCGAATATAACATCTCCTTTAAATTTCATAAATATATAAAATGGCATAGCAAGCATTATTCCCATTTTACAGATGAGGAAACCAAGGTTCAGAGAGTATATGACTTGCCAAGTGTCACCCTATTAGTAAATACCTGAGCCAGTACTTAAACATCAGTCTTGTGACTTCTACTTCAGTGTACTCTAGATTCTGCAGCAAGCTATTAGGGGAGAGGACTTTGATTTTCTCCAGCAGAAACAATTAGAATGTGATTGTAAAATGAGAAAGTTTGCTTACATGTGCCCTTTCTACTTCTGAGAAGGAAACACCCACCCACATCCTGGCAATTTTTTTTTTTGCATCCATTTATGCTATATCAAGAAGAATTTTTATTCCTAAGGACAAATGACCAGCTCAGTGGAAACATTCATAAGCATGATGAAAACCCATTCATATTGCCCATATATATATATATATATATATATATATATAAATATATATATATATACACATATATATATATACACATATATATATATATATATATATATATATATATATATGTAGCCTTTGATTTAGACTTAGGATTTCTGAGATTTCATTGGCATTTATTCAACTCTTAATAAAGAAACCTCTATCATTGCAGATCTGTACCTGAAATGCAATTGTTTGCTTTATTTATTTAAAAGAATTTTGGCTAGTGAGAGATGAAGCAGCTTGTCCAGGGTAACCCAGGCAGGATCTGTTAAAGGTGACACATGGGTCTTTTTATTTCAATCCAGTTCTATTATGTCATATTCCTACCATTCATCTTCAGCATTTTCTACTTGTAAAAAGTGATTTTACACATTATTTCATCTGATCTTAGTAACATCTTTGGATGCACATAGAATAAATATTGCTTTCATTTTCAGATTTTAACATATATTTAATAACTTGTCTTTGTTCAAAGGTGTAGTCACTGATTCTTATTGCTTGAGAATTCAATTTCTCTGGATCCTCCTACATTTTTTTCCACTATACTGCACTGCCAATTCAGAAGCCGGTGGTGTATGTTATCCAACCCTGGGGAGTAGTTCACTGTTGTTGCTTTGGGAATGACCAGGCTAAATCTCCTGGGGAGCAGGCTTATGGGAAAGGAAATTTGCTTGTCTAGAGTTCACTAAAACCTGTAACAAATAATATAAGAGAAGTTTTCTTGTGGAAATGTCCATATATGTGAGTCACTCTCTACTAGAAAAATGGTTGCTTGGTTTTTTGAGTCCTCCTCAGTTGTTTGTAGAATAATTTGATTTGATTAGTAGTACATGGAATTTACCACAAAAATTAATGTGACCCCTTTCCTTTTCAATTATAGTATTAGTCAAAGAAAGAATCATAGGTCCCTGGGTATTACACCTCTAGATATCGATTAGACTACCTCTATCATCCATTCTTGTTCTGCATCTGTGATTCCTGGCAGCAGGTCATCAAATCTTTGCTTGAATATATCCAGTCCTGGACAACTCATTACCTCCCAAATAAAATCATTACACTTTTTAGACAGCTTGAAAATTTAACAAATGTTTCCTTATAATCAAACCAAACTTTACCTCCCAGCAACTTGCACCTCTGATTTTGGGGCTAAGAAGAATAAATATAATCCCTCTTTCATATGATAGTCCTTCAAATACTTGCAATATTTTTAACCACTAGAAATCTTAACTTCTGAGTCTTCTTCAAATAATACTTAAAAGACATGATCTGTACTTCCTTTAGTCTCAAGATGTTTTTCTCTGGATTTATTCTCTTCTGTCAATTTTATTTTCAAAATGGGGTCCTGGACCTAAACACAGAACTTTAGGCTTAATATGAAGCAATTGCTTCACTCATTCTAGACAGCAAGCTGTTATGAAAAAAGCCATGAATCAGTTCTTTTAGCATTTCACAGATACTACTGTGTTATTCTCAGCTCTTTCTCTCACCACATACTCAAATCAAGTACTAAAGTAGCAAAGAGAGAAATAGGAAATAACATACCTGGTAAGTCACACCACTAAAACCTCCTTGATCACTAACTCCTCTCAGATATCTGGATACATCCTGGGATTCTGAACCTAACAGCACTTAGAATACTAGCACCTTCAGATTACTAGCTGTAATACTAGGCAGGGCTCCACAGTTATCATGAGGGGGGAGCAGAGTCTGTAAAGAGACCCATGTTCCTCCCCACCACAAATGTCTACTACTGACCAAATGTCACCACTAAATAGATAAACTCAAGATCTCTGGGAATTCCTAGGGATTTATTCTATAAGTCTTACTTCTAGCTCATCTCTTGCAGACATCTTCCTGGGAAACTAATTCTTAAAGAGATGAGATCAAGAAATTGCTTCTGTAGGCCTTCAACAACTAAAGTCCAGGGAAGAAAAAGTTCTTACCATCAAAGTTCTTGGCACTGTGAAATGACTGAAAATCACAAAGAGATATGATTTATTCAGGTACAAATGACAGCAAAGAACATTCATTTAGAACTATTTTATTGCTACATTCTAAAGACCTTGGTATGTTTTCATCTGACAAGTAGCTAAAACCTTCTATATATGTTGTCTCCTCCAAATGAATTCCAGCTCCTTCAGAGATTTTCCACCTGTATCTTTAGTGCTTAACACAATGACTTGTACATATTAGGCACTTGATGAATGCTTTTCTTCAGTCATTTATCTTTTTTTAATTGATATTTTATTTTTCCAAACACAGGTTATGAAGGTTTTTCATAAGTATGCCTAAGTATATTTTTCAGTTACAAAATTTCCTTCCATCCTTCCTTCCCAACCCCTTCTCTCAGAGGCAAACAGGTCAACATTGTACATTTACATTTGTGTCAAGTATGATTAGTCATTTTCAGTATAAGGAATTAGGATTAAGGGAAAGAAATACATGAGAGATATATTTTTTAAAAAAATTAATGTGGTGCTCATCAGATTCTGATGGATTTTTTGTTTTGTTTTGTTTTGTTTTTCTTCTTCTGGATGGGGATAGCATTGTCCATAGCTGGTCTAATAGGTCCTAGCTCTTTGAGCTACTTCCATCAGGACTGATCATCTCACAATGTTGTTAATGTGTATAATCTCTTTGCTCTGTTTCCTTTGCTTATAAGATCTTTGTATGATGCGTATTTTGACTCATGTTGATTTTCTAGCTCATTTGGACCACATATGTTTGTTTTTACCAACATGAATTTTTTTCTCACCTAATCTTATAATTATCATCCTGTATTTTTGAAGTTGATATTTTTGAAGCCAAGCGCTGAAAACTTCACATTTATCCCTATTAAATTACATCCTATTATTTCTGACATATCTTTTTAGCCAACTGAGGCCTAGCTACCTAAAGTGTTAGCTATCCCTTTCAGGTTCTGATCCACCTGCAACTTTGATAGCTATATCATCTTCATCTTTATCTGATTCACTGATAAAAATATTGCCTAAAACAGGGCTAAGGGCACAGAGATGAATCCCTGAACTAAAGAATCTTCATGCTCATGTTTCAGTCTATGTGCAGAAATGGACCTCATTGAAAACTGCCAGACTTCATGCAGAGTCTAAGAAACAATGATGCTTTTGGGGGAGAATGCTAAGAGTTTAATTATATCCTGGGGCCTCTGAATGACATTTGCTGTACTGGCTTTTTCACTGTGGAGAATTTGTTGATAACAGATCAACAGAGATTTCTTAGGAGAGTTTGATGAAAATAGGCTTTACAACAAATGCCATCTCAATAAAGAGACTTATTGTCATTATGTCTGTCTGCTTTGTAACCTCAAAAGCTTTATGTTATCTTTACACAGAAAGGGCAAATTTTCTTGACTGCCACTTACTAAGTTAAGGTCAGATTCCACTGCATGTGATTCTTTCTATCATCTGAATTTTCTGGCTGGTTAGGAAGCATCTCTGCCTCATCATTTCATTTTTATTATTTTTTAATGATCCATAGTCATCCAAATGTAGCAGATGCAAAAAAAAGAACAGCTTGGTTAAAGTGTTGTCAATATGAAAATTAGAAATGAAATGTGCTCTTTTTTTGCTATAAATAAGATGACAACTCACATTTCCCGAATTAAAAATGAAAAATAGAAAACCAGTTCATGGATTCAATGTATACCCCCAAAACACCACACCTCAATTCCTAACACCCCAATACATCAGAACAACCCTTTTAGAAGCTACTGAAAGTGAATCATTCACAGTACTCTCCAGAAGACAATCAAGAGGAAATAAACTTGTGATGTGGACCATACAATCTTTAACTGAACTTATCTTTCGATTGTCATTCCCTTATTTTGAGTTCAGCCCTCTGAGTCAAAGAGCATTGTCTGCTTCTAAAAGTAGTATTCCAGGGACAGCTAGGTGGCGCAGTGGATAAAGCACCGGCCCTGGAGTCAGGAGTACCTGGGTTCAAATCCAGTCTCAGACACTTAATAATTACTTAGCTGTGTGGCCTTGGGCACACCCCATGTGCCTTGCAAAAAAAAAAAAAAAAAAAGAAGAAAAGTAGTATTCCAAGGAGTTATACAGACCTCTAGCTTTCAGGAAAGCACCATTTGTGGTGTTCTGTGGGGACCAAATGAGCTAATATCTGTAATTTGTAACAGTTCCTGGCATAAAATTAGTACTTTATACTTACTCCTCCCCCTACCCCCAAAGGAAAATAAATTAGTAAATATATTTAAATGATGACAACCCTGGTCAAAGTATTTGGTCTTTACAACAAAATTTATGTCAGTACAACTTCAAAGAGTAAAAAGAAAAACATAAGTGATTATCCTAAATTTTGTCATTAGAAATACTGCTAGATTGAATTCAAAGTCTAATTTCTATCCCCGCTTTAAAATTTCCCGAGTTTTTTGTTTTTGTGTTGTTTTAATCATAGGCAAACCATAACACTCAACTGATGGCTTTCTCTCTTTTGTAAAATATGGGTAACTATACACTTTCTCCCTAAGTCTTGTTGTGGAGATCAAATCGAATAATATGTTTGAAAGTGCCTTTAAAAAAACTCATCATGCAAATTTAAATATTTAATAAAGCATCAGTAAAACATTTTGAGTAACATCATTAATTTGACCCTTGTATAAGAACCAAATCATTTGTAAATAAGAGAATCAGAGAATTTCAGAGTTCATTCACTTCAACCCATATTGGAAGAACATGCTGTGCCTATCCCTGACAAATTTCCCAATCCTCAATTAGTTTGCATTTTTTTTACATGTTACTTTCTTCAACAGAAGGAAACACCCTTGAGAGAAGGAAGTGTTTTGGCCTTTGTAAACTCAGTGTCTTAATATAGTTCCTTGCACATAGTAGTCATTCCTTATTATTTGATTGGACATTCAACTTTTCTTAAAGACTTCTAGTAAGGAAGAACTCATTGATAATGATTTGTTGAGCACTAAGAATTTATTTCATTTTTGAGTTTCTCTGATTAAAAAAAATTGCAGTACAATGCATTGAAATCTGCCATGGTATATTCCCATCCATTTTCCCTCTTGAGCCACACTGAACAAGTATAACCTCTCTTCCATATGCCAGTCTCAAATTGTCTTCAGCACAGCTAAATGACCAGTGGAAAGAGCTCTGGGCTAGCAGTTCATATTCAGCTTCGGATACTTGCTCTGTGTCTATGAGCAAGTAATTTAATCTTAGTTTGCATCAGTTTTCTCAACTATCAAAAAGGAATTAAAAAACCCTACAAAAACCACAAAAACTCCCAGGGTTTTGTAAGGAAAAAAGGAGATACTATTTGTAAACATAGCATGGAATTTGATACATAATATATAAATTTTTCTTATTACTTACTATCATTACCTGAACATAAGTATGATTCTCAACCCCTGCTCCCCACCCCACCCCCCAATTCCTCTTTTTTGGACATCTTTTCAACTGATTGATTGTGCTATAAAATGGCATTAGTCAGACATCCTTTGTTCAAATCTCAGCTCATGTTCTCAATGGGGACCCTACCCCAAACACTTTAAGTAGCATGTTTTTGCATTTGTAAAATGTTTAGTGTGGAAAGGAAATTAAATTGTAGTAGGGTTCTTTTAGTACTAGATTTTATGATACTATAGTACTAGAGTATGTTAAAGGTAAATACTAAAATTTTAGTGTAAGCATTTATACCTTGGAATTCAAAATATGCCCCAAATATTGTCTAATGGTGGTTGGGTGTTACAGTAGATAGAATGCTGAGGCTATAATCTGCAAAAAAACTGTGTTCAAATCCAGGCAAGTCACTGAACCCTATTTGCCTTAGTTTTTTAATCTGTAAAATGAGTTGGAAAAGGAAAGAGTACTTCAGTATCTGTGACAGGAAAAATCCCCCCAAAGGGGGACTTTTTTTTACTTATAAGTATTTAAATTTACTTATACATATTTACTCATAAATATTTAAATGATTTAAAAATGAATATACAACTGCAGCAGCAAATAAAGGGATAGAGAAAATGTTATTGATACAGAATGACAAAAATGTGTATATTTTCTTCAAAGAACCAATTGTGAAATACATATTAGGACACCACTGCAGTGGTCCCTATATGGCATTGCTTTCTGTCTTCTTCTCATCCTATAAGATCTCTGAATATAACATGTTTTTTCCCCCCTCTTAAAATATAGTACCTAGAATGGCACACGCAACTCCAGTTGTGGGCTAGTCATAAGGAAAAAAAGTGAGACGATTAAGCCCCCTTTTCTGGGCACTTAAAGAAGTCTCAGATTAAATAGGATTGTTGTTTGTCTTGTCATACTTAAGTCATATTGTTTGAAAACCCATAAAACTTAGTTCCACAACATTGTGGCTAATGAAATTTATTTTTTTCTAAGCCAAGTGTAAGTTTATGGCTTTTAAATTTCATCTTTGATTTACACTACCACTCTAGTCTATCAATATATTTTTGGATCCTAATTCTGTCATCCAAAATGTTGTTTATCTCTTAATAGTGTGTCAATCACAAATTTGATACCTGTGTCATATTTATCTTCACCCAAGTCATTGATAAATTATATAGGAAAGAATAGGACCAAGTACAGATCCCTGAGGCATGTACTGTACCTTCCATTCAGGATGACATCCTTTTTGTTAGAAGTAACTCTTTGATTCTTGTCATTTAGACAATTCCAAATTGGCTTAACTGTACTATATTTCAGGGCACATATATCCATCTTGTCTGCAATAATTTCATGATGAATTTTGTCAAATATCTTTTTAAAATCCAGGCATATTATGCCTATGAAGCGTTTCAGGTAGAACATGATTACATGTGGATATAATCACTATTTTTGAACTTAAAACAATTCTATTAATTTTTGTATTCATGTGAATTGTTTTCAAATAATACACTTCTCATTTTTATACTTAAAGATGTTTATATTGAATAAGTATAACATCTTAAATATTAGTAACATTTTTAAAAATCTGTCTTGCTTGAAGATTCATTCCTACCCTGGAAGAGATTTTGTCTGCCAGTTTGTTACTATTCCCAATTCTGCATACATACAGAAAGATATTTATTTGGTTCAGTGATTTATGCCCACATAATTGCATTCAATTTTTAATTCAGTCTTGCCAGCTGAGACTTAGAAAAATTATGCCTTTCTTGGGTTAATAGATTGATTTTTAGTTATTAAGAAAAAACAAAAAATTTGTGTTTTATCCAGCGGAAGATGTTGTGACAATAAATCTTGTTTTTAATAGTACTGCGTTTTCTTTTAAATTTAAATTTTAAATACCAAATAGGATTACCATATCTTTGTAAATAGTAGTAAAGAAAAAGAATGTATGGGAAACTACAAATACTATGCTGTTTGCTTTTTTAAGTTATAATGGTAAATTTAAGATAGTGAAGACATAAATTTAATAATAAATTTGGCACGGCTTTCCTGTTTGCCTGTAATTTGTTCTGGACTTCCTTAACTTGAGTGCATTTTAAAAATTCTTCAATCACTTTCTTTACTTTTTTTCCCTTTTTGGGTAGAGGGATTTTGCCCCTAGAGTACTTCTTCCTCCCATTAAAATAAATATTCTCTCCATTACAATAAAAATAAAAACCTTGTAAAAAATGTGCATAAGCAAGGAAAACAAATCCTCATATTCAGCTGACTGAAAAGGTAGGATATTCCAAATCTTGAGTTAAAATATTTCAATGTAAAATAACTATTATTGTTGTTATTTATGATGATGATGATGATGATGATATTGGACTGAGAGCCAGCTTATTATATCTAATAGAAGACAGGTTTTGGTAACAGAGAGACTAGGGTTCAATTTATTACCCACCATGCAAAGACTCTGTTGTCATATCCAACATTTCAAAAACTGAATTCATTTTCTTTTCTTCCAAATTTCTCTATGACTTTCAAGGGCACTACCATTCTCTTAATTACAACCTCATAATTTAGGTGTCATCCTTGCCTTCTTGCTCTTTCATACCTTCTTTCCACATTCAATCTGGTATAAAGTCCTGTTAATTCTACTTTCATAACATCTCTTGTATATGCTCCCTTCCCTTCTTTGATGCAGACACTCATCACCTCACTACTGTGATCACTTGTTAGTTCAACTTGATGCCTCAAATCTTTCCGCTTTCCAAGCTATACTTTGCTCAGCTAGAAAAGTGAACTTCTTAAAATTCGTCGTCACTTTCCCTATTCAATAAAATTCAGAGGCCTCTTATTACATCCAGAATCAAATGTAAAACCCTTTGAAGTCCTTAATGACCTAAGCTTTCTGACCTTTACAGTCTCTTCACTTCCCTCTACTTACTCTGCAATCCAATGTTACTGTGCTCCTTGCTATTTCCTTTCCAAAGACATACATTCTATTCTGTTCATTTTCAGTTTCCTCTATGCCTGGAATTGTCTTGTTTCTACTTTATGGTTTCCCTGGCTTCCTTTAATTCGCACATAAAATCCCATCTTCCATAGGAAATCTTCCCTGGTTCCCTAATTGCCTATGCCTTCCCTCTGATATCTCCAAGTTATCCTAAATACATCTTATTCATAGAGTTTTTAAAAATCTCTCTTGAATTATATCAAAAGCTCCTTGAGGGCAGGTATTGTTTTTGTCTTTCTTTGTATACTCTGTACCTAGTACATTAGTAGATGCTGAATAAATGTTGTTTGAGATATGCATATGAACATGCCTATAGCTCTAGTTCATCCCCCTATTTCCGAATAAAGAGCATAATCCTTGAAGCTGTCCCTAACTTGCCCTGGCTGGGTAAAAGCAATTTATCTCTTTTACAAAGGGCTTTTCACACTCAAAGATCTAGGTTCTAAATCACATCCCTGATCCTGTGTGATCTTGACAAGTCTCTTTTTGGGTTTCCATTTTTCTCAACTGGAAAATGAGGAGAATCAAAAAGATGCCTTCTAAGGTTCCTTCTAGCTCTAAATCTGTGATCCTGAAATATAATATTTTTACAAGATGTCTTATTTGAAATTGTCTTTCTTCCCTGTAGAAAATAAAATTTCAGACTCAGTCTAGATAGGTTACAAAGAAGCAGCAAGAGAATGAAGGGCAGCAGTCCTGAGACATTTGAAAAATTTCTATGATTTTTATGGTATGTAATTGTAGAAAACACAGCCATTACTCCAAACCAAGTTTAATTTCTTTATTCTAGAAAAGTCCCTCTCTATTTAGATTAGATGGGTCTTTATTACTGATTAAGTATAACTGGCATACTTAATAATGTTTTAACATTTGCCAAGGACTTTACATTCATTATCTCGTTTGTGCCTCACACAATTATGTGTCAGGACTATCACACACACACAGAAAAAAATCATAATTCCCATTTTATAAATGCAAAAACTGAACTCAGATTAAATGACTTGTTCAAGTTCATACAGCCAGTATTAGAGGCAGTTTTCAGACATGTAAGGGAAAGCAAAGGATTGGAAGTCAGAGAATATCAACTTCCAACACTTACTAGCTGGGTGATACTTAAACTTTGGGCAAGTCATTTACTCTTTGTACCATTTTCCTCATTTGTAAAACGAGGACAATCATATCTAATTCCAGGGTTGTTGCAAATGCTTTGCAACAACTCTCTCTCTCTCTCTCTCTCTCTCTCTCTCTCTCTCTCTCTCTCTCTCTCTCTCTCTCTCTCTCCCTTTGTTTTCCATTCTCCTTTCTATCTTTATATATACATATCATAATCATTATTTTCGTTCTTCCACTACTCACATTTTTAAGCTGGTTGCCCACTCTGCCTGGAATATCCATTCTGCTTTATTCTTCTTGGTATTTCTGATTTCTTTCAGCTTTTAGTTCAAGTGATCCCTTCTTTATGGATCCTTTTCTGATTTCTCATTCATGAATCTCTTCCCTCTCAAAACTACTTTGCCTTTATTTTGTATATGTTTTATGTATAGTATATATGAGAATACAGACTCCTAAAAGTTATTTCATGTACTTACTTTTGCCTTTGTATCCCTACCTAGCATAGTAGATGCCCAATTAATACTTGATGATTGATCATAGTAAGTCCTTTCATCACAAAATCTCTGGGAATTCTGTTATTCCTTCTTTGTAGATGGAAGAAGGTTCTTGGGCAAGTTGCTATAGTGGAACTTATTGTAAATTAGAGGTGATAATTAAAAAACAATCAATATAATACAGTGTATGAACTGGTGTCTTGAAGAATAGTAAACATGTGAGCAGAATATTAGGTTGGAGTACATTCAGGCAAGGAAAATTCTATGACTAAAATCATGTTAGTGATAAACCATGGAGTACATTTACTCCAGTTGGGTTTGAGTATAGGTTATGTGGAGGAAAATGGAAAGTCAATGAATTGAACCCCAAAGATGAAATGTTTTGAGAGTCAGGATAAAGATCTGCTACTTTATTCAATAAGTAAAAGGGAGTCATGGCAGAATCATGAAAGATGACATGATCATGCTGCACTTTAGGATATTGTGTATGGGGAAAAATGGATATACTGAGATAATCAGTAACTATTTCAATAGATAAGTTTGAACAATTGCAACTGCCTTCACAGAATCTCTGAAGGGTTCTTAGATATCATCCAATCCAATCCGTATTGGGAAAAGAATTCCTTTATGATATTTTCAATAAATGGTCATCTAGCCTTCACTTGGTGATTTCTAACAAAGAGGAGCCTGGCAACTGCCAACTCTAGGGAATCTCTAATTGTTAGGAATTTTTTCTTGACTTAGTCTAAATTTGTCCCTTTGCAATTTCTCCTCCTAGTTCTGTCCTTTGATGCTAATAAGAACAAGTCTTCCATGTGACAGTCCTTCAGATAATTAATGATAGCTCTCAAAATCTCAATGTTCTTTTCTCTAGGTTAAAGATCCTTAGTTCATTCAAGTAAATCATCATGTGTCCTGATATTAAGGCTTTTTAGCATCATAAATGTCCTCTTTTGGAGATTTTATATTTTACTAATGACCCTGCTAAATTTATTTTTTAAGCCAAAGTATAAAAATTTACATTGATTAATTTAATTAAATTCAATCCAATCATGATCTGTTTGGATCATGTATTTGTCTTCTTGTGCTCAAATATCCCTTCCAGATATTTGTCTTTAGGAAATTTCATAAATGAGAAATTTATATTTTTAACCAACTCACAGACCTTAATCAGTGAGGAGTAGCATACAGCATGTAGCAGAGATAAATTTTAAATATATTATAGAGGGAGGGAGGTTAAAATGCTGCATATAATATAGATTCTGAAAATCTTTGGCATAGGTTAGAGTTAGTTCAGAATAAAAATCAGTAAGACACATAGAGAGTATTTGCATATAGTATTATTTATAAGACTATAATAGTTTTTACAAACCTTGATTTTACAAATCAAGAAAACAAAACTTAAAGAATTCCTATTGTTGGGGCAGCTAGGTGGCACAGTGGATAGAGTGCTGGCCTTGGATTCAGGAGGACCTGAGTTCAAATTCAAACTCAGACACTTAATAATTAGCTGTGTGACCTTGGGCAAGACACTTATCCCCATTGTCTTGCAAAAAATAAATAACTAAACCTAATTACATGCTAAAAAACAAAAAAAAATGTAAAGACTATCAGACCACCTTCTTTTAGGGGGAGGGGGAGGGGGAGAGAATTGTGAAATTTCAAACCTTGCAAAAATTATTGGTAGAGGGTATAATTGTATATAATTGGAAAACAAATAAAATATTCATATTAAAAAAGAATTCCTGTTGTCCAGATTATAGTATGAAATTGGATTATAATATTATAAAACTCATACACTTTATCTACCAGGATCTATATCTTGGACAAATACTGAAAATAGATGGGGGACTAGGTTCAGAGTTGAAAAAAAAGGAGGAAAATAGTCTGGATAAAGTTTGGGAAATTGTTTAGGTGTTTGAATAACATCAGGCTTCTCCTTGAAACAAAGGTCTATACTTTTAACAGTAATATTCTTCTGGCATTTACAGATTAGCCCAGTCTTTGAGAAATTAAAGTTGAAGATCACGCAAAGGGCAAAAGGGAGGCTCAAGTTAACACAAGCAGACTCAATCACAATAAATACAAAATACTGAGAGACAGAATAAAGAATGTCACTAGAGAGATATTTAATTATAACAAGTAAAAGGAATAATTCATTTCCTACATTGACATTCATATAATATCAAGTGGAAATGATCCAGAATTTTAGACATATCCCTATGACAAATTTATGAGAGATTAGAGATGAGTTGCCCAAGGTAGCCAGACAGGGATAGGTTGTGATGTTAATCATTGTGAAGAATACCTACATTGATGAAGTTATATATCAAACAAGGTATAAACCTGTATACTGAAGAATGATTTATTTATTTTTAACCAATTGCTTCTTCCTTCTTTGCTTTTCTATCATGTATATTATTTATACTAACTTAATCAAACAGAGAGGATGTCTATAGGAGGAAAAAGGGAATGAAATAGGATCAAAAGTATCCCTTTTTTTCTGGTTCAGCACCATGGTGATGTGAATCAGAGTAAATGATCCATGGGCTCTGGTAGACAGGATGTTTCACCAGCTGCTTCACAGTTCACTTCACATCTATCCAGATGGGGCAAGCCAATCAAATCGAATCAGTGCTGATCCTAAAAAGTCACCTCTGTGTCAGCATCGCCTGAATTTTTCCCCAAAGTGAAAAATGAAAAGTGATACTCAGGCAAATGTTCTATTTTATATCACTCACTGCCCAGAGAAAACTTATTTGTTTGAACTCTACAAATAATGTATTAAATTCATCCAAAAGATGCATTCAAAGAGCCCAAGAGACTTTACTGCAATATAATTAGGCGATTCTTCCTTATTCTGAATATCCTTAAGATGATCACTAAATAAAATATATTTATCCACTCTGGTAGAAGGATATATCCATGTCTTTTAAAGATAAGTTGACTGGTGTGATACTTAGGTAAAATACAAGAGACTAGAAGAGTTTGTGATGTCACTGAAGACTCTCCTACATTGCCCTTGCCTTTGTTTCAATCTTCTTTCTCACAATTTTGTTCAACAAATATTTCTCCAAAATGAACACATATTGCTTTATACATCTAATATATTGTTTATAGTTAGACAAATCATCTTTTCAGGCACTTCTGCCCCTGTCATAGCTTTGTGAAAGTTGTATTTCTGCAAATACACATTGTTTTGCCCTGAGAAAATTACAATCCATACATCTTCCTGGGAGAATTAGTTCTACATATACCTACCCTCAATCAAGAAGGGCTCTGTTTCTCCCTCTCAGTGCTAAAACCTTTCCAAGAGACCTTGGATATTTATTCACAGCAGCTACAAGAAAAGAGACAGAGAGCAAACAGCCTCCAACCTACAATCAGAAACAATTTCAGTGAAGTGGCCTCCAGGACTGCTGATATTGAATCCTTAGTACATAGAACTCATTTTATCTTCCTTGGTTTAGCTGATAACATCATGTTTGTCTAGTGTTTGCCGAATTCTTCTTGTTAGCTAGACTCTCCTAATCCTGGCCCCTATCAGATATGCTGAGTTCTTTCTACTTATGCCATGTTGCTATACAATCTCTGATTGGAAAACACAAGATCATGCCAATATCCTTTCACGGAATTTTGAAATGCGTTATCAATGAGAGACACTGCTATGCTGGATGCTGTGAGTCAAGTTATGAGGCAGGTGATGGGGATTCAAAACTGAGACCTACTTTTTTGTGTGACCCTGGATAAATCATTCACCCTCTTAGGTCTCCAGGGAAATTTCCAAAACTGTTTTGGTATTGATTGGCATTGGCAGAGGGAACATCCTTTGCTGGACTTTACTTTCAAAGATTCAGATCATTTTTTCTCTAAGCTTCAAGAAATTTAAAGAATTATTTTGAGACCCTGAAGACAGCTTATGTTCACATTTACAATTTAGTCATTAATGATCTTATTAATAATTCTGAACTGCTGAATCAAAGTTTCACTTGATTTATACTGGATATTGTTTTTAAGAATAATAATTGCTCTTTCCATGTTGTAAGAACAAGCTAGTTGGCTCCCTGAAATAGAGGGCTCTAGGAAGGCCTGAATTTAAATCCTTACTCAAACACTTAGTAGCTATGTGACCTTCTGCAGGCAAATAAACACACTGTTTGCCTTGGTTTCTTCAACTATAAAAAATGGGGATAATAATAGCATAGGGTTGTTTTTGAGTATCAAGTGAGATAATATTTGTAAAGCACTTGCTTAATTGCTTTTTTTCCTTTCTTCCCTTATTTCATAGTTTACAAAATATCTTTCTTCAGAATGACCTGGTGAGATAAGAAGGATAAGTTCTAATACCTCATTTTATAGATGGAAAATTGAGAAGTTAAAGGATCTGTTCTTGATCCCATCATTAATCATTAATTGTTCTTTATATCTGACTTTATTCCTAATGTAAAATTCCCTTAAAGAGAAAAAGATGAACAGAAGTTACAGTATTTAGCAATTGTTCATTGTTTATCTGGATTCCTTAAAACAAATTATGGGGCACTAACAATGCAACGTATGATGCAACATCACATAGAACACAAGTTAGTCATACCAGTGGGATGGCAAAGTATGGTAGAAAGAGCACTGCCCACATTCAGCTCATTTTCAAGTCTTGGCACTATTATTTATGAGTTCTATGAAGTTGGCCAAGTACATTCAACTCCTTGTACTCCCATTTTTTCATTTATAAGAGTAAGGTAATCTTCTATGTCCTTTCTGTTGTTGTCTGAATATTCATGGGTTTTCTTGGCTGATTTCATTTCCTTCTCCAGCTCCTTTTACAGATGAGGAAACTAAGGTAAACAAGGCTAAGTACTTCATTCAGGATCATACAGCTAATATTCTGAGACCAGATGTGAACTCAAGTTCTCTGACTCCAGACCTAGTACTCTATCTACAACATCAATTGTGTTATTTAATAGTCCAAAGTAATATTACCTTTTTCTGAGCAGTCATATTGATTCAGCCTCAATTGTATAACAGTATTTTTGTGTCTTTTATTTGTCAATACATTAATAATCATGGATTTCATCAGTGTGAGGATGCCTTCCATAGATATACAGCAAAACCATTCATTAATGTACTAATACTATTAGATAGACTCCGGGAGAGTAATTGACTCTCGTATAGACTCAGGAAGTCTACTCTCTACTCTGCTCTGCTCTACTCTACTCTACTCTACTCTACTCTACTCTGCTCTACTCTACTCTACTCTACTCTGCTCTAATCTGCTCTACTCTGCTCTACTTTGCTCTACTCTACTCTACTCTCTACAAGTGAGGTTCACAACTATGTCTAAACAAGAAGAAATTAATGTTTTTAGTGCTTTCATACCAAATGTGAGAAAATTAATGTTGAGTTTTCAAATGTAGAAAACTATTTATTCATCCTTATTTCCTCATGATTTTCTGGAAATTATACATTCTAGAGAGAGGAAAACTTATAGTTTTCTCTTGGTCTGTGTTTGTATTTGCTAGACTTCCTCAATGTCCATAAACAATTATTACCACTAGGAAGAACTTATAATGAATCTGTGCATTCAAGGACAGCAGAAGAAACCTACTTGACCAATGAATTCTGGTTATTTTTATTCTTGGAAGGATTGAACTAAGAAACAAGAAAATGCAACCATGTAAGATATCACCTGTGGCATGTATGAAAGGGAAAGGAAGTGGACCAATTATGTGAGAAAGTGATAAAAGATAGACAACCTGAATGCCTCACTGCTTTCCATGAAATACTAAAAGGACTAAAGTATTCATTTTTAACATTTTATTTATTTAAGGCAATGAGGTAAAGTACTGAAGGTCACACAGCTGGGCAATTATTAAGTGACTGAGGCTGGATTTGCTGGTGCTCTATCCATTATGCCACCTAATTTCCCCCAGTATTCTTTTAATGAAAAGAATCTAACTTTCAGGGGTAAATCCTCTATGAAGGATACATACAAAGATGACAAAGGATGAGTAGGTTCTTTCCTGTTTTGGAAGAGCAAGAACCTACATTAATGAGATCATGGGTCCATTGATGCATAAGAGGCAGGTTCCTGCTCTTTTAGCTTTGAGAGTCAATGAAGAATCTTGAGAAACATTCTAAGCATCAATAGTGATGAGTCATCTTATTTAAATGTCAACAAAGTGAAGGAGATTATAATGATTGCTCATGTTTTTTTATTCATAATAGCTTACCTTTGTATAACAAAAATCGCTATTTCTACATTGTTAAAAATTACAAAGTACTTTTCTCCAAACAAGCATATGTGAATCTTATTATCCTATTTTACAGGGGAAGAAACAGAAATTCAAAGAGGAGGGGTTCCCTTAAGGACACTCGGCTCTGGTAAGAATCTAAGAATAAAATAGGATATTCTAAAATACAGATAAAACAGTCCTTGCAACAATTTCTACATTTTTAAATATTAAAAATAATTTAATTGGCTATTAGGAGGATTTGAAGCAGGGGAGAGATAGGGAGAAGGCATGAAAATGATGTGTTTGTATTGTTTGTTCTGTTTGTGTTTAAGACTGCTTTGGATATTCTACCACATTAATTCATTTTCCCTACAAATCCCTGGTCCAGAAAATGAGATTCAGAGTTCACTTTGTAAAGACACAGGTTTCCCAGTTACCACTAGGACATGCTATCAGAAATAATAAGTAGTTTATCTCTCAGTTTCAGTAAAAGACCTTAGTATGTTAAAACAAACTCTAGTAAATCATTAACATTTTTTGTATGAATTAAAAAATAAAATTAAGTGCATCTTCTCTCTCTCTCTCTCTCTCTCTCTCTCTCTCTCTCTCTCTCTCTCTCTCCCTCTTCTCTCCCACTTCTCTCCCAGTTGTCATTATTGCTTTTGATCCCCATTTTAAAATCTGTGGATCATTTCCATATCAGTATAAGCTTGATATTGATTGACAAAATTAAGTCAAAACTTTGTTCAAAACACAACTCACTAATTCTAGGTTGAGTTAGACATGTACAAACATATATTCTGCTAATCTCAGCATCCTCACCGAAGATACAAAGACCAGACAGCATAGTGTCAGGGAAAGAGCAAGAACTGGGATAATAAGGATATGAATTCATTTGGTCATAGACCTACAACTGAAGGGAACATTAAGTTCCTTTGCATAAGTAGTAATTATCAAAGACTCAAGGCCTGACTCTGCTAGTCATTAGCTATATAACAATGAGAAAATCACTTCACCTCTGAACCTCATTTTCATTATTGGTTATCAAAGGGAAGTTAATCTTTTCATTATTCTACCTCTTTAATGTAAGGAAAACAATTTGGAATCCATAAAGTACCTTAAAATATAAGATATTGTTTTTATTAAATATGACAAATCTAAAGGAAAGGTTAACAGATGGTTGCTGACTTGATGTTTAACATAAGAGTAAAAATGTTAAAGATATCTTTCTTGAATTATTGCAAAGATATTTTCAGTTCCAAAGCTATAGATTTAGGAGGACAAAGTTATAGGTTGAATTTTTTCCCACATGTTTCTTTTTTCAATTTCTGTGCAGTTAATCTTTCTACCATAGCTATTAATCTTAGCTAACCAATAAGATGTTTATTATAACACAATTCATAATTCTGATGTGAGATTATAGCTATTTATCATGCTGATTTATTATATCATACTGCTCTTTGAGAGGTTGGATATGGTGATAGGAAAAGAATTAGAACATAGAATCTTTACTCTCCAGAAATTACACAAACCCATGTATAATATGTATGCAATTAAATGTTTTCTCAGAATCAGAGAATTAGAATGTTCCTCAGAGGCTATCCAGTACAAATAACACCTGAAAAAGAATCTTCAGCATAATATACTTGACAAATGGTTATTCAAGTTCTGTTTGAAGACTTTTAGCAAGTCATATTTACAGATAAAATGAGTCTAAGTACTGGTTCTATCATTCCTTGAATGACCTAGGAAATTCACTTAAATTCTTGGGGTCTCAGTTTTCTTATCTAAAGTATATCTGTGTATAGCTAATATGACTTCTTAAATGATCTTGTTTTGAGATGTTGAATTATTAGGATAATTTCTCTATCCCAAGTTTAAATTTTCTTCTTTGTGACTTCCTTTGTTCCTCTTGCTGCCTTATTCCACATGCCCTCAAATACTTAAAGGTTTTTTTCCCTGCATTTTCTCGAGAGGAATTAAGAATTTTTATTTTGTTGTTTTCCACATTCAATCCAGTGGTTTTGGGGAATAAATCCCACAATTTTCTTTTATTTTGAAATCATGGAAATTCAATTGGGGAAAGAAGAAGAAATAATATGTATGTCAGATTGAATTGGGGTGACTGAATTGAGATATCATTTGATTACTTCCTCTGCCTAGTAAAAATATATATATATATATTATATATAATTCAAGTCTGTGTATTGCATAAACTTGAATTCTTTGATATCATTCCTTTTTTTCCATCATTTTTCCCCCTCCCAAAAAACATGGTTGAAACTTGAAGATAGGGATTATTTCTTGTACTATGGTAAAACCTTAGTATCTGGGTCACCCAGAGAAGGCATTCATTGTGAATTTCAAAGGGGACCTGAGTTCAAATCCCACCTCAGAAACTATGTGAAGCTGATCAAGTCATTCAACCCTGATTGACTCAGTGTTCTCACATTAATAAAATGGGCTGAAGAAGGAAATGGCAAGTCACTCCAGTATCTTTGCCAAGAAAACCCCAATGGATTTCACAAAGAGTGAGACATAACTGAAACAACTAAACAGAAGCAGCAGCAGCAGGAGTTCAAGCAATAAATTAACTTTTGAATACTCTAGATATATGTGTTGGAGATCTGAAATTTGCTTTACATTAGTTTAAAGGTAAATTATTGAATCACAGAATATTTAAGGGAATAAGGAGTCTCAGAGTTCAACCAATCTGTGATATGAAGGAATAAGTAAAAGAGGAACTAGGAATCAGGTCTTATTTCTAGCCTTGACTTTAGAAATGACTAGCTATTTGATGCTGAACAAATATATATTAACTACTTGAGGATTTAGTACTTTATTTTTTTACTGTAAAATGAAATTGTGGTACTAAAATCCTAAATGAAATGACCAACTCTGACATTCTGTAAAGTTTTTAAAAATTTTCCTCCGCAATGGACTATATGTTCAGAATCCAAAATGTAAAAGAATCAGTTTAATTCTATAATTATGTTTCCAATTAATATCAATGTCCATAATCAATCCTCTTCCAACCTATGCTTCCACCTTTATGTGACAATACTCTCCCTCAAGCACTCTATCTTCAGATTGGTCTACTCATTCTTCTCTTTATACTTCTATTACACATCTCTATTCCATTGTACAGGTTGTCTCCTGTGCTCGGAATTCTTTCCCTTTTCATCTCTGACTCCTGAAATTCTCTACGCAATTCAAGTATCATATCAAGTGTCATCTCCTACATAAAACCTGTCTTGACTTATCTAAATATTAATAATCTTCCCTTCCCTCCTCAGAAAATTAATGTCATTTTATTTGCATATATTTTGTAATTATTTATGTATATGATGACAAAAACGGTTTTCATTTTTATTTATGAATCTCCAGAAACAATCCTGATGCCTGCTAAATACATCACTGGTGAAAATGAATTGAATTATTGCAGGAATTACAAGCATAACACCTGTTGGCAATCAATTACATATCAATATATCAATAGTGATAGGAAGGTGAATCTCTGCTGCCAGGTCCTTAATTCTGTTTTCTAGTTAGACTAGGTATTTACAATAAACTACATTTTCTATGAAAATAAAACCAAAAACTTTTCATAACTTGTAGCCTATAATCAAGTCAGTGTCACATTGGAGGCTCAGGATCTATTCCAGTTAGCACCCCCCTCCAAAGAAATGCTGCCATTTGCTCAGTTATATCACACAGCTAATCAATGCTAAGGCTGTGATTAGAGTCAGGTTGTCTTGATTCCTCATCCTTTACTCTTTTCACTATTCCATTAGAGCAAAGAGCTTAATAGCTTTTTCTGTTGGAACTTTCAATTATCTTTACCAGTGAAGACCAGATAGTAATTGAAGACTTCAAATAAGTTATCTGAATGCTTAAAAAAGAGTGATCAATTTTATTGAAAACATCTCAGGATCTTTACTTCAATATTAAAATGAATGTGTTATTTTTCTTCGCTATTACTGCCTGTGTTAATCCGGTAGTGATGGTAGTGCCACAGGCTCCATAAATGAATATGAACCAACTATGAAATTTTAATCTTGTTTCTCCTTCCTTCTTCTTTCTCTTGTCTTTGTTTTTCTCCTTCCTGCAACCAGAGCTCCACTGATTTGTCTCTCTCTACCTCTGTACTTCTTTTCATCCTTGAGTTCTCTTCTCTCTCCCTTTCCATTCATTCCTCTTTATCTCAGAGCCTGGGGATATCAAAATAACTTCACTTTAGCCTTGTAGAAAATGGTTGCACTTCACTAAACTTCTTTCATTCTGATTTTCCTCAAGTAGTTGCAAAAGAAAACATTTTGGAAAAAAAAGAAATGAATTCTCCTTTGCATAGACTAGTAAACTGTAATTTCTTCGACTAAAATTCTCTTCTTGAACCAGAATGCTCAAAACTGTCCTACAGTTTCTATAGTTCTTCAATATCAATAGCTTTTGTATTTCCTTAAGTTGACCCTTTCCTCTCTCTCTACTATGATGAATATGGCAGTAACAAGAAGTCCTACCTACTATTTGACCAGAACTATATTCTGAGAATTTTCAAGCCACTCAAAAATATTTTCTTAGGAAAATACATGATATGAAAATATTTTTGCTTATTGCAATCTATGTGACATTCAATACAAGTCACTGTACCTCTTTGGTCTCCATTTCTCTAACTACAAAACAAGTAAATTTTGCACTCTAAATCATTAGAATTTCAGTATATGCCATCTAAATGCTCATTGTAATATCTTAATTTTTAGAAACTTCTAAATTTAGCTAACATTAAAAAGAAAAGATATTTCCATATGTAAATTAGAACAGTAGAAAGAAAATATGCAAAATCATGAAACTGTATTATGGTTAGCTTGAGCATATTTTTATGTGTAATATGTGTGGGCATACATACATTTCTACATGTATAAATTCATGTTTTAAATATCTATCATCTATCTATCTATCTATCTATCAATCTCTAATATATAACTTGCAAAAGTTGTCCTGCTTGTTTCTGTTTCTCCCTTCCATTTTTAAAGATATTTCAGTGACCTTTTTTTTTCTTGTTTCAACAATTAACCTAACCAGACAAGAGGTCACTGATTTTACAGTGCATAGTTTATATTATCCTTATTTATGTTAACATATTTCCTTGCACTTGCCTCCTCTAAGGTTTATCTATGACTTCTGTATAAATTCACACTGCTGTAATGGTATCTTCTTACTCTTCTTCCCCATGAGCATAGTAGATCGAATGTTGGACTTAGAATCAGAAAAAATAGGGTTCATGAGGTTCAAATCCTGCCTCTGATGCCTATATTACACTTTGATTTATACCTTTTTGATGATCCATTTATCTGTTGTGATATCTATGAGGATGGGTGTCATGAATTAATTAAATTTTGCATCTTTCTCAGAACCTAGTACAGTACAAAATTGATGGATTTATTCCTTGAATGAATTAATGGATGAATCTGCTAGATTGATCAAATATAGAATGGAGGCTCATTTTACTAGTTCCGAGTGAGACTAGAACTTGTGTTCCTCGTGGGGATCCCTCATGATAACATTTTATTCCTCAGAAGGTTGTAGTTAAAGATTGAAATAAGTTGATATAGATAGGTGCACTGTTCCCTCTCTTGCATATTATTTAATGTAGTTCTAGAAATGCTAGTTATAACAGACAAGTAAACAAAATTAAATAATGAGCAACAAATTATTCCTATATGCATATGACATTATGGTATATTTAGAAAAACCATAGATATAGACAATCAATGGGGAAACCAGCAAATTAGCCATATGCAAAATAAATTCATAAAATCATAATCAGTGTTTCCATCTGGTATTATCAAAAACCAAGTAGAAAGAGAGATAACAGAATTTTTTCAAAACAAAATTCAGAAAGCCTTTGGAGTTAACCTGGCAAAACAAGGCAATCATTATGTAAATGAAACTTAAAATATTTTCGGCAGGAGTAAAGCTAAAATAAAAAAAGAAAGATATGAACTATCCATATTGTAAATAATGTCAGCATAATACATTTTAAAAATAGAAGGCAGATTGTGATTTCATTAGTATAAGGGGAGCCAATATGGTTTAGTAGAAAGACAGGTGACCTTAGAATCAGTATGAACTGGGTTCAAGTCATATTCCTGCCAATGGGGTTGAGCCAGGCACTAAACTGTGAATAATACCAGACAAATTTCTAAGACTAAATTCCAGAGAAGGTTCCAAAAGATACTGGTAGAGGCATTTCCTTTATTGGGACTACTTCTCAGTATGGTGCCTAACATTTATGAAGTATTTTACCAAAAAAAAAACTGTCCTGCTAACTAAACAAATGAAATCATTTTCTTGTTTCAAAAAATACGTTCCCAGCAAGGAAACTGATCAAAGAAGACTGGCATCTACTATGTAATCTTATAGTTTCTGGGGACTTGGCTAGGGTTACATAGCTAGTATATGCCAAAGTCAGAATTTGAACCCAGGTTTTACTGACATCCAAAGCTGTTTTTTTCCTTATTCCCTGTACACACATTGTCTCTTTTGTGTGAAGACAGATTCATAATTCTTAAGCTTATATATTTATGAAAATAGTCTTGGCTAGTAAAAGTTATAAGGGTTGTTAAAAATTTGCCATGGACTTCGAAATACTGTCAAAGATCACTGAAATAATCGATGGATACTTCTAA
This sequence comes from Macrotis lagotis, assembly GCF_037893015.1. Classification (NCBI taxonomy): domain Eukaryota; kingdom Metazoa; phylum Chordata; class Mammalia; order Peramelemorphia; family Peramelidae; genus Macrotis; species Macrotis lagotis. Next base: position 199,110,348 of record NC_133658.1, read on the forward strand.
CTTTTTGTGATTTGGTATTTTTCAAATAAACACCAAATCACTAAGCTGTTAGATCCAAATTTTAGAAATCAATATTTAAGCAAGATCACATAGTAGATAAGGTTTTATTTCTGAGCTCTACCAATTAGTAGCAGTGAATTCTTAGATTAAGTCACACAACATCTTTGAGTGTCACCTTCTTTGTCTATATGGTATTTACATTTCTCAATTTCATGAGCTTCATGTAAGGATAAAAAAGATGCAATGTGTATAAATTATTATATTATATTATATTATATTATATTATATTATATTATATTATATTATATTATATTATATTATATTATATTATATTATATCATATCCTATCATATTATAAATTATTATATTATATTATAAATTATTATGAATGCATAAATTTCAAGTAAATGTGATCACTTCTAATTAGAATGATTAAAGTATGCTTCACTATATCAGAAAAAGAACCATAGAATTTCAGAATCTGAAGAGATATTTTAAAGCTTCCAATCTTAGTCATAAATGAGAAGGAAACAGCTCAAGAACATTTCTAGCATTTGTTTATCCATTTTCTAATAATAATAGTTCACACACACAGAGTACTTTATGTTTTAAATTTTTTTCTCATTTTAATCCTGTTGACTAGATAGTCTAAATAGTTTCATTCTCATTTTATAGATCAAGAAACTGAGGTACAGAAAGCTTAAATGATCTGGAACTCCTTGGTCAACTGTCAAGCAAATTTGATTTGAGCACTATTTTCTCCTGACTCCACAATCACGTTTCTCCTCCTCAATATTGTTATCTTACTCCATCCCAAGGAACCTGATGACTCTTCAGGGGATGGGACTGGATTAGTAAAGTTATTGTCATAGAGGATTCCCTACAAGGAAACCATCTTACAGTGTATAGTGGTATAAACTTTGAAACCTACAGTCTTAGACATTTTTCTAGGGCTACTGAGCTACTTGTTCGAGTCACAAAGCCATTATTTGTCAGTGGTGGGACTTGAATAGAGGATTTCTAGACTTTGAAACTTACATCTTTCCACTATCCCACATGAAATCACCTCTACTTAGGGACTGTTTCTTCTCAAATATAAGGTATATTAGACATTGATACAATATAACAAGTGCTGATTCTAAAGTCCTCAGACTTTAGTCCGAAGATTTATATTTCATCTCCAGTGCTTGTTACCTATATGACCTTGGTCCCTACTGGGATAGAATGAAGGAATTCATAGAATGAAGTTCAAGAACCTAATGTCTAAAAATCTACCAGTTTTTCTTTATAAAATCCTTAGTACTAACCAATCTCATTTTATCTTAAAGTCTTTTAAGCCTTTATCATATCATCACTCTTCTATAGGATAAATAATCACAGTTCTTACAAAGGATCCTAATTTTACATAGATTTTAGTTCTGGTGATTTTCCTCTGGTAATTCCTCTAAAATGTACTACCTAGAACAGAATGTAGTACTTTAGACATAGTTTAGGCAGGGCAGAAGACAGCTAAGCACATTGTACAATAACTTTGTATACAAAATGTTTATTGTGTTGAGTTGACTATCATGTCCCTTGCTCCAGATATTACAGTTCTATTAATGTAGTTTAAGATCACATTGGCATTTTTAGCTGTCATGTCATACAGTTGACTCATTTTTGAGCTTGCAGTCCTCTAAAACCCTAAGGTCTTTTTCACATTAACTGGTATCCAGGCATGCCTTCCCTATTCTGTACTTGTATAGTCAAGTGTAATAAAGCTACTGTGTGATAACAACAGCCAGCAGTGCCAGATAAAAGCTGTCATTTGACAACAGATATTGAGTATTTGCTGTGGATTTTACAAAATAGTAAAAAAGAAAGAATCCTTGCTTCCCCAGAGCATCCAGAATACATTTATGAAGAAATGGGGCCGCATTTTTTTTATTCTGAAGAATGAACCATGTCTTAGAAGAAACGTGCCATTCAGATTTATTTATGGACACCTCTGCAAAGTAATATCACAGATACTCAGCTGCACCAAACAGCAATCATAAAAAATAAAGGACATGGAAGCACAAGGCACAATTATCGAGTCCCAGTTTGGCAAGACAGGCACAAGCAGTAAAATGCTGACTTAAGAGACTTTGTCTAATTCTCCAGAGGCTCAACACAAACTTCAGAGTTCATTAACAAGCCTGGGTTCCTTCTCAATTGGCTTCTGCTTTAAGGAAGGTCATGATTAAAATTCAGAGTTAATATGAAAATAGTAAGTTGACTTGAGGCAACTACAGACACAATTTGTTTGCTTTCATTTGACTGTCCTTTTACTTGTAGTTATCATCACCCACAGCAGGACAGTAATACTTGAACAGACTGCAAACCATTGAAGTTGGAAGGTTATGTTTAGTTTCTCCTTAAATAAGGATATTGATTAGATCCAAATTCACTGTGAAATCTTTGTGAGAAGGGAGGATCTTTCTATTCATCACCCAGTTTAGACATATTAGCTAAATCTCATTCTTGTACATCATAGCATCTCTGACTTGGATTTCAGAAGTAATCTGGTCTAACTGAACAAGAATCCCATCCTCTCTGCAACATTACTCCAAAGTGATTATCTAGGCTGTGCTTTATGATTTTTAGTAAGGAGCAGTTTGGGGGTGCAGAGTGCTGGGACTTTGTGTTAGGAAGACCTGAGTTCAAATCTCAGTCCCAGCTCAGAGACTTATTAGCTGTGCAGTCCTGAGCTAGTCATTAAACTATGTTTGCCTCAGTTTCTTCACCTATAAAATGAGCTGGAGAGGGAAATGGTAAACCATTCTGATATCTTTTCCAAGAAAACCTCAAATGAGTCAGATATGGGGGCAGCTAGGTGGTGCAATAGATAAAGCACCAGTCCTGGAGTCAGAAGGACTTGAGTTCAAATGTGACCTCAGGCACTTAATAATTACCTAGCTGTGTGTTCTTGGGCAAGTCATTTAACTCCATTGCCTTGTAAAAACTTTAAAAAAAGAAAGAGTGAGATATAACTGGACAACAACAATAATGGTGAATTCTTGAGCCCCTGAGGCAATTCATTCAACTCTTGGATTACACAATCTGGAGGTACTTCTTCCCTTCTACCCCTCCACCCCCACCCCCCTGCTTATTTCAAGCAAACTATTTCCCCTGCAACTTTTAGTCAATGAGATCAAGTAAAATTGATTCATTCCTCTAATCTAGATACATTCCTTAAGATTCTAAGAGGAAGGAATCTTGTATTTTTTCAATTGTAACAAGTATTTTGTTAGACTGCCAACTTCTTTGGCATTTTGAGCACTATTTTAAGCCATGATTAACCTTAAAAGGTATATTATAACTATTTTTATAAATAATATTTAGCTTCAGTATGAGCATTAAATTATAATTACTATTTACATTGAAATAAATTTCATGCATAAAATGTCATAATTATTAATTTGCCATCCCTGTTTCTAACAAAATTCTTTGTCCAATAATCCCCTGGATTTATACATTTATTTTTAGCATAAATGATATACTTTGTCAAATCTTTTTCCACATAATTGAGATAATTGGATATTTTTGTATATTTTTGCCCTCATTGTTATGTTGATAATTTTCCTATTGAACAATACTTGGACCTCTTGTAAAAATCTGCTCTGATCATAATAAAATGATTTCTTGGATGAATTTCATAGTCTGATAAGACTTTAAATTTTTTGACTCAGTATTTTAATGATATTGCTCAATAATTCTGCTGCTGTGCTTTATTATTTATAGTTTATGTATGGGAAATATATTTGTTTTATAAAGAAAATTGGTATGGTATTTGTTTTCTCAATTTTTGAGAATTTTTTTATAAGGATGGTACTAATTACTTTTCCTAAACTGAATTATTTCTATTTGTTGTTCCTTTTTCAGTTTGAGTATTTCATCTATGATATTCCTCTTTTATGATCTTAGTTTGGTTAACATATAACTGGGCATATTTGGTGATAATAATGCTTTTTATGTTTCAATCATTTGCTATTTTGATTTGATTTTCTGCCTTTTTAATCAGATTGCCTGAAGAGTTATCAATTTTATAATTTTTTCTCCAAAGAAATAATGTTTGTCTTTCATTTTCAAAAAAGATATGACATCAAGGATGTGATACCATGACAAACACATCTGGGTCCAGTGACCAGATATGAATAAGGATGACTGGTGAGTGCTGGGATGTGAAGCAGTCAGAATTCAGTGACTTGACCAAGATCACATAAGTAGTGGAAGCCAAGTGTCTGAGCTTGGATTTGAATTCCTGTTCTCCTGATTCTAAGGTTCAGTGTTCTATCCACTGTACTACTTGCTGCTCATTCCAAAGAAATAGCCTGTAGATTCATTAATCATTTCTATTTTTGCTTACAGTTGATCTATTTCTATTCTAATTTTTAAATATTTCTTTTTTTGACTTATTTAAGTATGTTTTCTAAATTTTTAAAATGCATATTCAGTTCAGTAATTTTTCCTTTTTATATAAATTAGTGTATGTTATATAAAATGTTATATTTTTCAGCTTAATATTTTTTCTTTCTTAATTATTTTTAAATGGTTCTTTGAGACATTCATTGTTTAGGATTTTGTGTTTTGTACTCAGGTTTTTTTTTAAGCTTCAGGCCCCAGCCTTCTATACATTTCTTTTTTTTTTTTTTTTTAGGTTTTTGCAAGGCAAATGGGGTTAAGTGGCTTGCCAAAGGCCACACAGCTAGGTACTTATTAAGTGTCTAAGGCTGGATTTGAACTCAGGTGCTCCTTACTCCAGGGGCGGTGCTCTATCCACTGTACCACTTAGCTACCCCTCTTCTATCCATTTCGCAACCTAGTTGATCCGCAATGATGTCAAGAGTTTAAGATATCTTTTGGTCATCCAGTTTCAGACATCTGAAGAGCAGTTGGATATGCAAGAATGGAGGTCAGCTGAGAGACTGGGGCAGAAAAGGTAGATGACAATTAAATTTATGGAAATTGATGAGATGACCAAGTAAAGCAATATATAAAAAGACCAAAGGAGATGATCTATGATAGAATCCTGAGGGACATCTGTGGTTAGAGGGCATAATTTCAAAGAGGACATAGCAACAGGTGAGAGAGAAGATACAGTCAGGAACAGGAGGAAACTCAGGAGAGAGTAATGTTCTGATAATCTAGAGGAAAGAATCTCAGGAAGAAGACAGAGATCATCATTTCTGCAGAGAGGTCAAGGAGAAAAAGAAACAGGCTTTTGCCTTTTGTTATTCTTCTATGGGTGTGTTTGAAAAGGGAGGAGTTGAGTTCTATTCCAAGCCCTTGGATGACTTGCTCAGTCCTGTAGGCTGTCAGTAGCTTGTCAGTACTAGGAGGGGCTGTAGAGTGAATGTATGAAGGGTCAGGAATTTGTTTTCTCTGCTATGAGTTCATCAGGTTGTTATCTTGTTAGTAAGTATTCTTGGTGTCCTAGATCATGGAGACAAGTAAAATTGTTTGATCATTTAACCTAATTAATATTTTAGAAAGGTTCAATTGGTAATGAGGATCAGAAAAAAGTTACATCATTGGCCACATGACCTGAGTTCTCAAAAGAAGGATCTCTAACTAAAAACGACTATACAAAACTATGCTCCAAAGTACTAAAAATAGAACACATGCACATTAAAACAATACTGAAATTTCTCATACTTTGCAAGCTGGCAAAGATGACAAGAAAAATTAGGGGAAAAGCCAACATTGGAGAGTGATGGAAATACCCACATAATTGTAATTTCAGTGATTGTAGAGCTATGAAGTTGTCCAATATTCTGGTCCAATAAAAGTGAATAAACTGTCCATCTTTGACCCAGTCCTTCTTCTTAACCACATACCTCAATAGGGTCAAAGGCAGAAATAGAGATTTGTTATATACTAAAGTATTCACACATTTGCTCTCTTTGTGAAAGCAAAGAACTAGAAGAAAGTAAGTATCATTGACTGGGGAAAGGTTAACAAAATACCTCTTGCATATTAATATAATGTAATATTACTATATAGCAAAAATTATGAATATAAAGAAGTTTAGAGAAAAACTTGAAGATTCGTGTGAACTAATGTAGAGTGAAATAAGCAGAACTCAATAATGCACACAATGATCGCAATGCTATTCTTGAAAAGATCAGTGAAAGAAACCCGTATTTGAAACAACTAAAAAAATCAGGCATGATCCTAGAAAAGAAAAAAAAATGAAATATATCTACCCTCTTCATATTAGAGCATTAGGGGACTTTTTAGGGTAAAATTTGTTTGCATTGCTAGTCATAGTCACTGTATCAGATGTTTTTGCTTCACTGAATTATTTTATTACAAGGAAGTAAGTTTGGAGAGTATTTGGCATGAGAAGGCAGATTAAGAAAGATTAATGAAGTAAAAATAAAAAAATCAACAAGAAATTTTTTAAGCACATGTTTTGTGTTATTTTGTTCAGTCCCTTCTTGGGAAACTTTTCCATAGGCCTCTTGGTATTCTAGTTTCAGTTCTTTTTCTCCAGTACTTATACCTGTACTACTCACTTTACATATATATGTATATATATATACATATATATGTATATATATATATATATATATATATATATATATACATATCACCTTGTTTAGCAAGTCATCTTTCCTTGTATCTTATCTTTCCCATCATAAGAAAGAGGTAAGGATCTTCTCTATCATTGCACCACCCAAAGTATTCATATTATTCTAGGTAAGCATTTAACAAATATTTCTTGACTGAATTCAATAGTGAATTTTTTTTTCTTATACAAAGTTTTAAATTTAGCTGTTAATACTATAAAGTATGAGTCAGTCAAAAGCAACTTTTTTTTGTTCTCATTATTTATCAAAGCAAAAAGCAAGACATTCATAATGTAGAGGAGCTGAAAAGGTGCATGTGTGTGGCTGTGTATAGGGGAAACAATCATGATTCAAAGGCAGAAAATTTTCCTGCTAAGCAGAGAGAAGGACATAATGAGCCCAAATGCCCACATGCCAGTGGAAATATAAAGTCAGTACAAATAGAATTTTTCTCATTGTGATGCAAAATGCAGAGGCTTTACAATCAACATAAAGGACTTTTGAGGTGGGCTCCATGAAGTTAAGAAATTCTTGCCATTGGCAAGATTTGAAATCATTATAAACACATCTGTGTAGTCTAGCACAAGTTTTAAAGAGAGTAAAATAAAAGAATTAATTCATTCGATGAATGATTCAATAAAAAAGTCAATTTATATGTGAAAAAATTTGGTCAAAAGTTAGGACAGTATTCAAAAACATAGACATGATAGGTGAGCAAATGACTTTGGTGGCCCTAGGGCAAAAATTTGGCTAAATTTGTTATCTTTTTTCACTTCCTTGTGAGAAGGACCTAAGCCTAAGTGCTGGCCTTAGAGTCAGGAGAGGCATGGGTTTGTATTTTTTCTCTACCACTTAATATCAATGTGACCAAAGGCAAGTCAGTTAATTTCTGAGCATGCTCTATAAAATGAGGAGTATAATACCTTCAGAATGTTCAGAAGAAAACTCAAAGGCTTATTATGAAGATCAAATGAGATAAAATATAGAAAGCATTTTGTAAACCTTAATACATATGGTATATTTTATGAGTTGCTATCTTTCAAATTGTATTTAAAATACCCATCCTTTAAGGACCAATTGAGACCATAGAAAATATGTTAAAATGTTAACTTGAATTGACATTTTTATGGAATCACAAAATCATAGAATTTCAGAGTCACCTTTTTCAGTTAGTCTTCTTGACCACTCCAGGGAGCTCTCCTATTTCTGAAGAATCCTTAATGGTCTGCACTTCTCATTAGAAAAAAATAAGAATCATGTGCTGCCATTGCTTAGACTCTTATCTAGCCTCATTTTTCTGCTGTACAATTTATTACTAATTTTTTACATACTTATGTCTTGCTTCCCTGACTAGATGGCAAGTACTTTGAGATCAGGGCTTTTACCACTTATTTCTTTGTATGCTTCTCAACATCTTACAAAATAACTTTTTTATATCAGGTACTCAAAAGGCAAACAACAAATAAATCATCCAAAGTGCTTCATAAGTGGTTCTAATGTTAAGATTTTACTCTCCTTACAACTCAATCCACACTGGTTACTTTAAGATGTACAAACTTCTTTTTCTCTTGAAAAACCTGAGATTTATAGAAATATTATCATCTTCACTTCCATAATTCCATTCACTGATGGCTGAAGATATCCTGGGTTTGTTTGTTTACAAAAAATCATTTCATTCCATTTTATTTGTTTCTTCAGTTACTAAAAGAAAGCTTGTTCTCTCTTTCTACATAAATACAAGATAACCTACAGAAATAGAGAAAAATCTTGGAAGCTAGTGGCAAATACCAAATGGCAAAGCAAAAAATTATATCATAGAAAATTCTTGGTCTGATGACTATTATTATATATCCAGTCTTGCAGAAATTCAGTCCAATTATATCCGATAAATAGATTCATTGAACTAAAAGAGTGAGGAACCTTTGTCACTATGTAGTCCATTCCCTAATTTACAGATAATTAAATAAAGGTCTAGGAAGGTTAGGAAATTTGTCTAAGGTCACTTAGGTAACGCAGGCTTAGAGGTAATAATTAAACCCACTTCTGACTCCAGACCCGTTCCTTTTGAAATTCAGGCCTATATTACTAGGTACTCAGATTATTTTGCTAATGCCATATAATAGACTCCAAATACTTTTTTTTTTAACTCTTCCTTGTAAATAAAATTTGTTTAAAAAGAAGATAGTAAAGGAAAGATGACCTTCCCTATCCCAGAGCATATGGCCAAAGGCATCTGCTGTTAATGAGCTCTATCATCCATAAAGAGTAAATAGGTTTATTAATTTACTCAGCTGGAAAATGTTTGTTGTTAGCAGACAGTGTTCATCTGATCAAAAATTTAATTCATATTTCCTGTCACCATATATTTAATAAAACATTTTGACAACAGCTTTCAAATGTTGCAAAGATTTCAATGCCCTAAAATATAGAATCTAAAATTTATTAGGATAGTGACCAAGGCTAATATAATTAGCCATCACCCATCATCTTCCTCAGATATCAGTCTCAATTGCTTCTGGTATCATCCTTTATTTGAAATATCCTACTTTTTATAGTAAGTAAAATACATTATGAAGTTTTATCAGAGGTTGGTTCTAGTCCTGGCTTTACCACTAATTAGTTAGGTCATCTACCAAAAAAATCATTTGACTTCTCTGGGACCTAGTATCCTGATTCATAAAATTAAGGTTTTATAGAGCATAGTGGCATTGGAACCAGAAGACACTGGATCAGATTCCAAATCTGTCACTTACTGTATGTATTACTTCATGAGTTCAAATTTAGCTTCAGACACTAGCTATGTGATCATGGGCAAGTCATTTAACCAGTTTCCTCATCTATAAAATGAACTGGAGAAAGAAAGAGCAAACCATTCTAGTACCTTTGCCAAGAAAATCTCCAAAAAGGAGTCATGAAGAGTTGAACACTCCTGAAAAGCACAACAAAATCTGTTTTTACTGATATCCCCATCTATCAAGAAATGATTTTTTATGACAGGTTAGATAATGTTTGAGGTTTCTTCTAGCTTTAGTTCTATGATTTTTATGATTAGAGGAGATTAAGATCATTTTTGGCTCTAAAATTTATGATTTTTGTGATTCCAAAATGATGCAAATTCAAGTTATATTTTAACATCTTTTCCATGATCTGGAGTTTTAAATATTTTCATAACTTAGAATTTTCACAGATTCCGCTTTAACAACTTCAATTTAATGGTGCAAATGCTTATTAAGTGCCTACTATGTACATAGCACTGCTCAAAACTTGTGAATAAAATCTTTTCAATAGTAATTGAGGTTCATAAAAAGCAGAACTATATAATCAGACTAATGGAATCCTTTATAATTCTAGAGTAGAGCTGAACATGCACACTAGGCAGAACTACTTGTATTCATGTACTTTCATGAGGTACTTGTTCGTTCATTCCACTTGATAATTAAGTGAGATGAGAAATGGATTCAAAAGGCATCTGAGGAAAATCTTGTATATAATTTTCTGATTGAGCAGAAGACATCTTTTGCTCTGCAAGTTATACAGACTGTTTCTCATTGGAGGCATGTTTTCCTCAAGAGAATGGCTCAGTTCAATGTCGTCATGCTAATTGAAATGTTTCTGAGGTAGCTTGCAATTTCATTTCATAATTTTTGAAGAGATAGCTGGTGCCATTAATGCCAGGTGCAGCTAATTCAAATGTGGTACAGCCTGAAATGGCATGAAATATCATTTCTGAAGGGCTTTGCAGCCTTTTGTATTAAGCCTCATAAATTTATTATCTTACTTCACAGTTTGATATTCCAACAAACCACCTTAAATTGGGAAGGAGCTGAATAAGCGAGAATTCTTCAAGCAAAGTATGGATGACCCCGCAGAGTAGTGGGTGACAGAAGAGATTCATTTTGAGATTTGACTGGGCTTCTAAAGTCCTTTCCAGTATTGATATTTGGCAGTTCTATGACTGTTCTTTTCTTAGTTGAGGTGGGAGTGTCTGATTCAGACCTATGATTTCAATGGTATTGCAAACTGCCAAAGGGGAGTGGGGAGAACCTCTAGAAATTCAGATTGGTCCTTATTCACTGGTTAAAAACATAGAGAGGACACTGAGTGGTTAACTGACTTGCCCAGGGTCATAGAGGCAAGCAGAAGGAACTAATCTCATGACTTTAGAACCAGTTTTCTATTGCCTATATATTGCTGCCTCTTCTGCAAATTTCAATAAGTACACACACACACACACACACACATATATATATATATATATATATATATATATATATATACAAACACACATACATATATTTATATATATGTATATATTAACACCAACAGTTCTATTTAAACTTGAGGGGACAAATTCTCTGGCATCCCCTTGGGATTCATTCTGGAACTGATGCTGTTTAATGTTTTCTTCAGTGACTAAAATGATAAAGGAGAGTGGCCTTGCTAAATTAGATGACAACCCCAAGTTGAATGAGGTGACTGATACCTAGGAGGAAAAGACAAGAATTCGAGGTTATCTATGAAAATTTTTGAGGAGAAACCATAAAAATGAATTTCATATACAGAAATACATATATCTCTGCCTATATATATATATGACATATCATATAAATATGTACATATGTATGAATAAGTATATATGCCTATATATATATATATATATGTAAATATAAATATATGTGAACAATTTGATCATTCAAAATGTGGGGGAGAATCAGATGACTCTTAAGACTTTTTTCTAACTTTAACTAGTATACTCTTATTCATTCATTCAATAGGTATTTTTTAAATACCTATATTTCAAGCACTATCTTAGGTATCAGGAATACCAAGACAAAGATAAAAAAAAATCCTTTCCTCCTCTATTCCAGTGTCTTACTACTTGTATCTTTGATCCCCTCTATTTCCTCTTATTTTATCTAGAAGCTTGTTTCTTTTATCATTTTTCTTTTTCTTATCATCATTCTCCAATACATTGGCTCCTTCCTTGCTGCTTGCAAACATTTCATGTATCCTTTTAAAAAACTAGATTTCCCTGGATTTGAATGCCAAATTCTTAAGTCAACATCTTCTCTTTCTGTCTTTGTTGCTTTCTTTTTCTCTGACTCTATTTCTGTGTCTTTCTGTGTGTTTCTGTCTCTGTCTTTGTCTCCTGTCTGTCTATATCTGTCTGTGTCTATCTCTGTCTTTGTCTCTGACTCTCTGTCTCTCTGCCCCTCTGCCCCCCCCTCTTTATCTCTCCAAATTCATAAAGTATTATTTGCTTTTGTTTGCCTTTCTATCTTTACTATCAGAACATTTCACTCCCTTGGAATTTGGGTTCAGACCCTATCCCTCTAGGAAAATTACCTATTAAAGGTGACCAGTGTCCTCAACTGCTAAATGTGATATCCATTTAACACCTTATCTGCAATCTGTGATATAGTTGGTCATAATAATCTCTGTCCCAAATTAGCATTTATTATCTTCTAAGTGCCATACACTATGCTTAGTGCTGGGGTTTAAAGAAAGTGTGTGTGTGTGTGTGTGTGTGTGTGTGTGTGTGTGAATTCCTTGCTCTTAAAGGATTTGAAGTATAATGGGGAGACAACATGCAAAAGCCCTATTCTGTACAAACAAGATTTATTCAGAATGAATTGGGAGAAATCTCATGAGGGAAATTAAAGAAAATTAAGATTAAAGAGTAGGAAAGGGAGAAAAGGTAGTACTTTAACTGAGATGTGAAAGAAGTAGATAAGCTAGGACATGAATAAAAGGAGGGAGAACATTTCAGCCATTGAGGACAGTCAGTAAAAAATGCTAGAATTGAGAGATGGAACAGTGTCCCTTGATTGAACTCTACTTGGAGTAAAGTGAATTCTAAGAGGACTGAAAAAATAGAAAATTTCCAGAACATCTCTGCCTAGTTTTCCCACTGGAATCAGCAATTTAACAAATCTAAATTAGAGCTCATCCTCTATCCCCTCAACTCTTTCCCCCCCTCCAATTTCCTTGTTTCTACTGGGGCAACCAGCATCTTCACAATCATTCAGTTCAAAAACTGAAGATCATCCATGACTTTTCTTTTCTTCTCACACTCCTACATCCACATCCACCTTAAGGTAGGTCCTAATCAACTCTAAAACTTTCCAATTAATCTCTGAGACTTCTGAATTTCTTTTTTCCTAATCCTCCTCCACTTGGTTATTAAATAATCTTCCCTATGGTACACTGGTCTGCTAGGAAGTTTTGTATATAGATTCTAAAAAGAATAAATTATTTAAAATAATTCAGAAAATGGTTGGTTTAAAATTTACTCTACCTGCAATTTCAAACAGATATAGGAATGTTTATTCATGTTAAAATAGCTATGAAGGCTAAAACCTTCCGTCTATACTATGATGCTCTACCATCTGACCTTTTTCCATTCTGCTTTTCTTTTGTATCATATTTTTTCATGAAACATCCATGTTTATCATAATGTTATAAAGTTATTTTCTAATAATATGTAGTATTTCTATACCATTTTATAACTATCATCCCATTTTCTCCTTATAAAACCTCTGGAAGGCAAATACTATTATTATTTATCATTTAAAAATAAGGGAACTGAGACAGATTAAGTAGTTTTCTCAGTCACATAGACAGTGTCTGTCTGTGGTTGCATTTGAATTTGGACTTTCTTAACTCTATCTACAATGCCACTGTGCTACTAACAAATGCATAAAAATTTTCTGGAAAACAGAATTAAGTCATATTTCCTTAAGTGAAATTATTTGTAGGCCAAAGAACTCTTCCTATCTTTTATCCTTCAATTTTAGTTAACCAAATATCTTCTTCAGCATATCATTATCTTCACATGACTAGAGTTCAAAAAGTTGGTTTAAGTTGGCAACTGCACTGGCTTCCATTACGGCCTCATTAGTCATAAATTGTTCATTGGGCTCATGTCAACATTTATTTAATACCGCTGTGCAAATAATGCAGATACAGACAAAACTGAAATAGTCCCTGTTCTAAAGGAATTTATATTGAATGGGCACTTTCAATATGTACACAGAAAAGTATGACAGTTATACTGAGAAATTTGAAGAGGAAAGAGCCCTAACAAATGGAGGAAATGGGAAAAGCCTATGTCCTGTAAGAAGTAGGACTTGGACTGTACTCTGAAGAAAGACCAGGAGGGTCAGAGGCAGGGGGAGACTCTATGCAAAGGAACAGAGAGATAGGAGATGGAATAGTTGACATGATTTGATCAGAGTAGGTAGGGGAATAATGTAAGAAAAAAGTGATGGGAATCCTTTTTTCATGGGATTTAAATACCAGGATGAAGAATCTTGCCAATATCAATGTAAAGTTCAATTATAACAGTGATGATAGACGATACTCTTGTAGAAGTTTACTATTTAGCAATGGGACCAATTTCAACTGACATAAATTTTTTCCTCAATACTGCTACTACCATACAGAATTCTAGATTAATATTGTTATTCTGTCAAGTGACATTAGAGTTTTGTGATGCAATTTTTGTATTCAATTTTTATTGCTTCTTTAAATGGAAAACAACAATAGTCTTTTAAACTCATGTCTCCACATATATCATTTTTTATTGGCCAGTTCTTTGTTATTAGGTCTTTACTTTACCTGCACTTCCCCATTTTAGCACAAGATCACAGGTTATAGAGCTAGAAGCAGTCTTGGAAATCACCTGCTCTGATCCCTTGAAGAGACCAGAGATTTGAGCTTGAAAGGATTTTGAAATGGTTGAATCCAAAGTTCTCTAGTGAGGTTAAATGATTTTTCCAAGTCCATATAGTCTATGTCTACAAAAGAATTTGAACCCAGGTAAGAGAAGTCATAGAGCCAAATTTTGAAAGTAAGCTCCCTCTTTCCAAATCTTTTCCTTTATCCACAGGAAACCAGAAAATGGGATTACTTGGCCTAGTTCACTTTGTGAAGTGTTGAAAGTCTTGGAATTTGATTCAGTCGTTTGATTGCAGGTCCTGAACTCTTCTCATGAGACTATGTGGCTTTCACCCTTAAGGATCATACGTGAGCCACCTCTAGTTTCATTACCCATATTAATGAACAGGTGTGCTTAAATGGAATTTCTGTAAACAGAATCATTCTCTAATGACTAACAAATTCATTGAGATATTTCCCAGGAGGTCACACAGGCCATGAACTGTCTTATCCCTTAACTATTTTTTCACACTGTGAACCATTTAAATCAAGTAAGAACAGGCACTGAGCAGAAAACCCTACATATACTTTTGATTTTGGCAGTAGTGTTCTATCCTCATTGTCAGAGTTCTGAGGATTGAAACAAATTGCTGCAACCCCAGGTCCTCATTAACTTTGTGGTGTGAAGTTATCAATGCAATGGAGTAAAGCTTTCAGACTCCCATGGGAACTAAACATACTTTCTGGACAGTTCCCAAGCTTACTTACCATGGAGGAACTAGTGGTTCAAAAACAGTAGCTAGAAGAGAGGGCAGAGGTGAGAATACAAAAAGCCAGCTGGCCTATTTCAAGGGCAGAATTCTAACAAATCTTCCACAGAGAAAAGAACCCTGTGATGCAAAGCCCTAATTCATCTGGTTCACGAATTGTCATTATTTTCCATTCAGAGTTCTTATATATTATTAAGGCACCTATATTCATCTCCTTACTTTACTACTCTGTATCTTATCTTCATAGACAATACCTGTTTTAGGGAATAACAGGAAGTCAAGAGATCTAGGTTTGTTGCTGAGACTCATAGCTAGGTGGTCTAAGGGATCATAAGATCATAGGATCCTGTCTTTAACCCAAACTCCTCATTATACAGCTGAGAAATTGAGGTCCAATGAGTCAAGTAACTTGCTCAAGACCACATAGGTAGTTAAGATTTGAACAGAGATCCTTTGGCTCAACCCAGAGCTCTTTCCAGGGCACCTCCCCTCATCACTTAATCTCACTAATTTTAGAACAAAATAAGAGATCTTAAGGATCATCTAACCTAGGGGCAGTTAGGTAGCACAGTGGATAGAGCACTGGCCCTGGTGTCAAGGGTGAATTCAAATCCATCCTCAGACTCTAAATAATTGCCCAGCTGTGTGACCTTGGGCAAGTAACTCTTAAGTCCATTGCCTTAAATAAATATATTTTTTTAGGTTTTTGCAAGGCCAACGGGGTTAAGTGGCTTGCCCAAGGCCACACAGCTAGGTAATTATTAAGCTTCTGATACTGGATTTAAACCCAGATACTCCTGACTCCAGGGCCGGTGCTTTATCCATTACACCACCTAACCACCCCTAAATGATTAAAATTTTTAAAAAAGTTTATATACCCTAGGGTATATGTCAAATTCAACTAGAAATAGAACTTTAAGGCCAAAATTGACTTAGAAAAGCTCAAATTAGAATTATCTATATTTTATTTATTTTCTTAAAGATTTCTCAATTACATTTTATTTTGATTATAGAATAATAAGGAGGTTTTGGTCAACAGGTGAGCCTAGAGTTGGACACCTCTGATCTACAAAAGTACCTTAATTTTATGTGATTACTTTAGGGATTGGCAAGGATTAATTGGCAAGAAAACTTTCAATGCTAACAAGAGATTTAAATTCATTTCAGAGAATCATTCAGGGCTCACACAAGCTTAGTGATTCTTAGTAGGTGTGTCAAAGGCAGGATTGGTATCTAGATCTTCCCTCCTTGAGGTACAGCATTCTATCCATTACACTATGTAGTTTGTGTTATAGAGGCAATAACTGGTGCTCAGAAAGATTAAATGACTTATCCTAAAGGCATTTAGCTTCTGGGAAAGAGTGCTGATCTTGGAATCTGAAGACAGATTAAATCCTAGCTCCAATATTTGCTAGTTGAGGGGTCCAGAGATAAATCATTTAAATTCTTTGAGCTGTATATGGTTTCCTTCTTTTTTCAAACTGAGTTAGTCTTACTTTACTACTTCCTACAGGGCTGATGGAGAAAAATATTTTGGTTTTATATAATTGTTATTTTAAAAATAATAATTAATAATATTAACTCACACTTATATCACTTACATCAAAATATTCCTGTGAAGTAACTGGTTTAAATTATACTCTGGTTTAGCCTCCAGGTTGACCTGCCTCCTCTGAGTCTCTCCCAACTCTAAACCATCTTCCAGATAGACATCAGAGTGATTTTCCTGAAGTTCAAGTCTGAATGTGATATTCAATCAACTCCAATGACTCCCTATCACCTTTGGGCTAAAAATATAAAAATCTTCTGTTTGGCATTGAAAGCTCTTTATAACCTATTTTCCCTTAAAATCCACCTTTCCAGTTTTCTTACACCTTGCAGTCCCACCATGTACTATTTGATCAGGGGGCCCTTGGCCTCCTAACAATTCCTAAAACAAGATATTGAATGTTTCAACTCTGGGCATTTTCATTAGATATCCATCAGGTATATAGAATGGACTCTTTCTCACCTTCTACAGGAAGCATTTCCAAGTTCTCTTAATTCTAATGTATTTCATTGTTGATTATTACCAATTTATTCTGTCTATAACTTGTTTGTACATAGCTATTTGCAAGTTGTTTCCCTCATTAGATTGTGAGCTCATTAAGAGTAGGACTATTTTTTAAACCTTTTTTATATACTTAGCTCAGCTCATGGCACAGATATATTTAATAAATACATTTTTGTCTGGCTGACTAGGAGAGAATATTGTAGTTCAGAGAGGTTGAAGGATTTGCCCAGTCATATGGCTGGTAATTTCCATACATGGTATTTAATTCCTATCTTCTGACTCCTATACTCTTTTCATTACACTATACCATCTTCATTATTATTCTTTTTCTCAATTTCCAGTTTCTAAAGTAGAAATATTAACATCATTCTTTTACCTACCACGCTGATTATCAAAGTTAATTGAGGATAAATGCAATAACTTTGCTGAACTACTTTGAGCATTTTAGAGAAAGAAGGCTGAAAGATTTCAAGGTCCCATCACTTTGGTACTATAATTATTCTTTTGTCATTTGGTAACATCATTTATATAACAAAACCAATGAAGTTTCAAAGATGCATACTAATCAAGTAGGATTATTCGGGAGATGGTGTGTTGGGAATGATTGCTTCAATTGTCCACAAATGCAATATGGTCCTCTTTAAGAGAACTGACCTAAACAGAACTGACAGTACTCTCTTTTGTTAAAAAAAAAAAGTGAAAATCTTTAGAAGGAACTATGGCTTTTTACTCTATTTAGAGAATTTATAGGGAGTATTTCTTAGCTTTTTTTAAAAAACCCTTAGGACTTTTGTGACAAAATGGTCCTGGATTTATTTTTGTTTAGTCACAAAGGAAAACACCAAGATAACCAGGTAAATTTTGCAAAAGTAAATTGGTAGCTTATTATAGATATCAGAGATCTTGATATGGATAGTACCTCAGAGATCATCTAATCCAAACACTCATTTTATAGATGAGGAACTTGAGACCCAAGGAGATTAAGATACTTGACCAAGGTTATACAGGTACCAAACAGCAGATAAAATATGAACCTGTTATTTCAACTTTGAGTCAGTCCTCTTTCCATTGAACTAACATTGGCTATTAATGTGCCTTACTATATATTAGAAAAAAACAAGGAGGATATCCAGTAACACATTCTGTTTGTATTCACCAATAGGTAGTTAGTGATCCAGCTTTTCTGGAGAGCAAGGTGGAACTATGCTCAAAGAGCAGTAAAACTATTCATACCATTTGACCCAACAATTCCAATTCTAGACCTATATCCAGAAGAAATTATAAAAAAAATGGGAAAAGTCCTACCCGTTCCAAAATATTCATAGCATCTCTTTGTAGTGGCAAAGAATTGGAAGTTGAGGGGATGCCCATCAAGTGGGGATTGTCTAAATATGGTACATGAATACTATGGAATACTATTGCTCTATGAGAAACCATAAATGGTTGAACTCTAGAGAAGTATGGTTTGACTTATGGGATCTGATGCTGAGAGAAGGGATTAGAATCAAGAGATCAATGTACACATTAACACAACATTGTGAGAAGAACAACCTTGATGGAAGCAGCTCCTCTCAGAAGTCCAGAGAGCTAGGTCAACTGTATTTGACTGGTCTTAGACTGTTATCCCTAACTAGAGGAAGAAAAAACAAAGCAAAACATATACAAATAAAAAAAAATCCTTTCCGAATCTGATGAACACTATAAAAACTATCTCTTATGTATCTTTTCCCCTTAATCCTAATTCCTCATGCCAAAAATGACTAATTTGTAAACATGTTTAACAAAATATGTGTGTAAAATGCTAACTTGACTGTTCCCTGGTGAGGGGAGGGGGGTGGGAAGAGAGGGTGGAGGGAAATTTTGTGACTTGGAAATATAGATGAAATACAGATAGATGAAAATAAATTCAAAAACAGGCAGTTGGTGATATAGATCTAGAGCTTAGGAGAGAAAACGGGACTTGATATATAGATCTGTGAATAATAATGAATTCATGGGAGTTGGTAGACACTAAGTAAGAATATAGAGTAGATGGAAGAACACTCAGAACAGATTTTGGGGGTGTTACCTTTATTAGAAGGCATAAGTGGTTGAAGATTTAGAGATAGGGATGTTAGAATAAGATCTTAGGAGTCATCAAGCTAAAGATTTGAGGAGACAAGATTACCATGGAATTATTTTTTAATTTTAATAATTTTAATAATTTTTAGAATAATTATTACCATAGATTTATTCTTCATGGACCCCGACCTATTAGGTGGCCAAGAGATCCTATCTTACTTTGACTTCATAGACCTGTCTACTTAACAGTGTGGTATTTTACTGAGTGTGCTTAGTACCATGCTGTCGTATGGTTCTACCAACCAAACAGTAACAATAACTTCTTCCTGACCTTCCGATGGTAGAAAGAAAGGTTTTTCTCTCAGCTCTTCTCTGGTCAAGCATTAGGGACACAACTTACTAAAATTGTGTGTGTGTGTGTGTGTGTGTGTGTGTGTGTGTGTGTGTGTGTATGTGTGTATTTAACTAGTCTATTACAAGACAAATATTTGCCATAAATAAGAATGAAATCAGTTTGAATTAAATACACAAAAAAGATATAAAGATTTTTGTTTTTTTCAACTTTTTTTTAGGTTTTTACAAGACAATGGGTTTAAATGGCTTGCTCAAGGTCACACAGCTAGGTAATTAGCAAGTGTCTGAGGTCACATTTGAACCCAAGTCCTCCTGATTCCAGGGCTGCCACCTAGCCGCCCCCTCAACATTTTTATTTATTGACTCTTAGGCTATCTTGTAATTATTTGTCTTTTCTATTCTAGTCTCTTTTGAAGTTTGTTTTCAGGGTTTTTCCTCTTCCTCCTCAGCTAGAAATTGCTGCTTCCAACTCCTTTCAACCTTTTTTATCCACTTCTGCAGTTTAACAAGTTTAATCTTACTTGATATTTGCCCACCACCACGTGATGATATGATTACTGTGTGTATATGTTTTGAACTGAACTGAATCAAACATACCACAAAAGAGACATATTAATTTTAAGTAAAAAAATCTGACTTTCGTCAATAAATTTTTTTACTCTAAGGTTATTTTATACTTATCTGTCTTTAGCAATAAAATCACATATCCATACCCATCACCTGAAATGGAATGAGGTACCATGGCATATTGCAAGGCAATTTGATATTGTGGAGGAAAAAAACAATGCAGGACAGGTTTATGTTCAAATATGATATTTACTAGACATTTGGTCATGAGAAGGTCACAATCTCAATTTTCTTAATTTACTCTTTGTAAAATGGGGATGAAATTCCTTATACTAACTAATCCATAGGTTATTGTGAGAAAAGTATTTTATAAATCACAAATTAATATATAAATATGGTTTATAATTATCAATGGATTTATCATTATTAGGGGATTTTGAAAAGAACCTGTAAGTAAAGAAACCAAGGTAATGTTAGAAATAAGGAGATTCAAGGAGATTGGTTAAGACTTCTTTTAAAAGATCAGACTTTAGCTGAGATGTATGTGAAGGAAAACAGGTATCTATGATACAGATGGGGAAGTTGAGCTCTTTATATGAAGGACATCCAGTGGAAAAAAGCATGAAGTTGATAGATATGTCATATGAAAGGGAAAGTAAGCAGGTTGATATCATTGAATCACAGAATGAAGGGAAGAAGGAAGGAAAAAAGGAGGGAAGAAAGGAAGGAAAGAAAGAAGGTAGGAAGGTAAGAAGGAAGGAAGAAAGGAAGGAAGGCAGGAAAGAAGGAGGGAAGAAAGGAAAGAAAGAATGAAGGAAGGAAGGAGGGAAGGGAGGCAAGGAGGGAGGAAGGGAGGGGGAAGGACAGATTATGAAGGGCTTTAAAAACCAAGAAGATTTTATATTTGATCTGGATATAATAGAGAGTCATTGAAGTTTATTGTGATGGTGGGTGTTGAGAGAGAGGCATGGTCAGACCTGCATTTTAGGTAGATCAATTTGATATCTCAGTGGTGGATGGATCAGAATGGAGTGGGGGGGATTTGAGGCTGGGAGATCAACCAGGAGTCAGAAATGAGGTGACAATGGCCTGTACCAGGGGGCTGACAGTTTCAGAGGAGAAAAGAGTGTACATATAATAGATGTAAAGAAGATAGAAATGGAAGGCCTTGTCAACTGATGGATGGGCAGAGGTGACAACCAGGTGGTGAACCAGGAGACTGTGGCACACAACATTAAAAGGGAAGAAGGGAATTTTGGAGAAAAAGATTGGATTCAGGTTTGGATATACTGAGTTTAAGTCTACGAGACATCTAAGTGAATATGTCCAGTATGTTTGGAAATGTAAAAATCAGAGAGCAGGAAAGAGATTAAAGGGGGTTAAGAATTTGAATCTATGAGAGCTGATGAGAATATCAGGTACCTTCCCTCCTCCTCCCCTTACTTTCTTTCAGTTCATCTCAATTGCTTGCATTACTTGGATAAAATTGGTGTCCCTAACTATTCCCTCCGTAGAGATGGAAGGCACACTAGACATTGCAAGTCCCAGTGTCCTAAGGTCTTGTAGGCCTTACCATCTGCTTTGCCTTTATATTCCTCCAGACATATTAATCCTGCCATTTGACTTAGTGATACAACCCAAGAACCTTGGAATTTTCCCTGTACCTCACTATTATTATCTTAGGACTTTTTGGCTTTTCTATGCACACTAAAACTGAATTTTCTTTGTTTTTTCTTTTGCTTTGAATAGCATCTTTAATTTTTTTCTATCCATATGCACATGTATAATACTAAATTACAAAATTTCCTTCCACCCTCCCTTCCCACTCCCCTCCTTTCAGCTGCAAACAGTCAGGATAGCATTGTACATACATATTTTGATAAACATGTTTACAGATTAATCATTTTAAGTATGAGGAATTAGGATTAAGGGAAAGACATACGTGAGAAATATTTTTTATAGTGTTCATCAGATTCTGAAGGGTTTTTTTTTTTGGTTGTTGTTGTTTTGGTTTTCTTCCTCTGGATGGGGATAACATTGTCCTTAGCAGGTGTAATCTGAACTGCTGAGAAAAGTTACTTCCATCAAATTTATTCATTTCACAATGTTATTGTTAAAGTATACATTGTTCTCTTGGTTCTGCTCCCTTTGCTCAGCATCAGATCCTGTAACTCATTCCCCACTATAGAATCTGACTATTTATAGTTTTTTTTTATAGAACAGTAATATTCCATAGCATTCATGTACCATAACTTGTCTAGCCATTTCCCAATTAATGGGCATGAATTTTCTTTTATGTAAGCCCTTGGAAAGAAGGAACTGTCTTACTTTGAAAAAATTATATACTCAATACTAAGCATAATTCTTGCCACATAGTTAAATATATTTTTATTCATTCATTTGTTAATTCAATCATTCATTATTTTGATCATCAAATAGATGACTGAGTTATAAAAAGCCTTCTAGCAGAGTAGAGGGACCAGGAGAGTGTACTACCAGCAAAGTTTGAAAAGAGGAATGATAGCTAGACCCTGAGGACTCTGAAGGTTTGCTTGGTTATGCTCTTGAAATGAAGGCTCAGTTTTTGGGAAGTAATAAACTTTGCAGTAAAAAGAGGGGATACTAGCAAGGAGACCAAGTGGGAAAGTTTCTAAAATTGATCCAAATGGATTTGGTGGATGTAGGGTCAGTCTTCATCTAAAAAGTCCTTTGGAAATGCTCTAAAAATAAATTAGAGAGATTTTTAATGTCCAAAGAGAAGTGACAAATTTGACCCTTGTGAATTTTAGTGGTTTCTTGACCTCAATCGCCACCTCAGAGTGATCAAATATAAAATAAGATTGTAAAATTTGCTAGACTGCAAAAGTTGGGGCAAGGGAGATTAGAAGTATTAATTTCTAGCTGAACAGGGGAAAGGAACCCTGATACTAACTTTAAAAAAGAGGAATTAGAACAAAAAAGACAAATAATTATTAGATAGTATGGGAGTTAATAAAAAATGTTGAAACAAGTTAGTTTTGTACCCTTTTTTGGCAGTAGGAAACATTTAATTCAATTTTATTTCATTTTTTCTTGGTGAATATTTATCTTGTCTTAGACTTAAACTAGTTAAACACATGCAGATGCTTTTAAAACTTTGTTGTGTCTTCAATGCTTGATCAGAAAAGAGCATAAGGAAAACAATTGTTTCCACCCTTAGGAAGATCAGGAAGAAGTTACTAATATTCTTTGGTTGGTAGACCCCGTGATCCTTCACTCCATAGTCTTTCCAACTAACCATGTCGCTATTACTCATACTGGGACACCATCTTCATGCCCCTCTACTGGCAAACCTCTGTTCTTAGAATTCCCTCTCTCACTTGCCTCATAGAATCTTTTGATTATTTAAGAGTAAAATACCACACTGGTAAATTCACCAATCTATGAAGTCAGATTAAGTAAAGCTCTCCTGGCCACCTAATTGGTTGTGAAGTTTCATAGGGGCCATTTAGAATAAATATGAGTTTTTTCCATAGTCATCTTGTATACTCAGGTCTCTAGATCTATGACACCAGAGCTTACTCTCAGCTGATCTCTTCCTATCTCTCTGACTATTCCTTCTTAGTCTCCTTTGGAAGATCTTCAGCCATATTATGCCTCCTCATTGTTGATATAAGCCACCTAAATTCTGGGTGTTCTTTTCTCCCCTCTTAACATAGTCACTTAGTGACTTTATCAGCTCCAAAGGGTTCATTACAATCTTTATGTCAATGATTCACATATCTAGCCACCTACTGTCTCCTAGACTAGGTGTGGGAAACCTTTATTTTCTGCCAAAGGTAATTTGGATATTAATAACATCATTTGTGAGTCAAAGTTATCAACTTAAAAATCAGTCTGCTATATTGGGTCAAACACTTAATTAATTCATTCCTAAAAAGCTCCTAGATTTATTGAATTTCGAGTCCTGCCTGTGGTTGTCTTGGTAGCTGAATCCAAATGATTTCAGGGGCCTTATATGACCCAGGATCTGGACCTCAACCCTGCTCTAGGTCCTAATCAATGGTCTATTTACCAAGATAAATTGAATATGCCACAAACATCTTAAACTTCTCATATCTATATCATAACTGATTAAAAGACACCTCTCTTCTGAACTTCCCCAAAATGTTTTTTTTTTTTGCAAGGCAATGGAGTTGTGACTTGCCCAAGGTCATGCAGCTAGGTAATTTTTTAAATATCTAAGGGCAGATTTGAACTCAGGTCATTATGACTCCAGGGTCAGTGTTTTATTTACTTTGTCACCTAGCTGCTCCATCAAATATTTTTATAAAGTTACTAACAGGCTGTAATGATGGCAAATGTTATCCACATCCAGAAAAAAAAAGTATTATGGAGTCTGAATGCAGGCCCAAGCATACTATTTTCACATTTTGAAACTGTTTTTTCTTTCCCATGGTTTTTTCCCCTTCAATTCTGATTCTTCTTTCACAACATGATTAATAAGGAAAAAATGTAAAATATGATTGTACATGTATAACCCCATATTAGATTGCTTACAGTCATGGGGAATGGGGGAGGGAAGGGAAGGAGGTAGAAAAATATAGAACTCAAAAGTTTACAAAAAACAAGTATCAAAAACTATCTTCACATGTATTTGGAAAAAAATTAAATGAAATAAAATAACATTCAGGGGGAAAAAGGCACTACTATTCCACTACTCTCAAGAGCTTGTAATCTTTATATATCTTTGACTCCTCACTCTTTTTCATTCCAATCCATTGCCAAATTTTGTACTCCTATCACATTTTCACATTTATCTACTTCTCAGGACTCACAAAGTCATCAACTTAATTTAGGTGTTCTTGTTCAAATGGTTGACATCTTACCTGGACTACTGAAAAGGTTTCCTAATTGGTTTTGTTGTCAAAAGTCTCTTCCTAATCAAATCTATCTCTCACACAGTTCAGGAAGGGAATTATAGTATAATGAGTTTGGAAAGCCAGGGTAGGAACCTCATTGTACCTTAATCCTCTTCACTCCATAGTCTTGCCAACTAACCATGTCGCTATTATGCATACTGGGACACCATCTTTGTCGCCTCTACTGGCTAACCTCTATTCTTAGAATTCCCTCCCTCACTTGCCTCATAGAATCTCTTGATTATTTTCAAGATTCAGCTCAAGTACCTCTTTCTATAAGAAGCCTTTTGTATTCTCTCCAAACGGTATTACCTTGTATTTATTTTGTTTTTTTTTCTGTTAATATCTATTTGATAGCTTCCTAGAAGAAATAAAAATAATAACCTGGACTTGAATAGACTTTTGGATTTTAAAGTTCTTTTTGTTTCTATGATGAAAAAAATCATATTCTTTGTAACTGTGGTCAGAATGAAAGAGGAGGTGAGAGAAAAAAATGAGAGGAAGGAGCTGGGGCTTTCCTTAGCTCATTATATATCAATAGCACCCCTGAATATGGCAGTAATAATGGTAACATCAGTTGTTCCCCTCCCCAAATCTAGACCTTCTCCTGGGATACTGTAGAGGTGAAAACTAAAGGGACAAGCAGAAATGTATAAGATTTTTTTTTATTTGTGGGTGCTCACTCAGGTAGCTGGAGCACTGAGGGGAAAAGTAGGGGCAAAATGACAGTCTTTATCTCCTTTAGCCTCCTGCAACTGATATCCATTTGTGAGACTTCTTTTTTTTCTGCTAAAGATGACATCTTCCTGACATAATCCTACTTTTCACAAACACCTGGGGTTAACACTTCCTTTGTATTTACTTGTGTCCCAGCTCTGAGTAGTTATATAGAGAGGAATGAACTAGTAGAGCCTGAATTTCATTTTAGTTTTAGTAATTTTTTTTTGCCTGGCACATAATAGAGGTAGAATAAATATTTGCTGTTTGTTTGACTGTTATGCTATTGTGAGGATCATATGAGATAATGAATACAAAGTAGTTTGTAAACTCTTAATATTACTGACTTTATTCTGAGGCAGTCGGGTCATGTAGTGGATAAAGTTCCAGGTTTGAAGTTAGGATGACTTGAATTCAAATCCAGTGTTATACACTTATTAGTCACTATGTGATCCTGGGCAAGCACACAACCCTGTTTACTTCAG
Organism: Macrotis lagotis; assembly: GCF_037893015.1. Lineage (NCBI taxonomy): Eukaryota > Metazoa > Chordata > Mammalia > Peramelemorphia > Peramelidae > Macrotis > Macrotis lagotis. Next base: position 199,136,508 of record NC_133658.1, read on the forward strand.
TTCCTTATCTGTAAAATGGTCTGGAGAAGAAAATGGCAAACCACTTAGGTATCTCTGCCAGGAAAACCCCAATTAGGACCATAAAGAGTTGGATATGACTCAGTAGGAACAAAAAATTCTATGCAAGTAAGAACTGTTATATTATTATTATTATTATTATTGTTATTGTTATCTACTCTTTCATTATGTTATAGTAAATTTCCTTTAAATGGATGGACAGTATACTTGTATACCTCATTCAATAGGTGTGCTTTTTGTTGAAAGATCTGGTTTTCCCTTGGCAATACATCATCCTCATAATGAGACATCCATCAAAAGATGCTGAATATGAAAATTCCAAAACTTCAAAACAGCTTCAATTTTATTCTAGTAAAGATACATCTTGAGACGCGGTAATGCTATGTGTTCAGACAGCCACCCACATGTAGAACATTCTTTGCAATTGAATCATCTACTGCAACAATAGAAATATCTAGATTTCTAGAAAAAAAACAGTGTTTATATAAAAGTTGTTCTTAAAATGTGGGTAGAGGGCAGTTTTGTATATATTTGATTTAACTATATATGAAAACTCACAATCGTTCTGTTGTAACATCTAATTGCATGTGCAGAGCACTGAGAAAGTGAGTTTAAATTAAATTGCTCTGACTTCTGACTGAAAAGAGAAATGTAGATTATTCCAGATATTTTTGCAAAGGAATTTTAGGGCTTAGGAATCACAAGGGATTTTAGAGATCACAAAACATAATTAAGAACCCAGTGGATTTAGCCACCAGCTTTTAACTAAATCTGACTCAGATAATGTAGGAAAGTAGTTTTGGTATAAATACCTGAGTATCTCAAGTTTGTGAAGAACAGATTATCCAGAAAATACAGAGAGGAAAAACGGGTTCATGGAATCTATCAAATATATAAAATTAGAGGATCTAAATTTCACAATATTTTCCAAATTGTATTCAAGTTGAGAATTCTATATAAAATGTTCAATCAACTCCTACTGTATACTAGCTTTTGTGGCAGACACTAGAGGTAAAATGACAAACATAAAAAAAAATCCTGCTCATAACCATGGGTCAGAAATTTTGTCAAGCCATTTACAATTATAATCTTATTTGATCTTCACAATAACCTTGATTGTAGGTGCCATTATTATCTCCATTTTATAGAAGGGAAACCTGAGGCACATAGAATTTGAGTGATTTGCCCAGGGTCATATAGCTAATAAATGTCCGAGACAGGATTTGAACTTCAGGCCCAGCACTGGGTCCACTACCTCAGAATACTTAGCTACCTCAGTATAAAGTTAGTTATACTGATAAAACTTTCTGGAGATCAAGCAAAATAGACTAAGCCTGCCCTTGTTTCTCCCTTTAACTTTTGTTGGGGCTTTGGTTTACTAAAGAAGCTAATACTTAGGATTTAAAAATACAAAAATATATCGAGCAATGAATATTCTTGACACCTAATCTAGAAGTGAAATTACTTTCAAAATAATAAAAAAGAATAGAACTATTATTTTAATAGGACCTGCTTCCCATGAAACTAGAAAACTCCACAAACTATTTTATTGCAACAGTTTGCATAATGAGCTTTCCCATTAATTAGATGTTTCCCTATTTCCAGGTATAATTGATTTTTCAATTTAAGAGAGACTGATGCTCTTATTTTTCTCCAGAGGATTAAATAATAAAAACTGCCATAATTGGCTCAAATTTTAAATTTTCACCTGGAATATTGTGTTGCTATTGTTGTTTATATTTCATTCTTAAATAGGATGCTCAGATTTGGATGTCATGACTTGCAAGTGAATTGGATTTAAGTGAGGCAGGGCTGTGCAAAATCACCAGTCTCTCTCCTCCAAAGCTATCTGGGTCCAGTGTCAATGTTGTGTGGATACTCTTAAGTTTTGATTCAAAATATACATTTAAGATGGAGGACATACACATATGTTTCACTTGCAGTATACTCTGTTGCTTATTCTTTAGAACATATTTCAAAACAACATGACTATAGGGCATTTCTCCTTGTATAAACCTCAAAAATATTATTAAAAAAACCTACTTGAAAAATGTCAGAAACATATATGAAATAAAACCTCCTGTCTTCAGAATGATGGGATAATGGGCAATTTTTTGACAGGCCATTTTTAAGATTTTCACAGCTTAAGCCTTTATACTCCAAATGCATTGAATGTTTGCTCTATGGGTATAGATTTAATGGAAATATTCTCAGATATACTGTTCTTTCTTCTGGATCATTAACTAGTACCTATAACATAGCTCTTTTTCTTTGGATAACTCAAAGAAATAATAATTATTTCTACTTTGCTTTTTTTCTTATTTTTCATTAAAAAATTCTTTTTTCAATTATCTTAACAATAATTGGAAAGGTTAGATATTTGTAGATTGTTAGTCAATCCACTATTGTCTTTTATTTTTATCAGTGAATTATTGACAAATCATACCATCATGGTATCATAGGCAGAAGGGTCTTAATAGATCATCTCCTCCTTTCTCCTCATTTTGTATTTGAGCAAACTGAAAAATGAAACTTTAAATGAGGTGGCCAAGGTGACACAAGAAGTAAATGAAAGACTTGGACCTGGGACTTCTGGCTATGAAACCAGGACTGTTTCTTGCAGCAACATGCTGCCTCCTAGAGTATAGTAGGTATAACCATTGTTTCACTCATCTCAGCTGTTTTTATAGCTGCTGAGCATTCAGAAACCACTTCTATTGTCACTGTTTTTTGCTATTTTTTGGTGCTTATTTTTGCATCCTGAGCCAGATGCTCAAGTTTCAAAAGGATGATCTTCAGAAAAGTGAGCTTTTATTGTGTAAGATGAATGAAAGATACAGATAATCAGTGCCAGGAGACTAAGAGGAGACACAAATGACTTTTGACTGGGGGGGAATTTCACATGGGATGTAGAAATCGATCTGAGTTGTTAAGGGGAGTCAGGGGAATTTGATGTAGGTAGCACTCAACTAAAAATGAGAACTGGGTCCAAGTTTTGATTGTAAATCTTATTAATTAAATGACTGTGGAAAAGTCCCTGAGTCTCAATTTCTTATGTGTTAAAAAATAACAAATTAGAAAAATCTTATAGCATCATTGTGAGAAAAGTTCCTTGTACAAGACAAAATACTATGCTTTTGTGAGCTGTTATCCAAGATAATAAGACTGGGTATGGCAGGGTACATGGAAAAGAGGCAGAACATATTCTAAGTTTGAAGAATACAATAAGATAAGAAGTAGACTGTTGGGGAATCACATACCAGAAAAATTTAACTCAAGTGTTCAACTGAAATTAGTGATTTGATTTCATATTAGGATAGAGCCTTAGAATTCTGAGATTCTGTAGAATTGGAGATATTTCAAGGATTTCAGGAATGTATAAATGAATCATGCAGACAGTAGAAAGATACAGAGACATGATATACTACAGAGAGAGAATGATATGAAACCACCAGAAGAGGGAATGTGCAATTTCAAATTAAAGTTTGCCCCTCTAAGTGGTTGTGGCCCAGACACTTTTGTTATGAATATACAAAAAAGGTAGGGGACAAAATGTGGCATGGGTTGTCAGACATGGTCACTGTAAGAGTTGTTTTTGTGAAACTGTTTTTTCCTTACAAAAGATGGTTTATTTCATGGTGGTATCTTTTGATATTTTCCCTAAATGAAAAAAACAGTATTTTGGAGCATATTTTATCATCCTAAGATGGTAAGAAGGGAGTATTTTTAGAAATAAATATGTGGCAGCTAGATGGCACAATGGAGTCAGCAGGACTTGAGTTTAAATCCAGCCTTAGACACTTAATCATTAGCTAGCTATATGACCTTGGACAAGTCACTTAACCCCATTGCCTTAAATAAATAAAATTTTTAAAAAAGAAATGAATGTGATACAAATACAAAAGACACCAGGAAATGAAAATAACTGACTAGGGGCTTGCTTTGTCAGCATATATAGTAAAATTAGAATGATACAGAGAAGATTATCATGGGACCTGTGCAAAGATGACATACTAATTCAAACAAATTCTATATTAAAAAATAATAATGCCTAGATTTTCAGTTGTTTCAGTCATGTCAGATTCTTTGTGACCCCACTTAGGGTTTTCTTGGCAAAGATACTGGAGTGATTGGCCATTTCCTTTTCCAGTTCATTTTGTACTTGAAGAAACTGAGGCAAGTGAATTGCCCAAGGTAACACAGCTAGTGTTATGGAGTCAGATTTGAATTCAGGAAGATTATTTCCTGTCTCCAAGCACAGTACTCTAGTCTTTGTGTCAATTAGCTGCCCTGGAATGCCTAGGAAAATAAATGTATTTTAAAAAGTCACTACATCGCTAACCAAATACATTAAGAATTGTCATCAGGATAGCTGTTCATTTTGTACATCTGACTTTTGCCACCTCCTACATCTTGAAATAGTTTTCATTAACTGAACCTAATAATTCTGGCTCAAATATGATGTGTAAGTACAACATTTATCTTCTAATGTTTTTTCCTAAAAGAGTGATTTTTTGATTTACTACAAATATTTCTTAAATGAAAATTATAGTATTTTGTTGCATTTTTATGATCCTAAAGCATTTTAAAGATTATAAGACATTCTCCTGAAAGAGCACTCTAGGGTAACTAGGGCTTGTAATATTGTCTCCATTTTAAAGATGAGGACATTATTTCTCAGTGAGAAAAGGACCAAATATAATAGCCTTTGACACTAAGTCCAATTTTTTTCCCAACAATTCCATGTGTACTGGGTACATTTTGCAAAATGAAGTCAGATGTGACAAAAAAGCACCCATACTTTCAGTCCACAAAACAATGAAATTTGAAGGTCTTAAAATTCATAACATCCTAAATATCCTCCAAAATAATCTTATTTTTCAACTTATGTTATATTTCTTTACAAATACAGGATCTATATTAATAGCAATAGTCTTGAACAGTAATTCAATTTCTATTTCTTAATCTGCATATTGAGAGATGTCAAGAGTGGACAGAAAGTTGACTTCTGGAGTCAAGAAGACCTGAGTTCAAGCTGCTTTTCTGACATTTACTAATATTGTGGTTTCTCTTCTTCCCTTATTGGGGAAGCATCATGGAGCACTACCTACTTGCCATTCATAGAGGCATACAGCTCTGCTGTTACTACACTCCCTAGAGTTCAATCTCATTGGTTGCCACTGGAACCATGATACTTGCCAAGATGAAGGCCCTTCTCTTAGGCAAAACCATTCCAGGATGTCCCTGCCCTTCACAAAGAAAAATGTACTCTCCCTAGGAATCCCACCAGTTTCTCTGGGATGGATCCCATTACTGCACTGGACATCTCACAAAGCCCATCTCCATCACTCTGGATTTAGTAATCTGAACCTGACTCCCTTTCTATTGGCTGAAGGCAACAGAGGTCATCATTGATGCTTCAGAAAGGCACTCACCTATCTCTTAGGACTGACACACCCACATTTAACTATTGTTCACATGGAACCATTTTCCACTTTGGCCTTTAGAGTTCTAGTTTGAATGTTTGCTACTGTCACCAAAGAAAGTCTAAAAGAAAAGACCTTACTGACAGTCCTTCAAGAGACAGGTTAGATTTCTTGGGTTAACGCATTCTATCTTCAAATATCACATACTTGCCCATATTATTTTCTGTGTTGCCTACCTGAAATGGAAGTGAAACCATTTTAAGGACAAGAGACTCTCACAGCAATCAGACCATCTCCAATAATCCTTTTTCCTATTAATCAGACCCTGGGGTGAAATGATTCTGGTAATAGCAAATGTGAAGGATGCTTGAACAGCATATGCCTCATTATAATAAACATAATCATGCATCTCATTCCACCAGTTTTTGGGTTGGTTGTGTGTTCCTCCTAGCTACCTAAGGACTAATGGTAGTAGTCATATTATTAGTACTAGTTGTAGTAGTAGTAATACTTATATTGTGGCTAGATTTAACTAGACAACATTCTCAGGTCTTAACTAAGAGGTTGTTACAGAAAAGAGACAGAGCACCTTGAAAGGACCTTTTTCCCAATTAAGAGTTCCAAGCATCAATGAAATAATGAGTACTATCTAAAATATTGAAAAAAACCTTGGATCATAGGGATTGGAATTTGGAAATTACTTACAGAGATAATCTAATCAAACTACTTCCATTTTTACAGATGAAGAAATTGAGATTCAGTGAATTACTCAAAGTCATAAATGTGGGATGGGATTCAAAGTCAGGTGTCCTAACTCCAAATCTAGGCGCTCAGGAAAGAATCATGTACTGGATTTGTATTATAACCCCTTTCACATTCATAAACTTAAATTCAAAATAAAATCTGTATGTATAATGCCCAGTGCATTTGAATGAGGTGGGGAGGGGAGGAATTAAGTATTTCTGAAGGTCTTATGATGACTTATATTCTAGTTTGGTACCAGCAATCACATATTTTTTCTCTTTTCCCTGATAACCATTTTTGCAGAAAGTTTTACAAGTTGTGATACTGGCAATTTGAAAGGTGACCCCCCTGGAACATGGGGAAAATGAAGGCTCACAATGTGAGAAGTTTCAAATTCCCAATATAAACCTCAACAATATGGGCATATGGGTTATATAAGTCAAACTTGCCCCTAGGCAGCTCTTAATTTATGTGGCTGACTCCTCTGTGGAAGAAAACCAAGCACTGACAGTATTACAAGGGTAATATTTTTACAAGGACAGACTACTCTTGCACACTTTCTCTAATGTATTAGGCACAACACAGTTATCCTTCAGCTCCAGGCAAGCATATCCCCTCCTGCCACCTATTTTTACTCATGGGCAAACATTTATTCTAGCTATCAGAAGAAAAGTGACACTCAACATTTATATTTGAGTTTCACCATGTCCCTACTCACAGCTTCCCAAGGCGCTGAGGCAGAACGTGCTCTCGTCCCACATATGTCTTTGAGAGATTTTTCCTTCCTCGAATGCCTTAGAGGAACAGGGTAAGTTGAGTAACATCTGCATTAGCAGCACTGACTGTTGGGAACTGAGATTGATTTTACTCATTTTGGATTACTGGACATTTGACAGTAGAAGCAAAGTAGTGCTGAGTATAGTCAAGAGGCATTCAAATAACTGCTTTAGGGAGTTTATTAGACCTTGTAATATTTGGTGATTGAACTTTCAAAAATTATCCTGACTTCTTAAAGTACTGTCCACTGAACCTAACAAAATTGTTTTAGATTACTGATTTGTCCTTTAAATAAATGAAAGATCAGACTCAAAAGATTCGAACTAGGAAAACAGGTCTATCTGGTTTAACCTTCATTTTTGCAGATGAGGAACTGAGTTCCAGAGAATTTTACTTGTCCAGAGGATAGACAATTGAGAGCTCCTTCTAGGTTTTTCATCTAATAATTTCTCATATGTCTATTCTCTTCTGGACTTCCTCAGTGCTCTCTAGAACTTTTTATCAACCAGCAATATCATGTCAACCCTGACACTCACATATCCTAAGAGTAGCCAGGTTCCTACCCCACTGTCTTTCAACTTTTTTTGTGTGTTGTCTTCCCAAATTAAATTGTGAGATACTTAAGGGTAAAGACTTGGTAGACTTTTGAGAACCAGAAAAGCTCCTAAGACATTGCCAAGTGTGTAAGTAGTGCTGACTTGGTGACAAAAAGCCATTATTGACTAAACCCAAATGGTATAATCTAGGCTATGTCATGGCACTTCCAGGAACTTGCATATTATAGAAGACCTTCACCAGGGACAAAACACTTTCACTACCAGAATCAGAAGGTTGCATCTTATGAAAAATGGAAAACTATTAAAATTTTCTAAGTGGAAGAGTGATGTTGTAGTCAAGTCCTTCTTCACTATTGTAAAATCACCTAATTGATATCCCTGCCTTGTGTCCCTCTCTTATGCCATTTATTTTCCACACGGCTGTCAAATTTTGCTCCTGAAGTAGAGATCTAGCTGTGCCCCAACTAAGAAGTTTCCCTATTCCTTGGCAATAGCTTTGGCACTTTGCATAGATTGTTTTCTTTTTTTCCTTACAATAACTCCAAAGTAAGGTGTCATTTTTCTCATGCTTGGAATGCTCTTCCTCTTCCACTCCAACTAAAATTCCAACTTCTACAGGAAGTCTCTTGTTAATTCCTGTATTTTCCTTCTTTAATTATGTTCTATTTATCCCATATATATTTGTTTGAAAATTGTCTCCTAGGATAGGTGATTGTCTTTTGTCTCTATTTTATTCCCAAGTGCCTGGAACATATTTGAAGCTTAATTTTTTTTTGAATGAATTCTCTGGTCTACTTATTCTTTCTTGTACATGATTTATTCCATTCCCCATGCCTGTGTCTTAGTGTAGGTCATTTCACCTGCCCAGAAAGGTTATTTCTCCTCACTTTCACTTCCTGGAAATAAAAGGTTCATTTAAGACTCAGTTAAAATGTCACTCTCTTCTTTATTTCTCTTATTCCTTTTCTTATTAGTCTTTATTTACCCACCCTTCAAAAATCACTTTTTTAAAGTATTTAATATTTGCTTAAATTTAAACATGTTTTATATGCATCATCTAAGCTCCTTGGAGTCAGAAACTATCATGCTTTCATATTTGTATCTGCTTTCTGCCTGGCACACTGTAGATACTTAATAGAAATTTATTAATTAATTTATTAGATAGTCGATATTATCAGTAATAAGACTGGGAAAGGGAGGGTAAGGATTAAAGGAGAAAGCTATCATAGTGTTGTAAATAAAGAAGATAAAGGATCCTAGTTTAGGATGGTAGCATGAGAGTAGAAAGGATGAGACTCATACAAGAGAAATTGTAAAAGCAGAAATGACATATCTTGTATAAATTTTATGGTGAATGATACAGGACCTTTAAATACTCAATAATGTAAATCATACACCTAATAAGGAAACAAGCCAACTATAAACATATAAAAGCCATATGTAATGGCCATGTAAAAGCCATATGTGACAGAAATAAGAATGTCAGTCTTCAAGGTATATGAGATTCTATATAGATTTTTTACTCATATATAAACTGTCAAACCCACTTCTTAATGCTCTATGATTTTTCTCCTGTGTAGTCAAGTCAAATCTCACTATAATGAAGGAAAAAGAATTGTTTGATTTTTTTGGTTTGTTTCTTTGAACTGAAGTCTGTTACATTGAAATAAGTGCATCATTAACTAGGGTTTAGAAACCATTTTGTTGAACAAAGTACTTCATTTTAATATTTGGCTCAGTAGGATTCAATACATTATTTGAAAAAATAAGCTTATTGTTTACACTGTGATAATGTTTCTCCTTAAGTATCTTGACTCTTAAAATTTAACAAGTCCCAAATAAAAGATATCTTCCTATGATTCTCACTGCATCTGTAGTCCTAAATTTCTGATTTCTATTAAGGATATCATCATCCTTCTAATCACCCCAAACTCAAAAACTTGAAGTCATCCCTGACTCTTCCATTTTTCATCACCTTTCTATAATATTTTAGTTGCCAAATTTTGTTGAGTCTATCTCATAACATCTCTCACATGTTCTCTTTACTTACCCAGCCTCTTTGTCCTTGTTCAGAACCACTTTCTTTTTCATAAAAAATAAGGAAAAAAAATTTCCTAATTGATCTTTATATTTTTATCTAATGTTGTTTGTCCTCATAATAAATTTTGGTGAAAGAAGTATAATATTTGGGGGCATATAAAATTATTAACTCTCACGTCTTCATCCAAGGTATAGATGCCAGTATATATCTATTATCCTGAACCTTTTATCACATCCAAAATATAGGAAAGCTTCAAACAGCTATGAAAACATCCTGAGATGCAATTTCAATCAGGCCAAGAGAAAAATATTCTCCTGAGAATCTAGATGATAGAGGTAAGAATTTATTTGTAATCAGAAATTGAAGAGAAACAACTTATAAGACTGAAAGGGTTATCTTGATCTCTGACTAGGAAGATGATTCATTCTTTGACACAGGGAAATAGGAAAATGTTCAAAGACTGGTAAGTATAAAGTTATTATTTCTTCACAATCTCTAAGTCAGAATGGACCTTAGAGGTTTGTATCTGAACAGGAATCCCTTTTTCAGTGTATTTACTAAGTTTTTCCTTAATGCTAAAATACTCTCCTATGCTAAGAAGCCCATAAAATATATATAAAAATTTTACTTATATCCCAGGTTGTTGTGAGGATCAAAAGGTATAATGTTTATAAAGTACTTAGCAAAGTAGCTGACAAATAGTAGGCACTTAATGAACGTTTGGGATAGTTATCTTTGCTCAATGGTTAGAGTATCTAACCTGGAGTCAGAAAGATTCATCTTCCTGAGTTTAAATCTGACTTCAGATGTGTGATCTTGGACAAGTTACCAAATCCTGTTTTTTCAACTATAAAATGAGCTGGAGAAGGATACGACAAACCAATCCAGTATCTTTGCCAAGAAAACCCCAGATAGGGTCACAAAGAGTTGGATATAACTGTACAACAATAACAGTTGGATCCTTGTTCTCATCATTTCCTACTCCAATTTTTTTCTTAAGACACTGGACAGCTATCTGAATAACCTGATTTGCAAGACTTCCCAGGATTATATATATGCAATGCTGAAAATACAACAGTTAGACACACAGGGAAAGCTATTCTGAAACACCAAATTGGAAGATATTCTGCTCTGTGGAGAAGAGATTTTACCTGTCTACCCTGAGTTCTCCTTCCA